>NC_056745.1:649241867-649554367 GCF_019279795.1 Protopterus annectens | reverse complement strand
ATCATATATGCAGCAGTGTTAGTGACAACTGTTGATTATTTCTAATCATACAATGGCTCCCTATTACTATTCGAAAACATGAACGCTGATTGGCCCATCCCAACCAGCATGTCCATTGTAAATCCCACAATATACCAATGGAAAAAGGTGCCCAGACTTTTCTCTGTTGGTATAAAGTGCCCCAATACCTTTTTTTTTTACAACTAAAAAAAAAAAAAAAAAAAAAGGGAAAACAGAGCAACGAAGACTTTCTTTTCTCCATTGCTTCCATTTCAAAGCATTGATGTACTGGGTATGCCATATGCATGCGCAGTACATCAAAATGCAGAAGTAGTATACCATAACTGGTGGGAGAACAGTAATCCACCTTATACAAAGACATTATTTAAGAAAAGTAAGTATTTTTTTCTTAAATAATGTCATTGTATAATAGCAATAACCGATTCCGTGGTTGTGGTGTATTATAGCAATAACCCACGCCTGGGTGTGGGTAATGACGGATTTACCCATGGTTGGTGTGGTTTGGTCACGAGGGCAAAGCCCGAGTGGCCAAACAAAGACAACTGTGGGTAAATCCAGCATTACTCATACCCAGAAGTTGGTTATTGCTGTTATACAATGACATTATTTAAGAAAAAAAATAATTACTTTTCTTAAATAATGGCATTGTATAATGCCTCCTTGTTGCCCTTTCGCAGCTGTCTGGTATTCTGCGGCAGTTCTGATGTTCTGCGCATGCGTATGCCTACACAGTACATCAGAGCTGTGGGCAAAAGCAACGGAGAAAGCAAGATCTCCGTTGCTTTTTACAAACTGTTTCGCTATGTTAAAGGAGTTTAACATAGCGAGACAGCTTTAAAAAAAGCAACATAGAATCTCCATTGCTTTTTTTAAAGCTGTCTCGCTATGTTAAACCCATTTAACATAGCGAGACAGTTTTGAAAAAAGCAACGGAGAAAGCAAGATCTCCGTTGCTTTTTACACACTGTCTCACTATCTTAAAGGAGTTTAACATAGCGAGACAGCTTTAAAAAAAGCAACGGAGAATCTCCGTTGCTTTTTTAAAGCTGTCTCGCTATGTTAAACATGTTTAACATCGCGAGACAGTGTGAAGCAATGGAGATCTTGCGTTCTGCATTGCTGTAAAAAAAGAGTTATGGTAATGGAAAAAGTCCGGGCGACTGGACCTTTTTTCCATTACTATAACTCTGATTTACAATGTGCATGCTGACCAATCAGCGTGCACATTTTTGAATATTAATGGGGGGTCATTGTATAATGAAGATTTACCCATGGTTGCCTTTGTTTAATCACTCAGGCTTCGCCCTTGTGATTAAACCACACCAACCATGGGTAAATCTTCAATATACCACATCACGTTGTTGGTTATTGCTTTAATAATACTATCCGCAACATTATGCTTTGGCTGTGTGATGATGTTAATATCTGCTGACTCATCTGTAAGTAATAACCAAACTTCAGAGAGGCAACCCTGCTCCTTGTCTGGTGTGTGTATTACATGTGCCACATAGATGAGAGGTACTGCTATTCCTGACCTCTGTTAAAACACTGTAGCTGATGAATTCAGTACTACTAAAACATTTTAATGGAACCAAACAATATTCATGAATATGCATAAGAAAATAGCCCTCCAAAAGTATTCAAATGTCTCAGGTACTGTTTCCCAAGTACTATCATGGGACATTGCATAAGCAGTCAAAGGAAGGCCATGCTGTTCTATTCATTCAGTTTATTCTTTCATTCTTTAGTCCTCTATGTGAAAAGCATAGCACGGACCCAGCAGAGCAGAAGTAAGATGTGTTTTGTTGGTTGTCTGAAGCCCTGGGGCACGGAACTGCATAAGCCCTAATATTATACCAAGGATTGAACAAAATAAATCGATGTTGTTTCCTACAAACATTTATCCATTAAAATATGAGGTAGAAAAACAGTCTGTGCTGTCTGCATGCCTTTCTCTAAAGCTGGTATTGTGAAAGTGTCAGAATCATTAGTTCACTGGCATGCATTTTGCAAGCTAATGCTTCTGGTTTAATTCACACTGGGGTCTACATGTCTACTTTTCACACAAGTCCCAGACTGAAAATAAAAAAGAGCCAAAGCGATACAGCTAATGCTACTGGGCTGATATTTCTGCTGTTGAATAAGCTACTCACGTGCATATAAAACACTGCTAAAGTAAGGGTGTAGTCAGTAACATTTTAAAATATTTATCCACAAAACACTTCTCTGCTAGTATTCTAAAGCTGACAACAGCCTACAAAAACATGCCCTTAAACAATTCCAGAGAAAATTCAAAGTATTCTGACATTATTTCATTTAATTTTGAAGTCTGAATTTTTTTGTGCAAAGAAAATATCTGTGTGATATGACAGTGAAAAAAATGCCAAGCAATAACTTAAGCAATTTACTTAAGTCATCCAATGCCACTTGGGCTGTTCCTACAGTACAGATTCTGACCCAGTGCTGCAGTTTATTTTTGGCAGTTGCAAAACTTAGAAGATGTTGAATATTACTGATTAAGCTGCTTAAGAAACAGGAGTCATTTCAAAGAAGACATGATTTTTTTTTCTTTCAGACTCCAAGGTATCATGATGATGAAATTCAAGAAATGTAATAAAGATACAATAGTGTATATTGTATATAAATATATATAAGATATACATAAGCATGAAAGTGGGTGTGGGTATGGGTGTGTATCAGAGTCTTTTTTACTGTGCAAGAATGAAACCCAGTTGTTCAGGTTGCTTGTCCTTGAATAAATATCCCTAAAAGCTGGCCATTATATAAAAGTAAACAGAACAGATCAAACAAATCAAAATAAATGTTTGCTGCAGGGAACAAGCCCCTTTGCACCCTTACTCCTGGAAATGTAAATTTACAAACTCGTTGATCACACAACACAGGGGAAGGGAAAATTCCTCCATAACAGATCGCATCTATCTCAAGCAATCACGTGTTACAATCTAGCATGAGAGAGCAAGTGATTTTTGAAATGTTTAGCCTAGGTGGCAAAAGGGGATGCTGTGTGTGCTTCTAGAATGAAAGACAATTTCTCATATTCCATGTACTCAATCATAGATTCTCAAAAGCTGTCTGTTAGAAATAAGGTAATGGGACAGCTTAATGCAATTGTCTTTTCCAGGTGATAGAAGTGATTTCTGAAATACTGAATGTCAAGGAAAACAGCAGATGTCATTCATAATCTATAGCCATGTCTATCATATGACTGTATATCTATCTATCCATACATATATCTCTGTCTATATATCTATATATACATATGTGTGTGTGTGTGTGTGTGTGTGTGTGTGTGTGTGTATATATATATATATATATATATATATATATATATATATATATATATATATATATACATACACACACACACACACACACACACACACACACACACACACACACACACACACACACACACACACACACACACACACACACACACACACACATATATATATATATATATATATATATATATATAGATACAGATATAGATATAGATATATATGCATGTATATATGCGTGCACTTTATATATACATGCATGTGTGTCCAAGTTTATGCAGGCAGAACTCACTTCAGTATCAAAAGGAAATGAAAGCAATGAAACAGAAATACTTTCCTAAAATTAGATTAAATTTTGCAGTATAAAGTGACAAAGTTTAAATAACACTATTTATTTTATTGAAAAGTTCATCATCCATAGTATCAGGTGAAAAAAGAAAATGTTTATTTTTTTAGTGATAAATAAACTCCTTTCATAAACTTTGAGACACTGCCTGTACTTAAAGCTGTGCTAAGCTTTAATGCATCAGTGTACATTGCAAGGAGGACATTCTGCTCAAAAAATTATATTCAACATATGTAAATTCAGTGTTATGTGTTTGACTGAATTTAGATAGCTGGCTTATTATCCTGTTGCTCCTAATACATGAAGTCATCAGGACTCAAAGCATTATTATTAGAAGTGGACAAGCTATGAATAAGTACTTAGGACTCCTACTGCAGTGTACATTTTATGGAAAGCATTTTGGGTGATAGTGCACCCACTGCAGCCAGGATCAAGATAATTTTATCATGACTTACTTATAGAGGGTATGCCCAAGACACCTAATGTCAGAATATGTTCAAATTGCAGATGTTTTGGATATGGTGCTCTCAAACGGAATAAAAGAGGCTCTGAAAGCTGGAAAGTATTAGGCCTGAGACGACTGAGGGTAAAGTTCACAATCAACTGAGTCAAGCCAATTAAATGTAGGGATTATGTACATAGAGAAGTTTGACTGATAAAATAACAATGACTCAGAAAACACTTTTACAGATAGTTATGTAGATGATGTGTGTGAGAACAATGGCAGAACATACAAGCTGCCAATACGGAAGGAAAATACTTTTGTGTTAAAATGGAATGCAAATCACAATTAACTCTAAAAAAATGTAGTGTTCAAAAGTCACTTCTGGCTATTTGATATGCTTTATATACACAATCTATTATGGTAAACCTGATAGTGGTATGTGTGTAGACAATATAATATGATAAGAAAAAAAATGGAAATAGCACAGTATAACAAGAATCACCTGAGGAAATGCTGTTAAAAAGGACTGGAAACCCACAATATCACAAACATTTGCCTCTAACAAACAAGGGTGACGAGGCCAGGGGTGGAGAATCTTGGTGTACTCTGACCAGCATACTTGAGGAGTATCAGGAGTCTGACTGTGGATGTACTCAAGGAGTATCAGGTGCCTGAGTGTGGATTTACTCAAGGAGTATCCGGAGCCTGAGTGTGGATTTACTCAAGGACTATCAGGAGCTTGACTGTGGATTTACATTAAGGGTATTAGGAGCCTAACTGTGCATTTTCTCAAAGAGTATCAGGAGCCTAACAGTGGATTTACTCAAGGAGAATCAGGAGCCTAACTGTGGATTTACACAAAGAGTATCAGGTGCCTGAGTGTGGATTTACTCAAGGAGTATCCAGAGCCTGAGTGTGGATTTACTCAAGGAGAATCAGGAGCCTAACTGTGGATTTACTCAAAGAGTATCAGGAGTCCAAGTCTAAGGCAGTTTTGACAGGTCCACCACATCATGTCTATGAACTGTATGGAGTACTACTGTGTTTTACTGAGACACTTAGAAAGAGGACTAACAAACAGTGAGCACTGTAATTAACCATCAGTGTGTTAAGCAAAAGTATACACATTTTCTTTTATGTTGAAAATGAACATTAGTCCAGCTTTTTCACTGTAATTAAACTGCAGTTTAATTAAACTGTCTCCAGTGTATTACATTTCCTCTAGTACCATTTATTTTATTTACTTAACTACATTTTACATTATTCTTGCAATTTCTATATCAATAACTGCTGACCCTGATATAGCTTCTTGGTTACACTGAACTGCTAAAAACATGACTAGTAATACTGATCTAAGTTTTAAGTCCTAAGTGCACTTAAAGTGAAAACATTTAATAAAAAAAAAAAAAATTGGTTAGCAATGCTAACTTATACTTAAAAGTGTTTATGTGTGTTTTCAGGTAACCCATTCCTTTTTTGCAGAGTCCAGCTAACAATACTGATAGAAAGAGCTTCCTGTGTGTACTATATAAGCTTTTGCAATAACAGTACCGTTCAATTCAATGATGTAAACTATAAAATGTTTCTTTGTTTATCTAAGGTTCTGTAGTTTTTTCCCCCCTCTGGTATATCTCTAAGCACTGCATTCACTTGAGCATGGTTTGCTTTGCATAAAGTTCAATGCAGCTAGCCATAGGTCTTGCAAATAGCTTATTACCTTAATCTTTTTATTTAGCTTTCTTTCAGAACCTTAATTTGAACATTTTTTTCTCCTATTATTAGGGATAACATGCATCATTTATTTGTGTGTGTGTGTGTGTGTGTGTGTGTGTGTGTGTGTGTGTGTGTGTGTGTGTGTGTGTGTGTGTATGTGTGTGATGGTGTGCGTGTGTGTATGTGTGTGTGTGTGTGTGTGTGTGTGTGTGTGTGTGTGTGTGTGTGTGTGTGTGTGTGTGTGTGTGTGTGTGTGTGTGTGTGTGTGTGTTAGACCACGTGTGTCTCAACATGAGTGTATTTTCTGTTTTCCTAGAAAAGCTTCCATTTCACCTGTGCGCTGTCCAAAAGCTTCCCTTATCTGCTCACTATTTTGCAGCATGAGAAACAGATGATAAGTTTGGACTTAGCCATGGAAATGAAAATTGCTAATATTTGGGCTGAAGCTTTTTGGCTAGTAATTAAAATTATAGTACAGTATGTTAATAAGATTTTTGTATTAATCTTGCATAAAAAATGTTAGTTTTGGGGTATACCCTTGGCAACTCAATTAGCTATTTGTTTTCTAGGCAGTAAGCTTGTTGGCATATTTTAAAGTCACTGCAGAACCTCTTAACTGGGATTTTAGTGGAAAAAATACCCATATGCACATTTTAAATGTTTCTTCTGTATTACTTCTCAGCCTCACAGTAAACAGGACAACTCTGGGATATAGCTGTGATACATATGCTCTCAACACTAGGAGCATGTGTATCAAAAGTCCATAACTTAAAACCAACATCTGCCCTTCCCATTTAGTGTCAATGGTCAAATCCTGCTCAAGTGGGAATCACAGAATAAAAATCATTTTCTTGTCCAGAATAGATGTCATAGGGCATTTTCACACAGCTAAAGTTAGCATCCCTTTTACATAATGTTCAGCGTGTGACACTATGCTCAAAAACATCTCATTGTGAGCCATATGTAGAGGAATTTCATCCTTGAGTCCTCATTTTTAACTACTGGCTAAATAATACTCCTACCACTCATAGGTCTAGATAGACACTCCTCACTACTAAAGACAGATGCTTCTCAGTACTAAACCCTGAACAGATCACAACCCCAGCTCCATACACAACAAATTCAACAGATAGCATAGCCCCACAACTTAATTCACATCTTATCAGCTCTATACTCTCCCTAGTAAAAAACAACAGCAAGTGCCCCATCTATTCTTAATGAATTAGACAGAACCCTCAATTCCTTTTCAATCAAATCAATTCAGACTAATATTATCAAAAAACATCTTTCCAAATGTAATCCCTCCTCCCTCGCAACTGACCAGCTCCCCAATGAATTTCTAAAGCTAGCAGCAGATGCCATCTCCTACCATATATCTCTCCTAATAAACCATTCCATTATGGAGCAGTACATCCCCAAATTCTGGAAAGTCTCATATATCAGCCCTCTTCACAAAGGCGGCTCCTCTACTGAGTTCTCAAACTACAAGCCAATTGCCCTCCTCCCTTCCATAGCCAAGATTCTTGAAAAATGCATACACAGACAATTTCTCGACTATCTACTAAGAAATAATCTCCTATCTCATCTCAACATGCTTCATACCTAAACACAGTACAATCACTGACCTTGTTAGTTTTACAAACTCAGTCAACCAGCTTAGAAATGACAACCATCTCATCTGTCTTTCTTGATATGTCTAAGGTCATTGATACAGTATCCCACCAAAAGCTACTAAATGAGCTAGCTTCCTTAAACCTAATCCAGCCAGCCCTCTTCTGGTTTCTCAGATACTTAACTGACCACCAACAAGCAGTTAAGTGGCAAAATTAACTCTCCACCCTATTACCCATCTCAGTAGGAGTACCCCAAGGCTCAATTCTAGTGCATTGCTCTTCACCATATTCACCAACAGGCTCAGCACAGCAACCCAGCTTGCAACCATCATTCTATATGCAGATGACTCTTCCCTCATATGTTCAGTTCCCTCCCTATCAGAACTCCCACAAACAACCCAACAATCTTTCCAAGACACTGAAAAATACCTCTCTGACTTTCAACTCATACTCAATCCAAATAAAAGAAAGCTTATTCTTTTCACTAATAGCAAAGTTCCTGATAACCCCCCTTCACCATCTACTCAGCCAATAAAACTAAAATTTAACCTGTCCAGCACACCAAACTCATTACAGTCACAATTGACAACAACCTAAAATTTGACAAACACCTCGCTCTAACTATCAGAAAAGTCCACATTAAGCTAGGCTCACTATACAGAGTCAAGCCATACCTAACCAAGGCCACTAGATATTCCATAGCTACTACTCATCTACTCTCCACTCTTTTATATGCATAACCAATATTCACTAATCTCAGAAAATCAGATTTAAACAAACTGAAGTCCTGCTATAACAAAATCAGAAGATTCGCTTCTGAACTCCCTTACTGATCACATCACTGAACAGCACTTTATAAACTAAATTGGATTGAACTACCCAATCCCCTATCCTTCAACTAACTACCTTTCATTCATTCCATCTTCTACCATCCAGACAACTGTTCAGCACTCAACAGCTTAGTGTAGTCCTACTCAAACAGCAGACCACTAAGATCCCCAACAAACTACTACTCCAAATAACTAAATCTAATAATTGTTATGGTAGCTCTCTATTCTCCCACTGAATATCTACGTCCTGGAATTCTATGCCTCAGACAATACTAAATTCTAGTAACACATCCAAATTCAAACTACTGCTTAAGAAACACCTAACCAAAAACTGGCTTTGCTCCTGCACTAATCCAGGCTGATCATTCTGTCCTTCCTTGTTCTTACAACCAAAATATTTCTTCCCTTACTAAATTCGAACATCCAAACTATCCTTTCTCTCATGGAATTCCGCTTTCTCTCTACCTTTCTCAAGCTCACTACTGCTTCTATCTTTATCTACCTATCTTAAGTTTCCTACAGTTTCATCATATTCCCTCCTTCTTGTACTTCACCTCAGTATTGCCTTAGCTATCACTGTTTAGAACAAGTAACACTAGCATAGCAACAATCAGCCATATTCTTGTTTGTATACTATACAAGTATCTCATAAATATTTACCACCAAAACCATGATATTGATCTACTGATCAGTCATTTCTCTATGATGGCACAAGCTATATCATGCTACCTATTTGTTAGCTTTCTTTTTTTCCACATTATATTACTATCTCAAGTTTTATTGTTTATGTATAAACTATACTACCTATATTTACCAAAGTTATCGATTTTTTGTACTGTTTGTAATGTGTTTTTGCAATGGATCTTTTCTCCCCAGGACTCTGCTGAAAAAGGGCCACTAGTCCAGTCGGACATCCCTGGTAAACAAATATAAAATAATTAATTAATTAATTAATTAATAGTGACATAGACTCTTTCTTTTTCTATTCTGATCTGAAAACAGAATACATCATATGTTTTTAAATGATTTGTGTCTTTAGTAGTATCTTTGCTCTCTCTTGAAGTATTTTGACATAGCTGTGTTATAATCTGATAAAAAGAAGGCTAAAGAAAAGTGCAGTCATGTCAAACAGAGGTACTGCTCTGACATCCCATTGTGCTTGCCTTATTTAAAATATCTTGTGACTCAGAAATAATTATTTTTGAAATAAATGGTCATTGAGTAGTATGTATACCACTGAAAATAATAAAGTAAGTGGTTTACTATCATAATGTGGAATGGCACTTACTCAAAACTGGGTTTGGTCAAATGTCTGTTGTCAAATTTTCATAAAATAGAACTGAAAGTGCTCAAAGTTACATTAGCAAAAGTGAGTATTTGTTCGATGATATGAATTGACATTATGAATGGAGATTGCAGTACAGTGCAGCTCTGGAAATTTACCCTTTTCCTCACTGTAGTGTGATCTCGGAGTTGGTATATTTGATTTTCAGAGAGTGTAGGGGTGCAGGGGGCTTGCCCCCTGCAAACACATAAATGCAAACAAGGCATTTTGATTTTAGAATTTTGTAAGTTAGAATGTCGATCATTGTTGTTGTCATTTTTGACATTGTAAAATTCTAACATTACCACTTTCAACTTAATGAATCAATTATTCGATCAAAAATATTTTGACTTTCGACATTATGATAGTAAACCAAAGTAAGTCACTACATCAACAATATTTTTAAACATATGTTTATTGCATTCTTAATTCAGTAATAACATCAAAATACAGTTAAAACAAATGACAAAATCATAATCACATAGGAACATACCATTAAATACAAAACAAATATTTCAACAAAGAACAACTTCAGTTGAAATACTAGTTGTACAACATATCCTAATCTAATAATATACAGTAGATAATATCATAAGGATGTAATACCTTAAGCTCAGTGATAAAATAATAAAACAGAAAAAGAACCACAAATCACTCTTCATTATTTGTAAAAGAATTAACCATGTTGATTCCCAGTGTCTGATATTAATTTAAAGTTCAGCTTGTATGATATACATTTTATAGTCACATTATATAAATTTGAAATTAACACTTGCTTTTAATTAAGTCATTGAGCTGTAATATAAATTTTTACCTACCGAAATAAAATCTGAAGAATGCTTTTTTTTTTCAATTTATATGAACATTTAACTAATCATAATTTATGTTCTTTGATGATTTCTTAGTCTGTAATATTAAAAAATGCTATTATCAAAATATATGATCTCACTGCTTCTCAGTTAAGTTACAAGACAAAAATGTGTGTAACAAATATGCATTTTCAAATATGCAGACACTGAGCAGGGATGAAATCCTAGATACTAATATGGCAATTAATATGGTACCGTATACATAACGTAGATATCAAATGTTGAGTATACAGTACTTAAAGAGGAGCTCCTTAACAACATCCATTTGGCAACTATACTATAGTTGAGTAGTTGAGAGATCAGTAGAATATTTAGATTCTCTAATGAACTGAAAAAAAAGGTTCAAGGTGATTTATTTTTGCATTGTCTACAATTTTGGAACATTTTTTGTTTAAGTATATGATAATGTAATGTTTGTAGTAGATATACAGCTATGAGGAAGATAATATAAATTGAATATGATTTCAGGAGAAGCAGAGGTATATTTTCTATAATCTAATACAGTCACCTTACTTATTAAAAGAAAATTGTCCTTTTAATCAGATATTTCCTAACAAGAATGTGTAGATTAATTATTGGCTGTTGAAATAGAAATAAAATGTTAACTAATACCTGCAAATGTGTAATCAATCAAATCAAATCAATTAGCAGTATAATAACTTGAAATTAAGTTAAATAAGATAAACATCAATGTGCCAATACCAGAGGATTACAAGTAAAATTTTTAAATAGTATTAGCCAAGATGCAAGTCCACAATGGTCCCTTATAGTATGTCAAGTACTAGTAAGATAAAGTCTTACACAATTTAACCATTATAACAGTTAAGTAAAACAATTAAAATCTGGAAGTATGAACCCACTAGAGCATTTAAGAGCTAATACTTTATGATAAATGATACTTGCTGAGTTGGGATGATGATACTTGCTGATTTGGAATACCGCAAAATTGTGTCTGGATTTGAATGTATGGACAAAGCACTTTCTTCACTAGAAGATTTAATAAAGAAAAACAAAGGAGGAAATATGTTTGTTTTCACCAAGAAAATATTTGATGATGAGTAAAACTTTATAGAGGATCATTTTAAGTTATGCAAGTCATAATGTTTATTGTTTTGAGTAAACATACTACTTAAATAATTTAAATTTATACGCTGGGCAGAATATATATATATATATATATATATATATATATATATATACTGGACAGAAAATAATTAAAGATTTATTTTTTCTAAATTAAGCTTATAACTGGCAGTTTAGCATACACTTGGGTTACATCTAAGCTAATAGTTATATCACATATAGGAACTTTTAAATACATATTGACATTATCAAGAAAAGCATTCTAAGGTATACTAGGAAACCAAATATTGCTTTTAGTACAAAGATATTAAAATAGTAGGTCTGTGCAAAATAATATATAGCTTCATAGGTTTGTAGGTAGGTACTAGACTAGCTGTTCTTGTGGGACATTTTTAAACCTAACCAATTTCCCTTACTGTGCTCAAAATAAATTCTCCCATTTGGTTATATATCCCATGTTGATAATTATGTATTACCCCTAAAGAGAATAACTGGGATCATACCATATAATTTGAGGAGGACCCATGCATGGGATAAAGCATTTAGAAGCTGCATTTGTCCATTACAAGTACAGAGGGAAGTCCTGGGGTATATTTTCTGTTTCCCATAAACAAAGCAAAGAGTCTGTTCCAGAGCAGCAGTATCCTTTGAGAAATATACCTGTCCCTCCAAACCATTCTGTTAATGTTGCAAAAGAGGTTTAGATCCCTAGACTGAGTATTTCTGATGCCATTTCACTTGCTGATGTGCAGTAAAGCCATCAGTAATGAATTAGAGGATGCCTTGTACGCCAGGCAGAGGTCACATTCTGTAGGATACCAAGTATAGTGACAGGGGTTTGAGTCTGCCCATGTAGGACATGGTGCTTATGCCTTGCATCCTTTTAATAAGGTATCTCTGTTGGAGTTCCAGTTGTTGCATGTGCCTGGGCTGATACATGCCAAAGGGGACAATATATTCAATGACTGGCCTAATGAGGCAGATAAAAGAAGTACAAGACATCCCTAGATCTAGACACAATCTCTTTGTTTCTAAGCTGTACAATATAGAATTCCTTTCTTACAGCAATAGAAACATGTGGGTCAAAAGTTAAATCATTGTCCACATAAGTTTTCAAATCCTGAACAACTGGGTCCACTCTTAGGAGTGTATTGTCAATGTGGTAGTTCCCTAGGTAGATAATTTCCTAAAGGATAAAATAATGCATTTTTTGACATTTAGTTTCAGATCATGATTTTGGCAGTTATTTATTTAAGACAAACATTCCTGCAGGATGGCTAAGTCATTTGGAGAGTCAAGGACAGTCATCTGCAAACATAGTCAGCCAGGGTCCTTTGGTATTGACTTTTACTTCAGAAAAGTAGACATCATTGTCAAGTCTCTCACACACACACACACACACATATGTATATATATATATATATATATATATATATATATATATATATATATATATGTCTGTGTCAGATGATCGACTTTTTGGAAACTAAAAAAAAAATATTCAACTTTCATATGGCCGAGACCGCAAACACAAAAGACACTTACCTAAAAACTGTTAGCAGGAGGGCTATGCTCCCCACACCCCCGTAACATAAATATACCAACTCTGAGATCGTATTACAGTGCGGAAGAGGGAAATTTTCCCATTCCACACTGTACAGAAATAGCGGTTCCCCATGGTCGGCACATACACATACACATACACACACACACACACACACACACACACACACACACACACACACACACACACACACACACACACACAATTGGATGAACCCAAATGCAAACCATTCAGAATGAAGTATGTTAATACTATTAAAACAATTAGGAAAGGCAAACTTGCTAGAACATAGACCAAGAAGCCATAATTAATTCAATCAAAAGTTTTAGGAGCATCGATAACTACGTTAAAAATGCAACACACATACATATCTTTGAGAAGAAATACAGAATCTAGTGCTGGTGTTTCATTGTTAATTTGTCTATATTAGGTTCACCAAGACAGTCAAGAAGGAATAATAAAAGTAATAGAATCCGTATTCCCATCTACTAAAATCAAAAGCATGTAATTTTAAACATAACTTGATGAGGAAGAAACTAGGTTCTCAATATGAAGCTTATTCATAGCTATTGCTTTAAACTGCTTTATGTACTTATTAGAAAACTTCTACAACTGAATATAATTATAACAAGCAACACAGTAGTAGGGGCACAAACAAATTGTCCACAAACCAAAAAATCCAGTATATGGCACGAAGTGCAGATGAACAAAATCAATGCAGGTCAGGCATAAAACAGTAGCTTCATTAAAAGTATGAGCACTTTTGCAGTATCAAACACACTGCCTCATCAGGTAATAAAACAAGTAAGCAGGGGACGGTTCGTGCTATTGGACTGCAGGACTAAAGCCCCCCCAGCTGTAAAATAAAAAGAACAGAAAACTAGCTGCAAGTCCTGCACATGTGTGCTTTCCTATGTGCTTTCCTATCTGATCTGCCGTCTAACCAGTCTGGATTACAAAAAGAAGGCAATCAGTGTAGATGCCCCAGAAGTCTATGCAGTTACAAACCACATAGACTGCAAGGAGAATGGACTGCAATGCCTGCAGTCTACATAGCAACTGATTGGCTCCTGGCTCATATTTGATGCACTCTGATTGACTCCCAGCATGCACACACTCTCAGACTGACTGCTGCTGAAAGGGAGTAATGGCGGCTCCGGACTTGGACTTTTTGGAAGCAGTTGCAGTGTGTGTGTGTGTGTGTGTGTGTGTGTGTGTGTGTGTGTGTGTGTGTGTGTGTGTGTGTGTGTGTGTGTGTGTGTGTGTGTGTGTGTGTGTGTGTGTGTGTGTGTGTGTGTGTGTGTGTGTGTGTGTGTGTGTGTGTGTGTGTGGCTCCCGGCATGCACACACTCTCGGACTGACTGCTGCTGCAAGGGACTGATGTTGGCTCCTGACTTGGACCTTTTGTTTGTCAGAACAACCTCAGACTGATGCTGCAATTCAGAAGCTCTGCAAGGAATATATCAGAACCACTCTCAGACTGACTGCTGCTAGGGAACTGGCAGCTCAGAAGCAAACATTCTGGCAACTTGGAAGCAAGCAAGTATTCTCGCTGGTAGGGAATATATACAGGTAACGGTAACGTCTGGTGTCTCAGAAGCAGTTGCACAGTGCGAGTGTATGTGAAATGCCCCAACTGAATATTCCTGGTGGCTAGAGTTATTCAGGCTCAAACCCTGTACCTTGGATATAGGTAGAAAGAGCCTGAATTCCCTACCCACCACCACTGCAGATTTTTGCCTCATATGTTTGTTCTGAATCTGATGACAGGCATTTGAATTTCAGATTTCATATTCTTCAGAAACTACATGGTAACACTACACAAAACCTTTTATTTTCGCAATGTTCTAAGTTTATAAAATTGATATTTGAAAATTGCCCCTGTTTTTGGGGCTGTATTCCCCATTATTGGCTTTCCCCAGGTTTTTTGTGCTAAGAGGTTGAGAGCTATGGTGAGAACTGAATTCACTAAATGATAGCCGTTTAATTTTCCGTCTTCATGTCTTTCATCAAAAGGCTTGTATGGCATAATGGTATATTACTCTGACTGTAGTGCATAGGGTCCTGGGTTCAAGACTCGGCAGTGAAATGCATGGTGATAACATAACATTTTATTCTAACAACTTTCCAAAATTATACAAGCAATGTTCAAAATGTGTCTCTGGCTTTTGGGCTTTTGTTCCCCCCCCCAAATAAATTTAGTTTTTTTCCAGATTTCTTGTGCTGCAAAGTTGAGAGATACAGTTGAGTGCCGAGTGGATTCTACAAGGAGCTGAGAGCTTGAAGAGAAGTGCTGCTTATGCTGAGTCTACTTGCATTGTTAATAGTACAACAGGTGGTGTACTTGATTACAGTGCAGAAGGCTGTGGATTCTACTCCCACAGTCTGTAGATGCAATGTGGATACTGTACTGTATTGTACTTTTAAAGGAGGTGGATGTTGCAGTCCTGAGAATGTCCTCTTTGGCAGATATACCTAGTAACTATGAGCCTGTTATCAGTTTGCCATCTATTCCCTATTGCAATATTACTAGCTTATCATTTTTTAAAGTAACATATGCAATTTATTCCTCAACAGCAACAAGCACTTTATTTGTGGATGAAACAATGAAATATATAGTTTTTTGCTAGCAGCAACCTCTTCATTAGTTACAGATCTCTTTAATGTGGAATTATTTAGATGACTTTTACTTCTGCAGAGATTGTGCATATTTACTGATACTGGTGGATTGTAGAAGTCTGAGTAGACTTTTATGATGGAAATTTTTCACACTGAGCTGATCGAAGGGATTTTTCACACTGAGCTGATCGAAGGAAAGACACTGAGGAAACTCGGAGCTATAATATATAACATTAAGTATCCTGTTTTTTTGTTTATTTTGTTCTTTAGTTCTTTGTTATTTATAGCACTTTGTGTACTGTGTATTTTTCTAGCTAGTTTCACTGTGTGTGAGGTATTAACTGGAAATTGTCCACTTTTATTAAGCATCTGTTGGGTTGTTTGTTTCTGATAACTTGTTGCAGTTAAACTCTTTTCTAGAGGCTCCTTTAGCTGTTTAAAACTTTCATTTAAAGGCTCACTGCTGCTTTTCAGCTGTGAGAAACATTTCTGCAGTTTGTTTCCCACCCTCCCTACCTGTTGGTATAGTGTTTTTATAGTTGGTGGCTTTGCAGTTGCCCGCCCCTAGTGTAAATTTGATCTGGGACCCTCCTCCCAGTCTAGTGTCATTACCTCATTCTACCCAGTACAGGGAGAACATTTGAGAAGGCCAATCAGCTTAGTTTCTGCTACTCCTTTCTCTCTTTCCACTTAAAAAAATGTATCTGCTTTTTCTGTATTTGTGTTTCTTCCTACTTTATTTTGCTTTTGTGTCATCTTAAAAGTATTCAATTGTATTTATTACTGCTTGATGTAACTCATTCTAAGCCTTTTAGTTTAAGCACTTGGGCTTCAGACCAGTTGTTTTACATTAAGAAGGTTTGTGGTCTGCACTGTAGTGGCAGAACAGGTAGCTTACATCCTTCTAAGTTGGGAACTGCTGATTGAGGGCTCAGTGTCTGTTATTCTGAAAGTGTATTAATTCTGGTTTAAGCACTTGGGCTTCAGGCCAGTTATTTTACATTAAGAGGGTTCGTGGTCTGCACTCTTGTGGGAGGAGATGCTGGACTCTGCCCTTCTGAGCTGGGAATTTCTGGTTAAAGGCTTATAGTGCCTGCATATTTGAACTGCTTCTTACTGAAATTGGTACACCTTGTTTGCTGTAGCATAGACTAGATCCAGGCCTGCTGAATCTAGCTTTGTTTGTATAACTTGAGCACTAATCCAGGCATTCTTTAAAGTATTCAATTGTATTTATTACTGCTTGGTAGTAACTTGATTAAAGTATAGCTATCATTCTAAGTCTTTTGGATTAAGCACTTGGGCTTCAGACCAGTTGTTTTACATTAGGAATGTCTGTGGCCTGCACTGTGGTGGCAGGACAGGCAGCTTACATCCTTCTAAGTTGGGAACTGCTGATTGAGGGCTCGGTGTCTGTTATTCTAAAAGTGTATTAGTTCTGGTTTAAGCACTTGGGCTTCAGGCCAGTTATTTTACATTAAAATGCCTGCATATTTGAACTGTTTCTTACTGAAATTGGTACACCTTGTTTGCTGTAGCATACACTAGATCCAGGCCTGCTGAATCTAGCTTTGTTTGTATGCTTGTTGTTTGTTTGCTTGTTATTTCCCTGAAACACTAATTCCACCTAAAATGCAGCTTTTCAGCACTTCTGTGGATCCCTAGTGATATCTGCATTGCTTACTGTACTTATTTCCTTGTTTCACTTGAAAGAAAGTTACTGTTTGCCGTTTTTGCATTTAAGTTACCTGTAATACATTGCATTTAAGTTACCTGGCACTTGCTCACTAAGTCAGCACTAAAAAATTAAAAGCACTACACCCTCACAAACTCCCCTTGAGTACCTTGTTCCCCATTGGCCCTTTTTTCAATTATAAAGGAATTCCCAATACTATTCTAGCATGTCCAAAGGTCAGTTGTCAATCTCCTCTCCAGTCCAGCTGGTGAATCTGGGAATCTTGAGGCAATGTTACAACTGCCTCATGTACACAGACAACCCTCTCCCCCTCCCAACAAATTCCAACACATGTGAGAGATGCAACCATATAGCCAAACTGGAGGCTAAGTTCTCTCAACTCAGTACTGGCGTAACCAGTCAGGAGGAGAACTCACTACAATTCCAGTCTCACATAGACCTACCATGGCAGCAAACCAAGCACATAAACACACAAAAACATACTCGGAGGCTCTAAATAAAAATCTGCCTAAGCAGCAGAGACCTCCAAAGCTGATACCCAAGCAACCGCTACCCCAAAACAAAACACGTGCAACACATAGCTCACAAAGCCAGTGTGCCGAACAGTCACAGCCCTTAAGGCTAAACAACACACCTGATACACTTGTAATAGGTGACTCTATCGTCAGGCACACTGACGTCCTGCTCACCAGGCTGAACAAGGAGAAGGTCACGGTGAGCTGCCTGTCAAGCGCTAGGATCCACCACATAACACAAGCACTCAGGTCACTCCAAGGCAAGTACAAATATGACTCAGTCATTGTCCATGCTGGTGTGAATGACCTGAGACGTACCTCCCTGGACTACATGAAAAGAGACATAGAGGAGTTCTCTGAGCATGTAGCCCAGGCTGGTATGACCCTGACCTTGAGTAGCATCTTACCCTCACCAAGAATGATGCCACAATATGAAGACAAGATGATCAATTTCAACAACTGGCTTAAGTATTGGTGTCATTCAAAGGGGATCCAATGCCTGTCAGCCTGGGATGACATGCTTGACAAGCCACGATGCTTCACTAGGGACGGCTTGCACCTGTCACCCCTGGGCTTTCAGATATTGGCAAAGGCTCTTGCTACCCCCATAGTGCCTTTTCTAGGCAAGGCTCAAAAGACAAACCCACCTCCATAGGTATCACAAGGGATAAGAAACTAAGAGTAATGCTACTCAACGCCAGAAGTCTAAACCTCAAGATGCATGCACTCGAAACTCTCCTTAGCATGGAGAATATCGATATCTGTGCAGTAACAGAAACCTGGTTCAAGGCTCCCAAGAGCACCCCAGCACTACCAGGTTATACCTCATACCATGCCTTTCGTCCCCAAAACTTGGACCGAACCACAAAAGGAGGGGGAGTATCAATATTCGTCAAAGATACCCACACCTCCAGGTTGGTGGCACAGCACGAAGCATCAGTGACTATCCATGTGCAACTAACAGTGGGTAAAACTGCCTTCCAGTTTATAGCCTGCTACAGACCACCCTCCCAAACCCAGGAACCCCACTCGGCCTTCCTGAGAACACTGGAAAATATGAAGGTCTCTCCAAACACCATTATATTGGGTGACTTCAACTACCCAAACATAGACTGGGAGCATTACTCTAGCTCCAACACCCTAGCCCAAAGGTTCCTAGAATTTGTAAACTCAAATGCTATGGAAGAACTTGTTACCACTCCCACAAGACGGGAAAACATACTGGACCTGATCATCACCAACATGGGGACTCTATGCTCCAGACCAGAAGTATATCCCTCACTGGTAAGATCAGACCATAAACTAATCTCACTGAATATTCACATCCCGACCCCAGCCCCTGCCAAGAAAACTACAGTGAAAAACTTCTCTAAAGCAAATTTCACACTCCTCAAAACCAAGGTGGAATCCTTCAAAGCCCCCGGGCCTGTGGAAAATGCAGCCCAGACCATAGAATCCTTTATAAACGCATTCTATGAATACCTTCAGGAATGCATGGATCATGCAATCCCAAATAAAACCAAGACCCAATCCTCCAAAGGCAGACGTCCTGTCTGGTGGACCCCAGCCATAAACAAACTATACAATAGAAGGAGGAAGCTACTACATGATAGAGCAAAAAGGGAAGGCATCTCTGATCAATATTAGCAAAAAAAAATGGGCACTTATAAAATCTTCTAAGGCCAGCTTCAAGAGAAAAATTGCACAGGACACTAAGGATAATCACAAGGCTTTCTTTAGTTATGTTAGGAACCTGGGTGGGAATTCCCAGATATGCTCAGAATTAGTCCAAAATGACAAAAAATACACCGAACACATAGACATTGCCAACATCCTAGCTGACAGGTTCAGCGCAAACTTCTCCCCCCCTCCCCACCAAAAGGGCAAATATCTATCCCAGCAGAGTGCTGCCCCCCTGACATCTCAGATGCTCAGGTAGGAACCGCCCTCTCCAAAGCAAAAAACACAGCATCAATGGGACCAGACGGTGTCCTGGGCTGCGTCCTACATGAACTCCAAGATGAGCTAAACCCAAACATAAAACTACTGTTCAATCTCAGCCTTACTACAGGATATGTACCCAAAGAGTGGCGTACAGCAACAGTGGTCCCTCTCCACAAAGGTGGTGCCTCAACAGATCCTGGAAACTATTGCCCCATAAGCCTGACTAGCCTGGTTTGCAAAGTTATGGAAAGGATCATCATGGACCTCATAAATAAAGATATTGGGGACCTACAGACACTGGATCCTACCCAGTTCGGCTTTGTTAAGGGCAGATCCTGCCTCTTAAACCTGGTCAATTTCTTTGAAACAGTCACCAAGGCTGTTGACGAGGGGAAGGTGGTCCACACAGCCTACCTGGACCTCGCAAAAGCCTTCGATACAATACCCCACTCGGGCATTATAGATAAGCTCACCAGCTTAAATATAAACCCCTATGTCACTAGATGGGTTGCAAACTGGCTCAAGGACAGAACCCACATGGTTAGAATTGCTGGAGCCATGTCAGACTCCAAACCAGTTACAAGTGGCATCCCACAAGGCTCAGTCCTGGGACCTCTCTTGTTCGGTATATATTTCTCGGAGGTACAGGCCAACACGGAAGGACTGTGGCTGACCAAGTTCGCAGATGACTGCAAACTGGGCGCATTAATCGACTTTCCAGCCGACACAAGCATCCTCCAAAAGGGCCTCATAGAAACAGACAACTGGTGCCAGAGCCATGGCCTCAAGCTAAACACCAAAAAGTGTATAGTCATCCCCTTTGGCAAAACCAAAGTTCCCACAAATTACCACATAGGTGGTAATCCATTAAGTACAGAAGAAGTAATTAGGGACCTGGGGACCCAAGTTGATAGCAATCTCTCATTTGACAACCACGTGGCCAAAGTGGTTAGAAAAACATTTTATATAGCCCACCTAATCATGAAGGGATTCACATCTAGATCAGGGGAGGTCATCGTGCCTCTTTACTCATCCCTCATCAGGCCCATAATTTAGTACAATGCCCCTTTTGGGATGAACCTTACCAGACACCTGCAGCAACTGGAAAGACCCCAAAAGTACCTCACCAAGAGGATCAAAGGGCTCAAACAGATGCCATATGCTGCCCGGTTAAAGAAACTCCAGCTCTACTCAGTGGCATACCGCCTGCTCAGAGGCGATCTGTGCCTGACGTATAAAGCCATGTCCAACCCGGAATTAATGGACATGCTGCACCTCAGAAAATCCAAATCCCATCGAGCTACGTGCTCAAGAGACTTGAACCTCAGCACTGAAATAAATAGGATATGCTGGAGGGACAGATTCATAACCCAGAGGCTCCCTTCACTCTGGAATAAAATCCCAGTCCAGGTTAGGCAGAGTCCCTCATTGACTCTCTTCAAGAGGAATCTTGATGAGTGGATGGGAGATCATAGGTTTACCCCGGGTATCACTTCTGTGTCACTGTTAGACAGAGGCACAGTATACTAACCTCGAAAAAGGGCATAGCAAAATTAATTTAAAATGGATGGCGAAAGCCAAACACACTCTGGCTAGGCTTATAAATGCCCTAGGGCAGATAGCCTAGTATGAACCTATGAACCTAAATGTTCTGAATTGAGCAGTTTGGTCATTATTGGTGCATGCATTTTGTTTCATTGTTTACTGGAAAAAATGTTCAAAACAATAAATTTAAAACACCCTCTAACAACTGTACTGTATTATACAAGGAATATAATTTAATACAAATCAGGAAGATGTTTATTGACTATCAGATCAGCTCAGGTATGCCCCCTCCCAGTTCTTGGTTAGATGTGTTTGATTAGGAACCAGTTAAATCAACTGTCTACAAGCACAAACTTTTTTAGCTACTGAATATTTTCACTGAGTCTGAATGCTACTGAAAGTGATGAAGCCAGATTGAAGAAAATATTTTCCTTAGATCTTCATTTTTTTTGGGGGAGGGGTACTTATTGTCCACACCTAGGCAGCTAAATCTGTCATGTAGAGTTTCTGCCACACAATTCTCCCGGCTGTACTATACTTCTCAACTGTCCAGATTTTCGCAGAATTAATAGATTTTTCCTTCTTATTTTTGTTTTGTTCTTCATAAAATTTGTGGTTTTCTGGCAAATCATTTAGGATTGAAGTCACTTAATAATGACAGACATTGAGTTTCAGACTTCACACCCTTCAGAAACATGCATGCTAAAGCAAGACCTGTGATTCTATCAACTGTCTAAGTTTATACAAGAGCAACTTTTAGTACTGTTTGTTCCCCCGATATATTTGGCATTGTCTAGATTTCCTGTGTTAAGAGGTTGGGAGGTATGCGCAAATAAATTGCTTTATAGAATTAGATATATCCAAATCAATCAACTGTCCCTGATTTTGGCTCAAAATGTTGTTCGCCTCCTAATAATTCCTCCACAAAATAGCAATTTTGGAAGAAACGTGGAGAGTTTACAATTAATAAATAATTGTAATGATCAGAGTTACAGATTACTTTTATTTTTGAAATGCATGTAGATTCTCTTGTTTTGTCAGCTGCTCAACTTAACCATACTAATATTTAAAAAGTGTCCCTTTTTTGACAGGTTCCCAGCTGTATTGTGTGGCTATTTTATATTTTTGCATCACATTTTTGGTCTGTTTTTTATAAAATTGTGGTTTTCTGGAAAATTAGTGGATAATCATTAAAGACTTGAAGTTAGAAAATAATGGCAGACATTGCGTTTCAGACTTCATACCCTTCAGAAAAATGCATGCTAAAGCAAGACCTGTGATTCTATTAACTAAGTTTATACAAGAGCAACTTTTAGTACTGTTTGTTTGTTCCCCCAATATATTTGTCCTTGTCCAGATTTCCTGCGTTAAGAGGTTGAGAGGTATGCGCAAATAAATTGCTTTATAGAATTTAGTATATCCAAACCTCTTAACTGTCCCTGATTTTGGCTCCAAATGTTGCTCTCCCCCTAATAATCCCTCCGCAAAATGGCAATTTTGGAAGAAACGTGGAGGGTTTACAATTAATAAATAATTGTAATGATCAGAGTTACAGATTACTTTTATTTTAGAAATGCATGTAGATTCTCTTATTTTGTCAGCTGCTTAACTTAACAATACTAATATTAAAGAAATTGTGTCCCTTTTTGACAGGTTCCCAGCTGTATTGTGTGGCTATTTTATATTTTTGCATCACATTTTTGGTCCATTTTTTTATAAAATTATAGTTTTTTGGCAAATTAGTGAATAATCATTAAAGACCTGAAGTTAGAAAATAATGACAAACATCTGAGTTTCAGATTTCATACCCTTCAGAAAATTCATACTAATGCAAGACCTAGTCTATTATCTTTCTAAGTTTATAAGAGTAATATTTAAAAATTGTCCTTATTTTTGGGCCTTTGTCCCACTTCTATTTATGGCTTTTTCCAACTTTTCTTGCTCTGTGGTTGAGAGGTATGACAAATATGTCAGGGCTATCACCGTCAGCCAGAGACATTTCAAATTGTGACATACTTGTTTTACCCCACTCCCCCATGTAGTGACTCTGGATGTGTCTGAGCAAGGCAAGGAGCAGTTTTGCAGTGTAAGTGTGCAAAGTATCCCCCCATCCAAGGTAGACACAAGTACTACAGTGGATTTTCATCTAGCCTTGATTTTGCAGAATGTTCTGGTTTCCTGTCATATTTTTATACTGTTGATTTATGCTTATTATTCAAAAAATGCATGTTGTTGCAGTGCATGTTGCTCTGTGTTTAAGTAGCAATGCTCTAATGACATCAGGTCTGGGATTGTAAGATGCAAGTAAACTTTAATAAGCATACTGTTAAAGAATTATCAACATTAAAAGCATTTTTGTTGTTGCCATGCAGAGAATATTTACATAGCTAGATAACGTATAAGCCTTAGGTATTGAAATGCATATGACAGTATTTGTAATAAAGGATAGGATTACAGTATTTTCAGTCTCATTACGTTTGTTGGAGACTTGCAGTTATCTTTGCAGGTTTTACCTGTAAACTAAACAGAATGCCAATCTATCATGTGTGGTTCATAACTTGTGCAGTAATCCTTTAACCAATTTATCTTGAGCGTGTTTCTTGTTTGCTGTTCATTTTTTACTTTGATCATGTTTTCCCATAAAACAAATAGATAGTTGTTGTCAGGCAGCACCGCAGCAGATCTTTTTTGGATAAGAAACATTTTTACAAGTGGGGATAATCGGTATCACAGAGATTGCTACTTTCAGCATGTTACTTGGTACTTTTATAAAGCTGAATATAAATTATAATTAGAACTGCAGTGCAAGGAGAAGTGGTTTGAGTTGAACGCTGCTTGTTTTTTTATACTTTATTTAAACTGGCATTCCAGTAATGTATTTAAAAAAGTGATTTATTTTTTCATGCATCACAACCTTTTTGTTTCCATCTAGATATTAAGTAAGCTCTCATGTAGCCAATGCATTGAAATATTTTTTTTCTTCTCCACTTCATTTTGTCTTGACTGGACTCTCATAATGATGGTTTGGTACCTTCAGCTGTCTCCTGCAGCCCCCTTTGATTTGAAGTCACCAGCCGCCACTGCAAGTAAGACATTGTGTTTTAATACACCCCTTTACTTAAACAGTTAGCCAGTCAAAATACCTGCAGTTTAAAACATTCACACTCTTAAAGTACTAGTTCCACTGAAATTACTATACTATATCCTATACAAAGAGCAACTAACCTGCAGCTAAAACATTAACATTGTCAAGATGCTGATTCCACAAAAGCCAGTATTAACCAAGACTAATATTAAAAATACATCAAGACATGCATAATAAAATACATATATAACAATAACTCAATTTTTAGTTCCTAATAAAATGCTTTACAAACCATACATTTTTCAACAGTCTATATACATGCTTATATAACCTACATTTAAAAACTATGTCTATTAATAAAAATTATATTGCTGTTTCCTATAGCCCTAGCTTTTAAAAAAAAGTCTGTATAGGGACTTTATCATTAAGACCATGTCCTCTGTCAGCATGCATGAAAATAATCCATCTTGTTTTTGATGATTCAGTCCTGTTCATAAAGTCACCTCCTCTGAGGGTTGCTACCAGTCTCTCTCCCACTAAAACATAAATTTATGTGAGGAGTTATGCTGTTCAACATGCTTAGACAGGGCACTCATATTGTGAGTCGTCTGTCGGATTTTCCAGTATAGAATGACTGATATTTCAAAGAGTAGGCTAAATACACAACATGAAAAGTGTTGCAGTTAGCATATACATTGAGTTTAAACTGTTTCCCCTGTATCAGGGTGTACATATAAACTTATGGTATCCATATAGTCACATGATTTACACTGGCTACGGGGAAACATACCAACTTTGCTAACTGTCTTTATCTTTGAAGGGAGTTTAGGGTAACATAACATTCTACGCAGTTTCTTTTATTTTTGAACACAAAGTTTGGATGCTCATCACAATTTCCTTGATCTTGGGATCAGATGTCAATATGTGCCAATTGTTCTTATATATTTCAGTAACCTGTTTAGCATCACTGGAAAAAAAGACTGGTATCCTTAAAATATTGTTTATCATGGCTCATGCCAGGTTATCACTATTGCCTATATCCATGTGTAAAGACTTATATGGTCTAGCATGTGTGGACCTAAGTCCTTTAACCTGGTCTAAAGTTGCCACTACTTGACCATCATTGTATCCCCTTTCTATTAATCTATGTTTTAAGTCATCTGACTCTTGTAAAAATTTCTCATCACTTACATTAAGGCGAGAAATTTTCATACCTTGTCCTTTAACCGCATTAGTAAAAATATGCCTGGGGTGCATACTAGGTCTGTGAAGAAGTGTAGACCTTGGGATGGCAGATGAAAAACAATGCAGCAGTGCAGGAGAAGTGGGTTTGCAGAAACTTAAGTTTCTCCCAAAGGCAGCCACAGCCACCTTCCCTCTCCACCACTACTAAAAGGAAAGGCTAGTTACAGTAACATGAACTTCCTGAAACTCCACATTTTATCATTACAAAACTTTTTAAACTGCATTAAGATAGGATAAAAGCTAAGGTACAAAACTTGTCACAGTGACTGATCACATGTTTCACTATAACTGAAACTATCACAACTTCACCTACGGGAAAAGAAATCCTCCAGCTCATGCTGTACATAAAGAAATATACCACACAAGAATCAAACATTTTCCAACCATTAGAAAGAACATAATCATTAAACATTAAAACAAAAGAGTCCATCCTTTTGTTATATGCATTAACTCATCATGTTCTCTATTTACTTGTACACACAGTCTGACCAAAGATGCTGATGGTGCTCTTACCAGTAAGGTTTACCTTCACCCCATTGCAGTCTGACCACTTACACAAGTCATCTTAAGTCCCTCTGAATTCAAAATCAGTTCAGTACAGAATCAGATGCGTTCGATACAATTTCCACAGTGAAAATTCATCGTGGACCCAGTGTCAACTTTTCATTTACACAAAGGCCTTCAAAAATGTACGCTAGGCATACAGTGCATGCCCCTGCAAGTTGATGGTTGCTGGATGTGTGATGATGTCAGCTATAAATTAAAATTGGAAATTCGTGGCACCCCATTATTTCACCCTCAAAACCAGTAAATACTCAGGAAATCGGTATGGTTGAGATGTATGTATCTGAGAAAGCAGTGTGTTTGATACTACAAAAGCACTCATACTTTTAATAAAGCTACTGTTTTATGCCTGACCTGCATCTGTTTTGTTTATCTGCACTTAGTGTCATATACTGAATATAATTATAAATATTTGCAAGACATTTTCCACTTTATTGTTAAATGTTTTATAAAAATCTGTCACAAAGCCATTAGGTCCAGATGGTTATTTCTTTTAAAGTCAATAGTAGCCATACTAATCAATAACTCAGTAATTGTGGAGTTTAATTGGATGAGAATTTTGTCAAGGATTTTAGGAGAACTTAATGTATTTTAATAATCTACTTTTAAACTGAATACTTTCAGACATTTGGGACAAAGATATACTAAAAATAATATATTTTATACTCCTGAGAAACAGATGCAAAATGTTCATACAAATCTTGAAAAATATTATGGGAAGGTTTTCACAACTTTATCTGTATTGTTTAGTATAGTGCACCTAGTAGCTACTCTAGACTTTTCTGAACTACAGTACATGGGCAGTGTGATTGGATGAGTCCTCATACTTGCCCAGAAGAGAGGAGGCTAACCCCTCCCTCTAAAAGGAATGGTTATGGAGACAGAGTGAGAGAGAAAGAAACTGTGGACAGGATGTCACGTTCAGCCTCTGTTGTTTAAGACAGATGTTTACCTCTATTTGAGAGAGAGTATTAGGGCCAAGCATAGTGATTCTTGGAAGATGTCAAATAAAAATTTATTGGGTAAGACTATGTAGAAACAGATAGATTCTTGTGCATCTATTTGAAGGATTACCTGGACTATGTGCAAGATTATTAAGAAACTATAAAGGATGTACAACCAGAAGTGTAAGATTTTGTTTCTGTTTTCCTGTTGCATAATTAAGCTTGCTTTTGGTTTATCTTTATGCTTTAGACAAAATAAGACTGCGCTTATTTTATGGAGTCTTGCTTTCAGCATGCTCATATACTGCAATTGTTATAACCTTCACTGTGTGTTAAAGAATATAAATCATTTCTGTGTTCTATTAAAAGATTGTTGCTAGATGTTTAGAAGGAATGAGGGCCCATTTAAAATAGGCAGCAACTACTTGGGCTTTAACCTATGATAAAAGAGTTTAAGAGAATAATATTTGATGTAATTTGTAATTCTTTTATATATTGCTTACAAACGTGGGCTTGTTAATGAGATGCCCTCTTAAATATGTGTCAAATGATGCCTAAAACATGTCTGATCTTATGTCTTTATTGACAAAATATGAATAAAGTATATCTAAATATGAACTGGCAATGTAAACAATGTAGTGATGTTGAGAATGTATGATTCAGCTTTCAGGTCCATCCCTGTCTATACATTATAATAGATGTTTAGAGATCACATGGTAAATGTAACACATAATGATCAGAAAAATCTAAGCTCTGCTGTAGCATTAAGAAAACTAGGCAAAATAATTTAATCGAGTAGGAAACAGCCAGTTCTATGCTATGGTTTACAAAAAAGAAAAAAGGGAAATTTGTCATTTTTCAGGATATAAATACATACATGGATAAGTCAGACTGAATACATCCATCATCTCCACAATGGCTCCCATTGTATTATCTTGTCTCATTTTAACCGTACATTTCCTACCTAAAATGGGATTAAGAGCAGTATTCCTGTCACCTGCCCCAATAAAATAACAATTGTGAAATTTCAAAATGTTCCCAAAAATGATATTATTAACTATATTTGCTCATAGCATGGATAATAAATGTTTAATAATAATAATATTAGAATAGCAAACATGCTATCTTTCAATGTAATATAACGGCAATGCCCTTAAGGATCATTATCTAAAATTCTTGTGTCTATGTGACTAGATTTGTTAAATAACTTAATTCTTTCTTGAAAGTTCTTTTCAACATTCCCTTATGATACACTTTAACTATCAGTCTTGAGCCAGTTTTAGTCTTAGATGTAATTTACCACCCACTTTGGGCTTCATTCTTATCACTCACATAACTAACAACCTATTGGCCCCCAACTCAGCATAGTTTCATGCCAAATCACTGTAAAAATACAGCTTTTTGTCCTTCCTAAACATAGTTTAACTTCCATCTATATATACATAAACAACCATGCAATGACAGCATCAGTTTCCTTAGACCTCTCAAAATCCTTTGATACTGTCTCATATACATTACCTCTTAGACAACAGG
Source organism: Protopterus annectens (assembly GCF_019279795.1). NCBI lineage: Eukaryota > Metazoa > Chordata > Ceratodontiformes > Protopteridae > Protopterus > Protopterus annectens. The sequence goes on along the minus strand of NC_056745.1, from coordinate 649,525,567 downwards.
TCCACCTAGACATATCTATCTATCTTAACAGGTATCTGGTTCAAAGGCTACCTCACTAGAAGTCTTCAGTCAGTAAAATGAAAGATACCCACTCCATTTCATTCTCACTTTGTTAGGTATCACATAGGGATCTATCCTTGGTCCCCTGCTATTCAATGCCTTTACCAATGATATGCAGAAAACAGTGGAACAAGGACCCCTTGCTCAAAATGCTGAAAACTCAACTCTTATATGCTCAGCCAATTCTTTGATTAGCTACAAACTCAAACTCAAAATGCATTCGATAAACTAAAGGTTAGGATCTCAGGCTCACAGCAAAAATGGAACCCTACAGAAAACAACGTAATGTTCTTTATTACCAAAAGAGTAGTCTAAATTGTAATGCAAATAAGGATAACATCTGTAAACAAAACATATTTGGAGCAAAGTATCCACACAAACCTTTTAGGGGTTGTGATAGACCATCAATTTAAGTTGAACCTCCTTATCAACTAAGCTGTGGTTAAAACCAATCAAATATGTGGCTTATTATTTAAATTGAAATACAAAAAGAAAGGAATGTGTAAATGCAGTCAACAGCTTGAACAAATGAAACTTCAAAAAAAACAGACTGATGAAGTCAGAAAGAGTATAAACTTTAATAAAAAAATCAAAAATTCACAGACCTTTCAGGTGCAAGATCCTTCTTCAGTGTGATACAATATACCATTAACATAATTCAATTATATATTTAAAACAAAGACACAGTGGTTGGCTGTCTCTTTGTTTTAAGTATATAATTGAATGTGTGTTAATGGCATCTTGTATCACACTGAAGAAGGATCTTGTACCTGAAAGGTCTGTAAATTTTTAAATTTTTCACTAAAGGTTATATACTTTCTGACTTCATCAGTCTGATTTTTTTGGAAGTTATTATTTAAATTCAAACCTTACCTAATTCCACAGATGCAATGTTAGTTAGCTCGGTCCCTCTTACTATCAAATTTAATATGCTATTTCCATTATAACTCATCTGAAAAGGCCCTTCAAAACAAATTGAAAAATATTGTAATAAGATTGCAAAATTTGCCACCAAGCTGTCTATCAAAGCATATTACAGCATAACCCTTCAGCAAACGTACTGGCTAGACTCAGCAGAAAACAACAGATAATATGATATATACACCAAACACGTCTAGCTATTATTACTCATATTATTTAATATAAACTAGTGAGAGAATTCAGATCACAAGATTTGTAATAAATTTCCACAGTTAATTCAGATGATCACTATGGTGATTCAGTCTTTGTTATTATCAATGATGTAACTTTGTTAACAATTTGACAGTGTAACATGTATTATTGAATCGAGCATCATAAACTAAACATTGTAAAATGCAACAGAAAGTTCAATTCAAACATTAGTAATAAACTGTTCACTTAAATAAAAAGATAGAAATAACAAGAACAATGAGCCAGTCAAATTTATTCTGTATGTCATTAGGGCATATAATGGTCTTATATCATAAGTTGCAGCACATAAATGGTTTAAATGGAATCTGGCCATAGTAACTTGATGAGTGCAAGACTGCAAGATGAGTCTGTAAAATGTACCTTTTAATTTATAAAGGCAGGACCATGCAAAGCATCTCATTTCTATACCCTAGATCCCCCCCATGGGCATAATGCCTTCAACAGAAATATTGAACACATAATCCAATCATATAGCAGAGTCTAAGCAAAAGAAAGAAATGTTCCAAAGGTCCTGATATTGCTCTATTTCCTTATTCGTTTTGTGAGGAGCCCTTAACAGGGTGGAATACGTGTTGAAAAATGTTTCACTAAATCCTCCTCTTTGAGACCAACTTTCCATTGCTTAAAGCAAAACGTGCATGCCACAGAGCTAAGGATGATCATCCAATTCTTCACTTGGGGATCTAGATGCTCAGGGATTTGATAATTTCCTAAAAGCCAGAACTCAGTGTGTGCATAGTCCAAGACCATTTTGTAGACTGCCCAGCAGGCTGCAACCATTACCCTTCTCCAAAACTGTTGCAATTTGGGGTAGTTCCAGAGTATATGCAAGTAATGAGCGCAAAGGCTTCACACAATTGACAGCCTTCATTATTCATTGCATTGCACCTTTGCCTGGAGTTTGGTGGGTAATTTCATCTATTCAAAAGTTTAAATCTACTAAAGAAGGTCAGTGGAATGGTTCTAAAAATTAAAACAGTCACTGATAAATGTAGAATAGCCATTTTCCTCTATCATTATTCCAAGTGAGTATTTCCATTCTATTGCTTCTTGTTACAGTCTATACCCACCACCATCTCCTTCTGCAGAAAGTAATAACAAGAAGAGATCACCCATGGGTTTAATGAAAGTTGATTAACTAACCAGGTATGAAGGAGTGCTTGTCTTGCACACTCTTTATTCCAATAGGTTTGCCAATTTGGAAAATTTCTCTGACCTGGAGGAATTGTCAAAGGTTTAATTTCCCCACCCCCTACCCCACGGGTGTATATTATAACATCAAAGTTCAAAAACTTTGAATGTTATGAACACCAAATACATTCCTAAGGAAAGTATTCAGTGGGCCGTTTCTGTAGCTTTGCTATTTCCTCAACTGTGGAGCGAAGGGTACAGACCAGGTTAAGGTATGTGTGCGAATGAAGGTGAGTGTGTGACTGGGCATGGGTTAGGTGAGTTAGGGTTAGGGCATGGGTCAGGTAAATGTGCGATTGTGTAGATGTGAGAGTTAGGGTGGGGTAGGTGAGTTAGGGTTAGGGAGCGAGTAAGGTCAGTGTGCGATAGTTAGGGACCTTAGGGTTAAGGTAAGTGGGTAGATAGTGGTGTATGTCTGGTTTAGTGTAGGGTTTCATGAAGTGTATGTGTGTGGATTATTTATTTTGGTGTGCTTGAGTTGTGTGTATGTTTGTCGGAACAGCACATTGTTTCCATGGAAAATCCAGTTGCTATTCTTCTGGTGTTTCGATGAATGGGGTCGATATTATAACATTCAATGCTTCACTGTTATAATCATGTTCAAGAAGAGCTGATCAAGTGAGAATGCACTGTAGAAACCAGTCCTTCCAGATCAGAGAGTGGCAATCAATTAGGTATAAATGGTTTGAACAGATTATATCCTGTTTCAATGGTTTCAGGCTGCCTTGGAAAATCTTCTGAAGACTATTATCTAGACTGCCTGTATCCCAGGCCCTGCTTTTCCCTATTAGATTTGGGTATGCTAACTTTCCCCTTATCATCCATATTTCCAACTATCACCATGGTGGAGTGGGGTCACAGATCCTTGGATATTGCTGTAAAGCGTAGTTCTGAAAATTTAGGAACCTGTAAGTTCCTTCTAGCTACATGTGGAGTTTTGCTATGCTATAGTACATGTGCCACTAACCTTTACAATTTTGCAGGATAGTTTGTGAGAGAGAACTGAAGCAGATGTCTAACCAGGAACAGAAATTTAGACAAGATAATCATTTTGACAGCAATGATCATAGCTGAGAAAGGGAGTCTTAGCTTCCTTCATCTCGAAAGCATTAAACTACTTTTTTGTAAGAGGGAGCTTGCAATTTGATCTAAAATGCAAACATGGTGACTGACTAAATTTTCATAGCTATAATTAAACCTTTTTTAAAAGCTCTTTGAAACATTGATTTTAGATTTTTAATATGTTACAATGCATTTTTATATATTTTTTACATTGTATTTTAGATTGTCGGATTATTTATTTCTATATATATATATTTGCAATTTATATTTCATATAAAATTTTTAATATGTAATGTATATATAAGCTGATGCACTATGTATATATGTATTTATATATATATATATATATATATATATATATATATATATATATATATATATATATATATATATATATATATATATATATATATATATATATATATATATATATATTATTTATCTTAGCTATAATTCCTTTAGTATATGGTCTTTTTATTTGCATAACTGTGCTAATATGTACTGATGCACTAATTGTTATGTCCTTATTGGGTACAACTGAAATTTTGTGTTGTCTGATGAAGGGTAGATCCCTGAAAGTGCTTACCACTGTTTTGTAAGGATTTAATCTTTGTAACTTTGTTTTGATTCTTTCTTTATTTTTGTAATAAATTTCCCAGCTGTGGTACTGTCAGAACTCTTACTTTTGTTGCTTTTCACTTTTCACTGACAGTTTTGTGCTTACAGAGAGGATATTTACTTTTATTCCTGCTAGTAATACCTGTCCCTCAATCCTCTCCTGATATCCACCTCTATCTATATTTAAGTACTCCTATCCCTTTCACAACATCTCTTTCCAATATTCCACAGTTCTTACCATTTCTTTTTCAATATTTTCCTACTTCCATAACCTACATAACCCTTTCCTTCTTTAAGAGTCCTCTGCTCTACATTCCAACAATGCAATCTATTAAGTTTGCACCATATGTATTTTGTCTAAGAACTGACAAATTGATATAAAATACCTGTGCTTCTCATATATGTGTGTGTCCGTGTGTGTGTGTCTGTACACACGTATACACACGGTTCCCCTTCACATAATCGAATGGATAGAAGCTCGAAATACATATTTTCGAGACCAGAATCTCGAACTTCCATTCACTCAAAATTGTGAATGGGAGCCTTAGGTTTAAAAAAATAAAAAGGTAACTTACCTTATTGCAGGGGGCCAGGTCCCCCTGTACCCTAGCAGTTTAAATGTGAATGTTCCGTGACCGCACTATAGCGCTTACACGTATAGCACGGAATGGGAGATTTCCCTTTCCTTCACTATAGTGCGATCTCGGAGTAGGTATATTTAAGTAGGGGGGCATAGGGGGCACAGCCCCCACATGGGGGGTGGGGGGGTGAAGCCTCCTCTGTGAAAACATTTGAAAGGTGTTAATTTTTTTTTTGTCCCTTTCATATGTTTGAGTTTCTCTAAATTCGAGATTCTGGTTTTGAGTTTATGACTTTCGAGTTTAGAGAAATTCGATCATATGAAGGGGAACCCTACACACACACACACACACACACACACACACACACACACACACACACACACACACACACACATCTCTATATATTTATTTGTATTCATTTTGTTAACAGGGTGAGAAGGCTGGTCAGTAGACCTTTTTCAGCAATGTCCTTGGCCACTGTGGTATGAACAAATACAAAGTGAGTAACACAATAAAACAGCCATAACTAGTGTTGAAATATGACCATACAGAAGAGTATGTTTAAATCAAGTCTGAATACCTTATATCATGCAACAGCTTTTTTAATATCATGTACAACATTAAAAATTAGACAGGCACATGCAGTATGTGTATATTTACATACGTGCATTTGGTGCACTGTGTGTTTGCACGTAATGGCATTTTATATAAATGACAACTTACATAGTATAATTGGTGGACTCAGATTTTTATTTGTTCTGTTTGGTAATGGTCTGTATGGCAGACTAAGTTGCTGACAAAGCCTTGTCATTCTCATAATTACCTTTATTATCTTTAAAACATATGCATGTAAAATCTTTTATAAGGTGATCTTTTAGTTTATTAAACAGCTCTATTATATTTTTCGTAATTTACTGGCCCCACTTTGGAGAATGCTGGCTCTCCCATTGCTGTTTTAAATCTTGGTCTGATAAGAGTTAGAGCTTCAACTGAGGGTTTCCCTTAGATCATATGTTTGCTGTTTAATGTTCAGTTTCATTTTTAAGAAGACAACTTTCATTAGCTTAAATGACTATCTCCAATGAGAAGCTTGTGCAGTTATGTGTTGTGAGTCATTTGAATCAATCCATAAGTGTAGAGCAATGGGTATTGCATCTAGCTAGTTAGATACATCTACAGATTTTGATTATCACTGTCTGTGGGTTGTGGGTGATATTAGTAGTGTTGAAATATACTAAAGGAAAGCCATATTCCTGTTTAGGAATAAGAATGTCTTGACTATGGCATGGGGATGCTACACAGAGGGAGTCATAAGATAAGAAATTCTGTTGCATAATTTTAGCTGCCCCAGTACTTGCCCCCCTGCTAGCAATGTGAATGTACGTGACTGTTGTGTTTTTTTTTTTTTACATGGTCGACATTTCGAAAGTGGATCATATGGTCTTCGATTTTATGAAATGTCAACTATGTAAAGTAGACCCATATATATATATATATATATATATATATATGTATATATATATATATATATATATACCAAAACCAAGGTGCACGTAGCCAGCTCAGTGCACGGACCATACCAACACAATCAAGCCAATCCAATGATCCAGCACTCAATAAAGCACATAATAAAGTACATAATAAAGTAAACAGGAGCCCAATAACAGCGAAAAAGAAGAAATTCTCTTCATTATTGTACTTTCAAATGAACAGTGGTGATAGCAGCATCAAAAAACAGACCGGTTTCTGTTCTTCATTCTATATTGGAAAGACGAATAGACATCTTCGTGAATGCATTAGGGACCACAACTATTGTTATAGGCGAGGACATACATATAGTGCATTATCTAAGCACACTATAGAAAATGGGGTTAGCCGACAGTTTAGATTTAGGGTGTTAGAGCTTGCATATGAAGATGCTAGGTTAGGGGATGTCTCTAATAATACAGAAACTAGAGAGCTTACTTGGATTGTGAGGTTAAGAGCCCATTTAGGTAAAGGGCTCAATGACCATATAGCCATTACAGCCAAATTGAGAAGTAGGAAACTTAGGAAATAAATATAGATATATTAAATGTCTAATATGTTTCTACAATTTTTTTCTTATATTTTGATATATTTTATATTTTGTTAGATATATTGTTTATTTTTAAGTTATATAAGTTTTAATATTTGTATATATGTATTATATATATATTTATATATATATATATATATTTTTTTTTTTTTTTTTTTTTTTTTTTTTAGTACATTGTAGCTTTAAAGGTGATGCCTAGGAATGATTGGTTCATTTGAATTTTAATGGGTATTAAAGGATGTGACATCATTGCTTGAATTTGGTCTGATGAAGCAATTTATTTGTGAAAGCGTTCACCATTTGTACAATAAATTTTCTTGGATTATATTTCGTACTTCTTGACTCCTGCTCCTTGACTTGCCTTAGAGTTTACAATTTGACTTATTTTTGCTGTTTGTTGGTGATTCTTCGTCTGTGTGCATTTTATATACACACACACACACACACACACACACACACACACACACACACACACACACACATTATATAAATACATGTTTTTGCAGAAAATCGTACAATTCTTTCAGGAACTGTTTTGCTTCTAGATTTTTCATGAGTTGAGAGCAGAATCAGTTACCTAACCACGACTTTACACTGCCTTCCTACTAAACAGGGACTGTAGCAGTACATTTAACTTTTAAAACTCACTCTTGCAGACAAAATACGTTATATTATATCATAATATATTTCACATATTTCCCACTCCCTCCATCTTCTTCTGCCCTACTTCCTGCTAATAATTAAACCTTTTTTAAAAGCTCGACCTTTGAAACATTGATTCTCTTGAATTTTTAGATTTTTAATATGTTACAATGCATTTTTTATATATTTTTTACATTGTATTTTAGATTGTCGGATTATTTATTTCTATATATATATATTTGCAATTTATATTTCATATAAAAATTTTTAATGTATGTATCTATATAAGCTGGATGCACTAGTGTATATATGTATTTTATATATATATATATATATATATATATATATATATATATATATATATATAATATATATATATATATATATATATATATATATATATATATATAATATATATATATATATATATATTTATATTTATAGTGTTGTTGATAGGATTATCAGGTTTTTATTATATATAGTTATACACCAAACAAGGTTATACACATTTCTTATTTATCTTAGCTATAATTCCTTTAGTATATGGTCTTTTTATTTGCATAACTGTGCTAATATGTACTGATGCACTAATTGTTATGTCCTTATTGGGTACAACTGAAATTTTGAAACATCATGTGACTAACCTCCAGTATTTAATGAATTATGGGATTTGTAACTGTTGTCTGATGAAGGGTAGATCCCTGAAAGTGCTTACCACTGTTTTGTAAGGATTTATTCTTTGTAACTTTGTTTTGACTCTTTCTTTATTTTTGTAATAAATTTTCCAGCTGTGGTACTGTCAGAACTCTTACTTTTGTTGCTTTTCACTTTTCACTGACAGTTTAGTGCTTACAGAGAGGATATTTACTTTTATTCCTGCTAGTAATACCTGTCCCTCAATCCTCTCCTGATATCCACCTCTACCTATATTTAAGTACTCCTATCCCTTTCACAACATCTCTTTCCAATATTCCACAGTTCTTACCATTTCTTTTTCAATATTTTCCTACTTCCATAACCTACATAACCCTTTCCTTCCTTAAGAGTCCTCTGCTCTACATTCCAACAATGCAATCTATTAAGTTTGCACCATATGTATTTTGTCTAAGAACTGACAAATTGATATAAAATACCTGTGCTTCTCATACAAGTGTGTGTCCGTGTGTGTGTGTCTGTACACACGTATACTCACGGTTCCCCTTCACATGATCGAATGGATGGAGGCTCGAAATACATATTCTCGAGACCAGAATCTCGAACTTCCATTCACTCAAAATTGTGAATGGGAGCCTTAGGTTTAAAAAAATAAAAAGGTAACTTACCTTATTGCAGGGGGCCAGGTCCCCCTGTACCCTAGCAGTTTAAATGTGAATGTTCCGTGACCGCACTATAGCGCTTACACGTATAGCACGGAATGGGAGATTTCCCTTTCCTTCACTATAGTGCGATCTCGGAGTAGGTATATTTAAGTAGGGGGGCATAGGGGGCACAGCCCCCACATGGGGGGTGGAGGGGGGTGAAGCCCCCTCTGTGAAAACATTTGAAAGGTGTTAATTTTTTTTTGTCCCTTTCATATGTTTGAGTTTCTCTAAATTCGAGATTCTGGTTTTGAGTTTATGACTTTCGAGTTTAGAGAAATTCAATCATATGAAGGGGAACCCTACACACACACACACACACACACACACACACACACACACACACACACACACACACACACACATCTCTATATATTTATTTGCATTCATTTTGTTAACAGGGTGAGAAGGCTGGTCAGTAGACCTTTTTTAGCAATGTCCTTGGCCACTGTGGTATGAACAAATACAAAGTGAGTAACACAATAAAACAGCCATAACTAGTGTTGAAATATAACCATACAGAAGAGTATGTTTTAATCAAGTTTGAATACCTTATATCATGCAACAGCTTTTTTAATATCATGTACAACATTAAAAATTAGACAGGCACATGCAGTATGTGTATATTTACATACGTGCATTTGGTGCACTGTGTGTTTGCACGTAATGGCATTTTATATAAATGACAACTTACATAGTATAATTGGTGGACTCAGATTTTTATTTGTTCTGTTTGGTAATGGTCTGTATGGCAGACTAAGTTGCTGACAAAGCCTTGTCATTCTCATAATTATCTTTATTATCTTTAAAATATATGCATGTAAAATCTTTTATAAGGTGATCTTTTAGTTTATTAAACAGCTCTATTGTATTTTTCGTAATTTTCTGGCCCCACTTTGGAGAATGCTGGCTCTCCCATTGCTGTTTTAAATCTTGGTCTGATAAGAGTTAGAGCTTCAAATGAGGGTTTCCCTTAGATCATACGTTTGCTGTTTAATGTTCAGTTTCATTTTTAAGAAGACAACTTTCATTAGCTTAAATGACTATCTCCAATGAGAAGCTTGTGCAGTTATGTGTTGTGAGTCATTTGAATCAATCCATAAGTGTAGAGCAATGGGTATTGCATCTAGCTAGTTAGATACATCTACAGATTTTGATTATCACTGTCTGCGGGTTGTGGGTGATATTAGTAGTGTTGAAATATACTAAAGGAAAGCCATATTCCTGTTTAGGAATAAGAATGTCTTGACTATGGCATGGGGATGCTACACAGAGGGAATCATAAGATAAGAAATTCTGTTGCATGATTTTAGCTGCCCCAGTACTTGCCCCCCTGCTAGCAATGTGAAGGTAAGTGACTGTTGTTTTTTTTTTTTTTTTTTACATGGTCGACATTTCGAAAGTGGATCATATGGTCTTCAATTTTATGAAATGTCAACTATGTAAAGTAGACCCATATATATATATATATATATATATATATATATATATATATACCAAAACCAAGGTGCACGTAGCCAGCTCAGTGCACGGACCATACCAACACAATCAAGCCAATCCAATGATCCAGCACTCAATAAAGCACATAATAAAGTACATAATAAAGTAAACAGGAGCCCAATAATAGCGAAAAAGAAGAAATTCTCTTCATTATTGTACTTTCAAATGAACAGTGGTGATAGCAGCATCAAAAAACAGACCGGTTTCTGTTCTTCATTCTATATTGGAAAGACGAATAGACATCTTCGTGAATGCATTAGGGACCACAACTATTGTTATAGGCGAGGACATACATATAGTGCATTAGCTAAGCACACTATAGAAAATGGGGTTAGCCGACAGTTTAGATTTAGGGTGTTAGAGCTTGTATATGAAGATGCTAGGTTAGGGGATGTCTCTAATAATACAGAAACTAGAGAGCTTACTTGGATTGTGAGGTTAAGAGCCCATTTAGGTAAAGGGCTCAATGACCATATAGCCATTACAGCCAAATTGAGAAGTAGGAAACTTAGGAAATAAATATAGATATATTAAATGTCTAATATGTTTTTACAATTTTTTTCTTATATTTTGTTATATATATTTTATATTTTGTTAGATATATTGTTTATTTTTAAGTTATATAAGTTTTAATATTTGTATATATGTATTATCAAGATAAAAACTTCAAGGATACACCACGAGAAGTGAGGATAAAATTCTGGCTTTTATTCCAAACAACACATAAAACAAAATGAAAAGGATAAGCACTTTCGCGTGCGCTGTGCACGCTTCATCAGATCTATTTAAACAACAATAAAGCATTTCTTATATAGCAGATGTCAACCAATAAAGAACAAGCATCAATTTAACCAATTTAATTGAATTAGATTAATGGTTGCCTCAACAATTTGCAGGTGATCCTACTCATATTGTAAGGTTGTATATAATATTGCACAACCTAATGCATCTACATTTGGCTGTTTCAGCTAAGAGACTAAGTTAATGCATGTTTATTTTATCCATTCACTCTATAGCGGCCAGCACAGAAACAGTCTAAATGCACAATTCATACGAACCACTGGCTGTTAGTATAGTGGTTCTTCATAAGAGAATATAACTTGTTGTTTATTCGTTTTATCCATTCACTCTGTAGCGGCCAGCACAGCAACAGTCAAAGTACACAATTCATACGAACCACTGGCTGTTAATATAGTAAAATTCTCCGTAAAAGAGAATGTAACTTTAGGAGATCAGAATCTCAAAGAAACTGTTTATAAGTAGTTCTCCACATTAACTAATGTCAATTTAGGCTGCTAATCTAGACTAGCGTTCATGTCACGCTGGAGACGTCACGTTGATTCACAATACATCAATGCATTAGAAACCTAAGTGAGATGAACCGTGACAGTGTAAGAATGAAAACAAAAACAAAAACAAAGGGAGTCATAATTACTAGCAGCTAGTCGCTTGTGTAGTCTTCTATGAATGGGTGACTGACATATATTACTACATAAAGTTATCAAAAATAAATCTAAAATGTGTTCATTACGCTTGTAGATGTGCAAACACAAACACCATAAATAATTAAAAAATATATTTATGCAAACTATCTGTAATATGTATGATATAATATCAAATATTATATAATCTGAATAGCAAATAAAAATGAAAATAAAAATAAAAATAAAAATGAAAATAATCATGGAGTGTCACTTATAAATAAAATCATCCACTAGTTTCAAAGTTGTAATAAAACCATATATAACTAGTGATAATATAACATAAAAATGTAAATGTATAAGAATATGAATGTGCAAATATATAAAATGAATCATATAATCTCAGTATGAATAAACATACATATATATAATGTCTAATGACCTATTCATAAAGTTTATAATATTTATTTAATTATAAGTCGCTGGTCTCACTAATTAATGGTATATCTTATTAGTCCAACATATATCAAAATAATGTTTCAAATCATAAAAAATTTTTTAACATTAAATTGAATTAATTTGATACGTACATGAATGCTAATGTTAAAGGCAAAAGTACAGAATAATACTTATATAGCAAGTACCAACGGAAACTTCAATACCGTATATCAGCTCATGGTATCACAATGCAATTCCAAAAATATGTGAAATAAGGGAACATGAAGATATACAAAACATATATCCAAATATAAATGTCAATCTCTATGATTGTAAATAGAGAGCTAACGATATGTTACCCATCATAAGGCTAGTATTTATAAGTCTTAACTCAAGAACAAGGGAAAGAAGTATCTTTTTAGTTCATTATAGGGCCATAGGAACAAATAAGGTTACCATATAGGTAAAATAAAATGGTACTGTTATTTTATTTTACCTATATGGTAACCTTATTTGTTCCTATGGCCCTATAATGGACTAAAAAGATACTTCTTTCCCTTGTTCTTGAGTTAAGACTTATAAATACTAGCCTTATGATGGGTAACATATCGTTAGCTCATTTACAATCATGAGATTGACATTTATATTTGGATATATGTTTTGTATATCTTCATGTTCTATTTCACATATTTTGGAATTGCACAGATACCATGAGCTGATATACTATTGAAGTTTCCGTTGGTACTTGCTATATAAGTATTATTCTGTACTTTTGTCTTTAACATTAGCATTCATGTGCGTGTCAAATTAATTCAATTTAATGTTAAAATTTTTATGATTTGAAACATTATTTTGATATATGTTGGACTAATAAGATACACCATTAATTAGTGAGACCAGCGACATAATTAAATAAATTTTATAAATTTTATGAATAGGTCATCAGATATTATATACATGTATGTTCATACTGAGATTATATTAAAATCTTTTATATATCTATACATTATATATATTTTTATAAATTTACATTTCTATGTTATATTTCCATTAGTTATATATGGTTTTATTACACTGAAACCACTGGATGATTTTATTTATAAGTGACACTCCATGATTATTTTCATTTTATTTTTATTTTTATTTTCATTTTTATTTTTTAGATTATATAATATTTGATATCATAAATATTACAGATAGTTTGCATAAATATATATTTTTAATTATTCATGGTGTTTGTGTTTGCATATTCATAAGCGTAATGAAGATATTTTTAGATTTATTTTTGATAACTTTATGTAGCAATGTATGTCAGTCAGCCATTCATAGAAGACTACACAACTAGCTGCTAGTAATTATTACTCGCTTTGTTTTGTTTTCATTCTTACACTGTCACGGTTCATCTCGCGGGTTTCTAATGCATTTGATGCATTGTGAATCAACGTGAGGTCTTCGGCGTGACATGAACGTTAGTCTAGATTAGCAGTCCAATTTGACATTAGTTAATGTGGAGAATTATTTATTGATAGTTTCTTTGTGATTTTGATTTCCTAAAGTCATATTCTCTTCTACGGAGAACCTTACTATATTCACAGCCAGTAGTTCGTATGAATTGTACACTTTGATTGTTGCTGTGCTGGCCGGCACAGAGTGAATGGACAAAACGAACAAACAACAAGTTATATTCCTTTATATGAAGAACCACTATATTAACAGCTAGTGGTTCACATGAATTGTGCATTTAGATTACTTCTGTGCAGGCCGCTATAGAGTGAATGGACAAAACAAATATGTATTAACTTAGTTTTTTAGCTGAAATAGTAAAATGTAGATGTATTAGGTTGTGTAATATTATATACAACCTTACAATATGAGTAGGATCACCTGCAAATTGTTGAGGCAACCATTAATCTAATTCAATTAAATTGGTTAAATTGATGCTTGTTCTTTATTGGTTGACATCTGCTATATAAGAAATGCTTTATTGTTGTTTAAATAGATCTGATGAAGCGTGCACAGCGCACGCGAAAGCGCTTATCCTTTTCATTTTGTTTTATGTGTTGTTTGGAATAAAAGCCAGAATTTTATCCTCACTTCTCGTGGTGTATCCTTGAAGTTTTTATCTTGATCATTGGTTTGCTGCTTCGCATTTGCTGAAGGATACTTTGGAAATATAGTGGTATTATTTTACGCCTATATATGTATTATATATTTTTTATATATATATATATATATATATATATATATATATATATATATATATATATTTTTTTTTTTTAGTACTTTGTAGCTTTAAAGGTGATGCCTATGAATGATTGGTTCATTTGAATTTTAATGGGTATAAAAGGATGTGACATCATTGCTTGAATTTGGTCTGATGAAGCAATTTATTTGTGAAAGCATTCACCATTTGTACAATAAATTTTCTTGGATTCTATTTCTTACTTCTTGACTCCTGCTCCTTGACTTGCCTTAGAGTTTACAATTTGAGTTATTTTTGCTGTTTGTTGGTGATTCTTCGTCTGTGTGCATTTTACATACACACACACACACACACACACACAAACACACACACACACACACACACACACACATTATATACATACATGTTTTTGCAGGAAATCGTACAATTCTTTCAGGAACTGTTTTGCTTCTAGATTTTTCATTATATTAATTAGCTGGACAAATATTAGATCTGTATAAATTAATTCATGCCACTACATCAGAAAAGAAACTGGACAATTATGCGTATAAAGTAATGTACCTGTACTATGGAGCTGTTCTCACTGGGACAGCACTGAAAGGGGGTTAAAGTAAGCCCACACAAACTATTTTTTGAATTGCCTACAGCAACTTTATACTTAATCAATGTCTTAGTTACTCCAGTTTATTGCTCTGCTAAATCTTTTTTTAACAAAGACTAACTGGGCCTAAGATTTACAAAGTAAAAAAATGAAGAAAAATGTTAAAGTTAGTGGGATTCTGTATATCCTTTGAATTCCAAGATAAAATGTTTAGCAACATAAAAGAACACATAATGAAATGTGTTTTCCATACATATTGCTATTATTTTGACACGGCATTTGTTAAAGACAAAACAAGATATGAATATCATTAATAAAACCAGGAAACAATTACCATGATGTATCATACTTCTGAAGCCAATCCCACACCTAACCAACATATAATTATCTTGCAGAAGGTTAAAATAATGCATTAACATTGACTGTCTTCAAACTAACAGACTACTAACAATAACTATTAGACTGGTTGTCTAGGGAGCAATTACGGTAAACATAATGACTAGTCTGGATAGTTATCATTAGAAATGTGGGGACCCACTTCAGTGAGTTCTGCAATGATAGTTATCATTAGAAATGTGGGGACCCACTTCAGCGAGTTCTGCAATGATAGTTATCATTAGAAATGTAGGGACCCACTTCAGCGAGTTCTGCAATGATAGTTATCATTAGAAATGTGGGTACCCACTTCAGTGAGTTCTGCAATGATAGTTATCATTAGAAATGTGGGGACCCACTTCAGTGAGTTCTGCAATGATAGTTATCATTAGAAATGTGGGGACCCACTTCAGTGAGTTCTGCAATGATAGTTATCATTAGAAATGTGGGGACCCACTTCAGTGAGTTCTGCAATGATAGTTATCATTAGAAATGTGGGGACCCACTTCAGTGAGTTCTGCAATGATAGTTATCATTAGAAATGTGGGGACCCACTTCAGTGAGTTCTGCAATGATAGTTATCATTAGAAATTTGGGGACCCACTTCAGTGAGTTCTGCAATGATAGTTATCATTAGAAATGTGGGGACCCACTTCAGTGAGTTCTGCAATGATAGTTATCATTAGAAATGTGGGGACCCACTTCAGTGAGTTCTGCAATGATAGTTATCATTAGAAATGTGGGGACCCACTTCAGTGAGTTCTGCAATGATAGTTATCATTAGAAATGGGACCCACTTCAGTGAGTTCTGCAATGATAGTTATCATTAGAAATGTGGGGACCCACTTCAGTGAGTTCTGCAATGATAGTTATCATTAGAAACGTGGGGACCCACTTCAGTGAGTTCTGCAATGATAGTTATCATTAGAAACGTGGGGACCCACTTCAGTGAGTTCTGCAATGATAGTTATCATTAGAAATGTGGGGACCCACTTCAGTGAGTTCTGCAATGATAGTTATCATTAGAAAGGTGGGGACCCACTTCAGTGAGTTCTGCAATGATAGTTATCATTAGAAATGTGGGGACCCACTTCAGTGAGTTCTGCAATGATAGTTATCATTAGAAATGTGGGGACCCACTTCAGTGAGTTCTGCAATGATAGTTATCATTAGAAATGTGGGGACCCACTTCAGTGAGTTCTGCAATGATAGTTATCATTAGAAATGTGGGGACCCACTTCAGTGAGTTCTGCAATGATAGTTATCATTAGAAATGTGGGGACCCACTTCAGTGAGTTCTGCAATGATAGTTATCATTAGAAATGTGGGGACCCACTTCAGTGAGTTCTGCAATGATAGTTATCATTAGAAATGTGGGGACCCACTTCAGTGAGTTCTGCAATGATAGTTATCATTAGAAATGTGGGGACCCACTTCAGTGAGTTCTGCAATGATAGTTATCATTAGAAATGTGGGGACCCACTTCAGTGTATTCTGCAATGATAGTTATCATTAGAAATGTGGGGACCCCCTTCAGTGAGTTCTGTAATATACAGACTGAATGGCCAATATGGTGACATCAGGGTGCTTGCTCCAATGCAAAAAATAAGCTTAAAGGAGAACAATGTTCAATATTCATTCTTCTTCTGCATTTCTTGGCACTTTTTTTTCGGTGCATCAGCATTCAATGTTACAAGTGCCCATAGTTCATTTGGGAGCCAGAACAGACATTTTAACCCACAAAAGAAATAAAATGTTTGGTTACTCTAAACATTGAACTCCTATAGTAGTACTAACTTGTAAAGTAAAACATCCTCCTAACATAAGGTAGACATTAATTTTAAAATATCACAGATAAAGCAGCGAATGACAAAACATTAATTTACGCTACAATTTTATTAGAGCATGTCCATCAAAAATAATAATATGACTAAGGTAATAATCACAACTAATCTAGTGCTAGTATAGTCATTTATAACCTTTGTGGATCTGGATACATTAAATATTGAAAAAATTAAATATCCCAAAAACACAATAAGCACATAAAACAAAATAAAAATATACAGTTATTTAACTAAATCTATGGTTGAATAAAATGGTCATGGATAAATCAAACAAAAGGGCAGTATCAGCTGTGCTTTATCCTGACCCTCAAATATTTTAATGCTGAAACTAATACAGCTTTAAGACAGCAAAGCAATAAAAGAAAATTCATAATAACCCAATGTTGATTAAAAGCTTGGCATTGGAAGAACTAGAATAAGGAGGGAGGGAGTGCCAGCTTGTTCACCTCAGAGTAAAGCAGGTGGTCTGACTCACTGCAACACTGGCCCCCAAAGGAGTGTCGGGAATGTCAGGAGTAGCTATGGGGTCATTGTTGAATGCAGTGCATGTAAACTAGGGAAGCATGTATGCCCGTAGAAGCATGCATGGGACATTCCTACAACAGCAAAGTGAAAGTCAAAAGAAAACTTTATTGTTATTCAAAACTACACAGCAGTGTAGCTGAACGAAATTTCAATGCTTCATTCTCAATGCAGGAAACAGTTGAAAAATTTATAAAATATCACAGTAGAATTTTAATAAGTAGCAATTTGTAAGTAAAGTAGGACAGCAGTGACCCACACCATCCCAGAACAGGAGACAAGGAACAATATAAAGGTAATATTGTCAAAGTAAAATTGAAACAACAGCAGGATATCTATGAATAGACTGTATTATTGCACAGTTTGTATATTGCACTTCACAGTCCTTCAGTGTGTAGGTGTGCTACCTTAGTATTGCACTTAGTTATTGCACATCCATAAAATAAGCCCCTTGATAGGCTAGTTATGTAACAGACGTCATGGTTCATTTTTCCTAAGAGTTCAACAGTCTAATTGAGAGTGGAAAGAAACATTTTCTTAGTCTGGTGGTCTTACAATGCAGGCTTCTATATCTCCTGCCTGAGGACAGGCGAGTGTACACACCATTGGCAGAGTGCGTTGGATCACTGGAAATCTTTTTGGCCCTGTCGATGCACCGGCATTTGTATAGATCCTCCAAAGGTGTAAGGGGGGTGGCAATGATTCTTTCTGCCAATCTTACAACTCTCTTGAGAGTCTTCCAATCCTGATTGTTACAGCTCCCATACCAGACTGCAATGCTGTTGGTCAGGACACTTTCAATGATGCCCCTATAAAAGGTCTGAAGTATGGAGCTTGGTAATTTTCCCTTCCTAGTTTCCTTAGAAAGTGCAAGCATTGCTAAGCTTTTTTGACTGTGCTGGATACATGGACTGACCAGGATAAGTTCTATGTGATATGAACACCCAAGAACTTTGTAATCTTGACCCTTTCCACTGTCATCCCTTTCACCACTAGAGGTTTATGTGGTACTTGAGATCTTCTGAAATCAACAATCAACTCCTTTGTCTTGCTGACATTCAGTGTTAGATTGTTGCTGTCATACCAGACCAGTAGTTGATCAATCTCTAAGGGGAATTGACAGGGCCATAGCCTGGGGGCCTGGGATAAGGGGGGCCTGGTGTGATCGGTCAAAAGATAAAAATATTTAAAACCTCTTTTTGAAATTTCTCGACCACTGAATATTTATACTTTAATTCATACAACAATTGAATCGTGAATTTCAAAAAGGGCCCATATCCATATTTTTTCAATTGTGGAGATGGGCCCTTTTCAAAATTCACAATTCAATTATTATCATTATCAATGTGGCAGAGCAGGTGGCATGAGTCAGTTGGGTGCCCAGGGATATTTCTAGTCTGCATTGGTATCATATGAGCATGTGATTTACTTTTACCCTTTGCGTCGTATGGCCGCGTGTTTTACACAAAACAAAACGTGGTTGAGCCGTATCTAATGTTTATGTTCATGTTGTCTACTTTGTGTGTTGTATATAAAAAAGATTTGATTTTAACTGGAATTGTGCTGATTCGTAAGCAGACCTCTGAACCGTACCGAATCTATCGGTTTTTACCAGTTTTGAGGATTGAGAAGAGGGAGAGGTGTGTCCCTCTTGCTCACCTACCACTATAACAGCTGTCCTTGTTACAGCACTGATATCACCACCAGGGCTTGTGATCTGTTGTGTCTCCTGCATACTCCCATCTCTCTCCCTCCAGAAGTGACAGGGCTAATTCCACCTGGTCAACTCCAGCAGGTGCTCAAGTCACTAATCACACTCAGTTTGCAAGAGTCACAGGCAGATCTTTATTCCTCTGTGTGAGGAGTGCTGGGCAAACTTTGCAAAACTCAATACACATTAATGGCTTCAGTTTTATTAATAACAGTGTGCTGTTCTGCAGACAGAAACATACAATTGGGTTACAGTGTCTATTAACTGATAATTTAAAATGGTAAACTCATTAAACCAGCATTATTGTGGTCTGCAGATGAGCTGATAGTGTTACCAGAGGTTACCAAATATCTTACTATAGCAGTTATCACAGTGCAGTCATTTTCTCTTTATACTAACTGGTTTCCCCAGGTTTCTGCAGTACTTAATGCATTTATACTGTTTCATACATTGCCTGTATGTTCTGAAGTATGTTATGATTCACTGAATGACAGATCATAGTGTCTCTGTATGGCTTTTCTCAAATGCAGTCACCTGTTTTATATTCTTTGATATTGTTAGATGTTTTGTGAAGTAGGTTTACAAAGCACATCTACAGATACCTCAGTACTGGTATCAGAGTACAGGACCTAATGCCACAGTTCCTTTAAATCAGATATGATAAAATAATGCTGTATACCTCGGTCTTCCTAAAACATTAATTCTGAGAAACATACTAATAAAATGACAATAAGTACAGGGAATTATATAGTCCAGATGTAAGACTTTGAATACCCTCCAAGTGTCTCTAAAAGCTTAAAAAATGCATTCAAATGCTCAGTGATCTTATAGTATAATGATTATGTTTCTGACAGTTTTCTCATTTCACAATGGCACACAAAACAGACTCCAAAGAAAAAATAATTCAAGCGACATTGAGGTCCAGATAATAGGGTGCCACGATTCCTGAGTGGCACCCCTTAATTTCCGAATTCCCCGGCTTTTTTTTTTCCCCCTGCTTTTTTTTTTTTTCAAACTGACATCATCGCACAGAGGCGTGCACAGTGATGTCGACTTCATGAGGAATTTGGCTCAGGGCTGCTCTGGGCTGAGTTTACTTTGCAAGCCTGCAACAGAGTAGAGAATGAGACAGGGTCTAAAGAGAGAGGGATGGGACAGAAGAGTCAGAAGCCTGAGCAGTGAGCATCTGATAGAACTGCGAAGCACATTATTGGATTTAACAGGTAAGAAAAAAATGTACACACCTCAATGTAGTCAGTACTAGAGAGTATCGTTTATTTCATAGTAGGAATAAATCAGCGAATTGTGCTTCCACTGAAATTAGGCACTTGTTTGTATTTATGTTGATGAAGCAATATGACTTTTTTATCTTTGTCTGCCTCTGTACTGTTTTATTTTAATGGCCAGTAGGATATAAGGATATATATATATATATATATATATATATATATATATATATATATATATACGGTAGCATTGTCGCCTCACAGTAAGACGTTGTCCTGTTCGATTCTCAGCTAGAGCACCTTCTGTGTGGAGACATGCGTGAATGGGCGTACCTTTGTTGAAGGTTGTGCATCAGGGCCAGCAACTCGGCACATAAAAATCTACTGCCAATCATTAGCAGAACGGAGTTCCACTGTGGCGACCCCTAACCGGGAAAAGCTGAAAGACACAACAACAACAATATATATATATATATATATATATATATATATATATATATATATATATATATATATATATATATATATATATATATATATATATGATAAAATATGTTATCTTTGCACTGGAAGTTTGATTTAACTGAGCTGCATTTTCATGTTATTCTTTTTTTGGAAGTTTACCAGTTATTTTTGTGTCAAAACAAATAACTTTTTTTAACCCGAGTACCCAACTTTTAAAAATATATGAAAAACAGCTACTTTGAGTAATGACTATAACTAACTTATGTCAGGATAATGGATTACTTATTTTGAAGGCATGTGTTGCAGAACCCATGAATCTTCTTTTGTAACTGTTAGTGTGAAAAAATAAATAGCCATGCCATGATTTGAATTTCCTGGTCTTTGGATGTATAGATTCTTGTGCAAGATATGGCTGTCTGCGGCTGTGCACTGGTCAGGTTATGGCAGCAGCTGTTTTATTTAAGCATTAGTGTGTGTGTGTGTGTGTGTGTGTGTGTGTGTGTGTGTGTGTGTGTGTGTGTGTGTGTGTGTGTGTGTGTGTGTGTGTGTGTGTGTGTGTGTGTGTGTGTGTGTGTGTGTGTGTGTGTGTGTGTGTGTGTGTGTGTGTGTGTGTGTGTGTGCGTGTTTGTGTGTGTGTGAAGCTGCAGCTTTCTAATTCACATGTTACACTCAATAAGCAGAGTGGTTATGACAGCAGCATACCTCTCAAACTGTTAGAGTAAGAAATCTGGACAAAGCCATAAATAATGGGGAGGGTGAGGCAAAGGCCCAAAGATAGGGACAATTTTTGAATATTGTACTTACAAACTTAGAAAGTAGATAGAGCAACAGGATGTGCTTTAATATTCATTTTCTGAAGGACATGAAGTCCGAAACTCAAATGTCTGACATTATTTTCTGACTTAAATCTTCAGTGATTTGCCAATGATTTGCTATAAAACCACAATTTTATGAAAAATGGACCAAAAATACTAGGCAGAAATCTGGACATTCTGCAAAAATCTGTACAGTTGAGAGGTATGCAAGCAGCTATATTATTTAAGTATGCAACTGACACTGTGTGTGTGGTTCATTATTGGCAGCAGCTCCACAGCTTTCTAATTCAAATGTTACACTCGGTAAGCAGAGTGGTTATGGCAGCAGCTATTTTATTTAAGAATTAGTGTCTGGGTTTCAATTAATGTGAGTTTCAAGAGCAGAGAAGTTTTAATGCTAAGTCTATTTTCATTCTGAGACTATATTGCTTTGTTTAGCAGATGTCTATTAGTGTTTATACTTTAAAATGTAAAATAAGTTTTAAATGAAATCCAAATAATCATTGTAGAAGTAAAGCACTATCCACATTCCAGTGTTTATGGTAAATGGAGTGAAATAGCCAAGTAATGGGACATTGGAATGGCTGCAGGGTGATTCTGGGGCCATATTTTGGTTGTCTGTTTTTCAGTTTACGTTTGAAAGTTGGTTTCCCACAATTCTATTGGAATGGGTGGGGTTACATAATTTGGTATGCAGATTTTATGTTAATTAGTGTACAGATTTGTACCTATTTTTCGTGGGCATTTGTCCAGATTTTTGATGTTTTCAGGTTGAGTGGTATGTTCGTAATCGTAAGTAAATATTTTTGCTTTGCACCCGTCCTGTTCTTTATGGATATGTTCATTTTGAAAAAGATATTTTTGACTTTTATTTTCTTATAGAAATTAACAAGTAAAAGTAAAGCCATGTCTGCTTCAAATTATAAACATAAGTCTGGCGCTCAGAAAAGGAAACTTAAATACGAAAAAGAAGCAAAAGCATCATGTGGTCGTCAGTCGATAAAATTCTTTAAATATGGTAATGCAAAGAATTTAGCACATAGTACTAATTGTGAAGATAGCAATTATGAGAATTCAGAAATTCAAAAATCAGTCAAAGAGGAAGCGGCTGCCACTGTTGCAACTGTCGTAGAACAAGGAAATGAGAAACCTCAAGAAGAACTAACTGTGAAAGAACATGATACAGTCGATACTTCAGTTACATATCATTTTGAAAATCCTTATGTAAAATACGATGATCCTGGTACATGGCCTCAAGTAATTTCAAATAACCTGCTACAAGAAATAGTACAACTCACCACCTTTCAAGAATTCCAAAAGATATATAATAATTGCCAAAGGATGTTAATGGCAGAGAATTTCAAGAGTTTCTTTAATATAAAAAAATGAAAGATGAACAAGTGAACATTTTCCACAATAATGGCTAACATGGAGTGCATCAAAAGAAATTCTTTACTGCCTACCATGTCAACTTTTCTGTGATCCACTTAACAAAAATTCAAGCTGTTTAGCTCAAGAAGGATTTTCACCTAAAAATAAACCTTGGAAAAAGTTATATGACATTTTGCCATCTCATGAAAATAGTGCTGAACATAGGAAACAATATGTAGCTTAGAAATGTCTTTTGGATTCATTAAAGGAGATGGAATCGATAAAGCACTCCAACTACAAATTCAGTCTGAGACAACCAAGTGGAAAACTATTCTGCAGTAAATTTTAGATGTAACACTTTTTTGGCATCTAGAGGTTTAGCTTTTCAAGGAGAGAACACAATTGGAAATGTCCACAATGGAAATTTGTTAGGGCTTTTGGAACTAATTGCAAAATATGATGAAGTAATACAACAACACCTTGCTAAGGTTCAACAAAATCAGATAGAAGAAGGAAGAAATATGAAATGATCTGTCCATTATTTGTTGTGGTATTCTCAAAATGAGTTTATAGGCCTTTATGCAGACCAAGTTCTTAACACCATTCTGGATCAAAGAAGGGACTCATTTTTTATGGCATAATTGTTGATGCAACACCAGATATCTCACACAATGAACAAAATGTCCTGATTCTCAGATATGTATTTCAAAACAAAGATTTAAAGGAATTTGAAGTAAATGAACATTTCATCGAATTCATAAATTTTACTGGGAAAACTGGAAAAAAAATAACTGAAGAAATACTTGTTACTCTTGAAAAACACAATATACCTCTTCAAGATTGCCATTCACAAGGGTATGATAAATGCCCCAATATGCATAGTAAAGTAATTAGCATTCAAACCCGGATCCTAGAAAAGAACACATTTGCAGTGTTCTCCCACTGTGGTGCACATTCATTAAATTGCATAGGAGTGAATGCTGCAAAAATCAATCCAGATGTTATAACATTTTTCAGAAATATAGAGAGCTTGTACACTTTTTTTGCTTATAGTCCTGCACGCTGGAAGGTACTTAGAAAACACATACCATTATCTCTTCAAAGTGTGTCAGAAACAAGATGGTGCAAAAGAATTCAAGCTGTGCGTCCAATCGTCAAACATTACCTCGGTGTAATTGCTGCGATAGATGACATTCTTAGTGAGATAGCTATAGGATTAACTCCTTCAGCATTAAATACGTTTAAAGGTTTGAAGAAATATTTCAGTTCTTATAAAGGTCTGTTGATGACAATATTCTGGCATAAAATACTAACCAGTATTGATAATAAGAATATTGTCATACAAAGCAAAGGATTATCTCTTGATATAGAGACCGCCTTGGTAAAAGACTTAGTGGAAGACATTCAGACATTGCGCGATTCATGGGAAAACATTGTTCATGAAGCTAAAGCAGTTGCTGCAGCAATAGAAATACAACACCAATTGCCTGAAAAGCGCACAAATTCTGAAAACTGTGAAGAAGACTTCTGAAATTCTGTTGTGTACAAAATGTTGGATTTTATTATCAACAATATAAAAACAAGATTTGAAGCAGTGAATAATATTTGCAAATTATTCTGTCCAATTTTAAATTTTCAGGATTTGGACAAAGATCAGCTAACCACAAAAGTAGCAATACTTGTAAAAGCTTATGAAAGAGATTTGTCAGATGATTTAATAAATGAAGTACGTCACCTTAAAACAATCCACAAGACCATTTTTGGTTTGGAAAGGTCACCAATTAAACTTCTTAATTTAATATATGAAAAAAATCTGGAAGAAATATTTGGCAGTATTTGCCTTGCATTGAAATTATTTTGTACTATTCCAGTAACTGTCTCGTCGGCTGGGAGATCGTTCAGTAAACTGGAAAACTCGTTAAAAACGTGGCAAAGAAATTCCACTAGCCAAGAACAGCTTAATCATTTGGCAATTTTATGTACAGAAAATGATTTTAATAAAAAAGTCAATTACTCAAAAATAATGGAAAAAATTTGCTGTAATGAAAGCTAGAAAGTACACTTTCCAATAATGTTGTTTTTTTTTTTTTTTTTTTATAAATATAATTATGGGGGCCCGCAAATAAATCTAGCCTTGGGGCCCACTTCAGCATGTGAGAGCCATGAATCTCTTTCCTGTAGGCCCCCTCCTCTCCGTCTTTAACCAGGTCTATAACAGAGGTGTCATCCACAAATTTGATGTTTCTATTCATCTCATGTGTGGCCATGCAGTCATGTGTCAGCAGAGTGAAAAGTAGAGGGCTTAAGACACACCCCTGTGGTACTCCTGTGTTCAGGATGATACTTCCAGAGCTGTTGTCTACCACATGAAACTTTTGAGGCCTTTCAGTAATGAAGCTCAGAATACAATTGCATAAATGAGAGTCTGTGCCCAGTTGAAGTAGCTTCAATATCAGATTCTGAATAATGACAGTGGTGAAGGGAGAACTGAACTCAATGAATAGCAGTCTTGCATAGCAGTTTTTGCCTTCTAAGTGGGTCAGTGCTTCATGGAGAGCTAGTGAGATGGCATCCCCTGTACTGCAGTTTGTCCTGTATGCAAATTGCAGTGTGTCCAGTGTCACAGGTAAGATTGAGGCTATATGATCTTTGACCAGCAGCAAAAATGCATGAGCCATCAATCATTGTGTGATAGGGTTAGATTGGGAAGGAGGCAAACAGGAGTGACAGAATGTTCCATCATCTCACACCCAAGTCTCACCTCTGGTAGGAATAAATATGCTGAAATGGCTTTCACTCAGAGCAGGCAACAGATGGATCTTTGGCTCTTACAACTCTCTATGGAACAAATGAGCTTGGCAGTCATCCACCTATCAAATGAAGAAATGGGCTAACAGAGTGCAGGAAAAAAGATAAGTGTAAGATGAATCATCAAGTAAATTGAGTGTGGGGAAAATGGAAAAGCTGGCAGACTGATCTCATTTTCTGATTATAACATCTGCCTAGAAATGGGTCTCCTTATCAGTTTTTGAAGTTGCAGGCAGGTGATCTCAAAATATTTCGGTGCAACTTTAGTCTTGGTTTACAAAGTGGGGGGTCTTGATTCACCTTTGCCAGCCAAGCAAATCTGTAACACAGGAGGCAAAGAATTTTCTTTGATAATGGTTCCTTTGTTAAGAAAACAAAATACAACAATGAACTTGATTTGTTGATGACATGTTTAAGTGTTACCTAAATGCCAAAACAGCTCAAATGTTAAGCTGATGTGTATAGCTTTTCTAAAGATGTTCTTTCCCACAAGGATGAGTGTTTGGGGATATGCATAACACAATGGCCAGTGTTTGCCTGTCTGAGTCTGAAATGGCACTTGAAGATGCGATACAAGACTCAGGAAGACAGATGGCTTAACAAATGTCCCAGCATACCCAGGATATAAAAATAAACACATAATTTATGAAAATAGGTAATTACTTCATGAACTATAAACAAATAAATAAAGCAGATAGCTACAAATTGAAACAAGACCATCTTAATGAGAAACATAGTACTGCTTTCTTCACTTTAGTGCTTGAGATTTCAACAGAGTAAGGAAGAAAAATTAGAAAACCAGTTTTATGTATGAAACAGTTTAAAATCAAGTGATGTCATAAAGACCAATCACAAGTAAATTTTGCTGAAAACATAATATAATGCAGACTTTCATCAAAGACTAACAGAGTAATAAAACATCTTCACCTAATAGAATAGAACTGATTTGTGATGTCTTTTATTGCTCTAAAGATACATGTATGGTTTAAGAATATCTAGGGCATTCACAGTAGTGGCCAGACTTGAAATACTGCCTCTCCACTGAATGTCAACTATTATTGCTGTCATTTGGTAGAGTGGAGGATTGCATCAAGATTTCTGCTCTTGATTTATTGTATGCAGGGTTATTCTGTTTTATTCTGTCATCAAGATCTTTTAATATTTTAAATTAGAAACACAATGTTTTTTGGTGGTCAGCTTATCAATGCTCAGAATGTCATCACTGGAAGATCACCAACCTCTTGTTATGGCAGCTGGACTTGGTGAAGAGTGAGAAGATAGTAGTTTTTATCATTTTATCCATCTTTTCTGAATTTGTTCAATATTGGGGTTATCCTACATATAGTTTGGGGTGTGGGGAGTTGGTGCCACATCAGGCATGTGAGACTCGCCCTCTGAACTTGGGAGTAGCTCTGATTTAAGTAGTTACCTCCAAATGTTTATGATGATATGGAGTAGATAATCATGTGTCAATTACATGAGCTAGGATTATTCATAGCAATCCCAATATGCATGCATGTGGTTAAAGCTTGATTATATTAGTAGATTTGGTTTTATTGCCAGGATTCTATGAAACTTTGAAATGATTAGTATATTCCATTGAGTATAGCCTGAAAGTACTAAAGCATAGAGAACACTTAAAGAAGACTCTGTATAAAAGTTTGTTTATAAATATTAAACTTCAGTCTCTTGTTTAATATTTTTATCCCACAAAAGTATATGGGACTTCATCATAAAAGACAATGCAGTAATTAAATACACACAAGTCCTTATCACATTCCCAATAATCCAGTCTGAGCACTTCAATGCAATCCCATAAAATTATGTTTACAATTTTGTTTATATTACAAAAACTATATTCATAAGAGTCATAGATTTTGGTGTCCTGCATTGAGGCCCATTAAGAGCTAACATAGAATGCAGACTATAGAATATTAGTTTGAAAACACTGAACTTCAACCTATTTATCTAATAACACCTGAAGTGCTCCCAGAGAATCAGTCTGTTTGATAAATCATGGAAGTCTATTATGTAATATTGGAATAAGAACTGATTTAAATTTTTTACTCCTTGAGTTTTAACCTGTGTTATTGATTCAAGTATTTACATTTAATTCGGGACTCAAAAGCTCTCTTAATGTTTCACTGTTCAAAGCCTTACACTCCAAAAGAGTTTACTTGCTATGTTTGCTGCACATATTAAGACATGTTAACCCCTCATGATCATCTAGATGTTTCTAGGCTGGAAAACATTTGGTCAATTCTCTCTGCATCTGTTCCAATAGTCAAAGATCAATTATGGAATACCCCCACAAACTGTTGTTGCATTGAATGAATTAGGCTAATAAATAAGCTAGTAAGGATCTGACATTTTTTGGATGATCACCTTCATCATTCATCCTAGATGTGGAAGTCCTCCACTCTTGATTCTCCGTTTTCACATTTTTTGCAAAGTGCAACCTGATATTAATCCATATGCTCAAGTCCTTAAGTACGTTTCCTTCTTTCAGAACGATATTATTTAGAAACTTAAGTGTTTTGACAGATTGCCACTTTGCATTTTTAACGCTGACGCTTAGAACAGATGAAATAAGCAATCCATTTAATCACTGTAAATATAGGTTCAAACAGCCAACATCTGAATGTCTTGCCAGTGCAACACCAGTTTTAATGTTATCATTATCATCATACTTGTTTGTCCAACATCTAGAATCAAATCAGCCAAACATTCAGTTAAATAGAATTAGATCTAAGACTGACCACTGGGAACAACCTAATTTAATTGGAATCTAGTTTGGCTGACATCCCTGGATAATGAACCTTTGATATTTGATCTAACCAGCTTTCAACCCATTGTATGATATAGTCATTTATATTTCTTATTTCAGATTTTTTATAATGACTGTGTGTTTTAAGGCTTCAGTCATATGTAAGATTGTAATACACTGCTATTACATATAGTATTATATCAAGAGCTTTATGTGGACCATTTTCAGATCATTTCAAGTGTTTTGGGAATCTAGAATAAATGAAGATAAGACACAAGCTATAGCAGTAAACCATGCCCTCATAAATGAATTGGTTCATCAAAACCCGTACTTCTGGGAACATGATAAGATGAAGTATTTATCTATCTGGATTAAAGAGGATTCAGTTACTGTAACTAAGAATATGTGAGAAGAGATTACACAGAAGAGTATACAAAAAGTAAGAAAATGTAAGCCCTTAATCATGCATATGGATAGTAAGATGCAAGCAGTAAAACCTTTTTCAGTTCCTTTAGTCTTATATAGAGTTCAGACATATTTTGTCAACAATGGAGAACAAGTGGATGACAGTGAATAAAAGGTTGATGAAATTTATTTGGGAGACAATTAAAAGGAAGGTTACGTGGGGTAAACTGATTCTCCCTATAGAACAGGGTAGTTTAATGTTAGTCAATGAGAAGGTGCATTTTAAATTTATGCATTTAAGGCTCATATGCATAACTCAACTAGAAGGCTCCAAGTCAAAGTGGAAAATGATGATGATGTTGAAACAGGTAGTGGAAACTGAGAGATAAAAACAGACTAGAATTTTGGATGCAAGTCCTTAACGATAATAGTAACAACCATACTAAATATTATATTTATATAGTAGCAAAAAGGTATTCTAAGAACTACACCACAGTGAGTTATGCAAAATAGGCAAGAGGAGGTAGAATTTACTGGACGGAATTAGCATAGAAACCAAAGTACTGGGAGCAAATAACTCGGGAGGGAAAAGTAATAGAGTGGGATGAGATTAAGGAGGAATTTGATGTACAGGCTACAGACTGCCTTTCCTTTCAAGGACTGATAACCGCGTACAGACAGGGAAGGAGACAGGGGAGTACAAAATGAGGCATCATCTCTGTTAGAGTTTTAGTTGAATTGAGAAGAGAAGGTAGTGTTATATTTATATTATACTTTTATTTATATTGTTATGCTGAAATGTGCCTGGAAAATTGGATTGCTGGGACTTTTGGACAGGTTGTTCTTAAAGTAAAATGTGATAAGATTGTTATTTTGAGAAAAATAGTGCCCTAGCAACCTGCAGCATAAGCAGAAGCAGAGTACACTAACTAAGCCCTCTGTATAGACATTTGACAGCTGATCTCTTATAAAACACTTAATATTTGGACTGCTAATAAACAATTCAATATTGTGTGTGCATTAACAGCATATTTTTCCAAATTTCATTATAATATGAGTGAATAAACTTGAGATCCTTAATGACAGCTGCACTAAAGCACACAAAGCCTAAAGTGAAATATGTTATATTCATATAGTAATAATACAACTGATTGTTAACTCAGATTTTGTAACATGTGAGCATTTGAAAATCTGCAAAAGATTTTATAGGAGCTGTCTTATTTCTATCTAATACAAAAATGTATTATTAATTACAGGTGGTAATTTAAAGTAACATAGTCTACAGATTGTGGGCTATCTGAATCAACTACATGTTATTCTGAGCATTTCATAGGATCATAGGTTGTTCCTAGGCTAACAACCATTATGACTCAGAAAATGTGAGGAATAAATTCTCCAAAGACTGTAGCAAACAACAACCACATGATCCACTGAATAGGGCACTCAAAGATATAGATGTAGGAAATAAGCACTTCAGGACTTAATCACACCAATACTTTAATAACACACCATGAAATCACTACATTTTCATCCTTAAGCAACGACAACAATGTTATGACCTTTATAAGCCTAGCCGTGTACCTCAAACCATTTGGGTCCCAAATATCATGGCATCTTGTATGGGGAGAGTATGTTAATAGGGAGGTAACTCATGATTTGTGGGAGGAGTGTTAGTTAGGATAGCACTTTTCTTATTGATGGCATCTGTCCATAAGGGACAATGGGGCCAGCCTGGGAGTAAATTTAAAACTTCCCATCTAATTGCAAAGGTTTTATCTGAATAGTGTCAGGGATGAAGTCTGTTTTACATGGATGGGGAGCCTATTTCATTGTGCAGGGAGCCCTTTGGACACAAAATTGCCTCTCCAGCAAATACTGTTTATCTCACAAGCAAAGTTCATATCCCCGAATCTATTGTTTCATGAGCTGTTTGTTTTGCTCATGTGCAGCAGATCCATCATAGCTGGGTCTGGGGAAGCCCTCTAAGCCAGGTAAAAATCCCCTGTCAGCAGCCTGTAGAAGACTGAATACAGAGAAAAAGCCTTTAGGTCATCAGTGTAGGACAGGGTATTCATGTCCTGACTTCTCCTAGTCAGAAACCTTTGTGAGCATTCTAACTGTTGCAAGTGTCTGGTAAGATACATGCCAAAGCATTGTATTGAGTGATACTTTTGATAAGGGCCATGCAGAATAGTACTATAATTTCCTTGGACCTGGATGCCATACTCTTGCCTAGAAGTTGGGTGACATAGAATGATTTTTTTACTATCTTAGCTATGTATTGGTCAAAGGCCAAATTGCTGTCTACATATGTTCCCAGATCTCCTTCTACTGAGATGACTCTTAGGGGTATTTTATTTATGGAGTAATCAACATAGGTTGACAGTTTCCCAAAGGGTATTCTAAAGCATTTTTAGTATGGAGTTTTAGGCTATGGCATTCACACCAGTCATTTGTCTATGTTAAACTCTCTTGCAAGATGTCAGTGTCTTGTGGGAATCTGTAATAGCTCACAGTTTACAGTAATCTGTGAACTTGCTGGTTCAGAGGCCTTGAACATTAGCTTTGACTTCTGAGATGTAGATTCCAAACAGCAGCAGACCCAGCATGGAGCCCTGGACTACTCTACTGGTGACTTGCCTCTTGGTGGATGTGGTCTCACCAATCCTGACTTCTTTGGGCCCTGCTGTTAGACAGTATGTAAGGATTTCAGAGAGCTTGTCAACAATGCTGGAGTGGGATGTTGTATTGAATGCCTTGACTAGGTCAAGATATATACAGTATGCCCTATTTTACCCTCATCCATTGTCTTTATGATCCTCTCAAAGAAGTCTAAAAGGTGAAGTAGAAATAACCTTCCCTTAACGAAGCCAAATGTTGATGGATCCAGTGTCTATAGTCTACCAATGTCCTGGTTTATCATTTCCATGATAATTCAATCCATTGCTTTGCATATTAGGCTTGTTAGACTGATAGGTCTATAGCTCCCTGTGTCATCTGATGGCCTGCCCTTGTGGAGGGGAATGACTTTTGCAATCCTTCATTCACTTGGAACATAGCCTGTTTCGAGGCTGAGTTGAAGATTGCCTCAAGTGGTCTGGATAGGTAATATTTTAGACTGTTCAGGATTCAACTAGGAATATTTTAGACTGTTCAGAAGGCAACCATGGATGCCAGCACCAAGTCTCTGCTAACAGTTGGGGGTAGTATGTTGGAGGTAATTATACCTGGTGGAGCTGGGAGGGAGTGGGGTGTGAAGTTTGAGCTGAATTTATCAGTCAATAGATTTGCAATGTCATCCCGATCAGTGAAGGTAGTACCATTCACTACCAGTTCTGCACAACACTGTGTATTACCTTTATCAATCAATATTGATAAATTCCCCTTTCCAGATCTTCTCCTTTACTACCAGCGATATGTGCAGAGTCAATAGAATTGGTGCTCCCTCCTGCTGTAGTGCCTGCATCGCCAACCAGTCCCCAGCTGCAATGCAAACTCTGACCCTACCTCATCTCGGCCAGGCCTCAAAGCCTCCTCTAACAATGAAAGGGTATTATCAAAACCCAAATCACAATCATCTAGAGCCTCCAAGCCCCTACCCAATGTAGTGCCTTGTACACCCCAACTCAACCCTGAATCACTCCACGTAACTGCACCTACCGCCTTTACCCCCATCAAGCCTGGTGAATCATTACTTGTCGAAGATGAAGGTGCTGCCACCAGCGTCTAGACCTCCATTGTCCTCTTTTCCTTTGCCATCTGTCTGGCTCTCTTGGCTCTCGATGTCTGAGTTCTGGAACCTGTCTGCCACTTCCTTCAAGTATTCGGACCCTGGGTACTGGCTGTCAGAACATCATTAGGGATCTCTCAAAACAGGTCTTCCACTTGTGCCACAATGCTGGCCCACTTCTATCTTAATGTTTCTGCCATGATCACCACTCACCCTAGAGAAATGAAATAAACACAGTTAGAGCAGGAAATAAATAAATCTTTATTAAAGCCAACCAAAACATCAGTTCAAAATCTATGAGTACCAAGGCAAAACACTAAATACCAGCCCCCAAGTAAATCCGACAAGAGATAAACCCAGGACCCTATACACTGAAATCAGAGCAATCTACCAGTACACCATCTGCTCTGACAATCCCTTTCACAAAATACTCTGCCCTACCAAGTCTCGAACCCAGTGCCATGAACCCCGTAGCGAGAGTAATATACCCTAACCCACGAGAACTGCCAACATCTAAAGTCCCCCTACCATCCAAAGCCCCCCCTTAAACCGGCATCCCTACCAGTGCATGCTTTCTATTCATCTTACTTAACCTCCCTGTTATTATTTTTATTTATATATATATATATATATATATATATATATATATATATATATATATATATATATATTTTTTTTTATACCAAGAGAGGCGACCCGCCTAGCCGCCCAATACCTCTAAACCTCTTAGAGCAAAAATCTGGACAAAGCCTAAAATGATGGGGTAACAAATAGGGACAGCTTTAAACTACTGCTCTTACAAACTTAGAAAGTTGACAGAATATAATAATGAAACTCAAATGTCTGTCATAGGTTCACAAGTTAGTACTGTGCTAACTGCCCTTCTGGGCCATTTTAAGCTTAGCCATGAGAATCAAATGCTGCAGCTTGTGTTTGTATGGTAAACACCTACACTATTATGTCAACCTCCCACCTTCGGTTTTGCATTAACATGAATATTATGAAGATGATCCATGACTTCAATACTCAGCTGTTCACCAAAAGGTAAAGATTAGGAGGACACATCAACAATAGGTGGCAAATAAATCCTTCGAATGGTAGGATACATTAATCAGTTTTTATTAGTCTTTTTTTTTAATCCAAAAACTGCTGTTGTGGCAAAATTGCACATGCACAATTCCCTCATCAGCAAGGAGCACACATTACCAGCTCTGGCACTACACTACGAACACTCTGACCACCAGAGACAACACTAAAACCACCAATGAGAAATTAATACAGACTCTGAAGCCCCAAATGCACAGGAAAACTGTTTTCCCAATATCTAACAACATTTATCCATTTTATATTTTATATATAACCTAGTCAATAGACTACCTCCTGACTGCGCATGCGCAGACTACCGAAATGGACCTGCATGCCCACGAAAATGCCACTACCACCAACGAACTACCAACAAAGGAACCACCGCATCTCCTGGCCCTGGCTACCCTAGACAACATGCCCATGAAAACAAATCCAGCCCTCCCTATAGAAAAGACCAGGAAAGCACGACTGACCACCATCACATTACCTCTGCACTTACAAAGGCAACCGCCACAACACCAACTTCCATTGCAAGACAACAGGTATCCCAGGACCAGTAAGTAACTTTACACTATACCACCAACGAAACAACCAGAGTAACTAGCAGCACTCAATTGGCCTCTACCTTCCATCTGACTACCCTGACCATGCACACATCCCCCTTTCTCTCCACTATGTCTCTCTCTCTTCTCGTTATTTTTATATATATATATATATATATATATATATATATATATATATATATAAAATAAGGGGAAAAGAGAGAAAAAAAAAACAGCCCTTCCTGTAGATACGACCCCAAACAAATTGTACTCACCTTTATGCTAGGAAACCACCCAAGGCCTACCTTTACATACCTCAGGCCGTCAAGGACATGATCTTGCTTCAACAACAAGATCACACCAAATGTGTCTCCCAACACTAAATCCCACCTCAAAGCCCTTAAGACCCACCCATTAATCCTACCTTACTTCCTCCCTCACCTTCCCACTTGCTTAACCTTTTCCTATCTTCTCCCTACGCACATACTTAACCCATCTTACCTACCTCGCTACATCCTAACTTCTTCATCCACCCACCCCACACTAAAGCTGTCCCATGACAATTTCGTCTGTTCCCAAACTTCATTTGCAAGTATAGAAGACTCTTTGCATAATCTTATGTTGATCATGGTCGAAGACAAGAATGGTTAAAGATATGTGAATTTAAATCAAAAGATGAAAGGTTAATATTGGCAGCCAAAGATAGTGGACTATATACACATTGATTTACAAAGTCCATTAAACATGTGGGAGAAACAGACAAATGCAGGTTTTGTAAAACAGGATTGGAAATAGTCACACATCTTGTTGCTGGTTGTGATATACTAATGGCAAAAGGACTGTATACTGAAAGGCATAATAATGTGCCAAGACTGTTGCATTGGGGATTGTGCAAGCATTATAATACTGAAGTACCTGAAAAACACTGGAAGCATGAGCCTTTATATCACATGGGATCAACCATTACCAACAATTCAAAAAACAGATGTGAGAAAAACAGATATGGTAGTACATGAAAAGAAGACAAAAGTACCATTGATAATTGAAATTGCTACACCCAGTGACTACAATGTCTTATGTACAGAGAGACACAAAGTCATAGAATACCAGGATTTGCGGGCAGAAACAAGGGCAGTGTGGAAGAAGGATACCCAGACAGTTCCAATAGTAGTAGGAGCAATGTGTCTTATAAAAAAGAATTTACAATCATACTTATATATGTATCTTATAAAAAAAGATGTACAATCATGCTTAGATATGTTACCAATACATGTATCTCCGTATAAATTGCAGAAGGAGTCATTACGGGGCACATTATGGGTGCTGCGAAGAGCACTTCTGCCTGACATCAAAGATTGAAACAATACTAATTTCATGAACTTTAATCATACTTTGACTCATGAATGGGGTCCATTCCCATCATGGTATTAGATACTCAAAAGTCTTGGAGAAATTAAAAAAATTAGAAATATAGTAGGAATGTTAAAGTAATTTGAGATTTTTGACAGGGATAATTATTCAAAAGAAAGTGCAAATGAATGGCGTTATGTGGGTTGATAGAGCTAGAGCATATGATACTGACCAGACTGATGTGTGGTGTAGTTCTTTCCTTAATACAGGAACTGTAGCAAACATAACACAATTTAATGAGAGTAGGCTGTACATTCTACAATGGCCAAGACAGAGTCAAACAAATCTGACAATTAATAAAGGAAAAGAAGGAGGGGAGGAATCCTTGACAATAATATATGGCATATAGCATTTATTTATGGAATAGTTAATAGGTTTTTATATTGCTAACTTACAAGATGTTTGGCTTATAGATTGCAATTATAAGAGCCTTCAAGATTTTGTTAATTATGAGATTCCTGCAAAGAAATATAAAATATTTGGAAGACCAATAGGAGACTGTCATCATACATAAAAATAACAAAAGGCTTAGACTCAAATATGATATGAAAAACTAAGTTATATTTTGGGTAAGCTTCTTATTAAAAGGCAGATTTTTCAACATCCTTACTTTGTTTATAAAACCCCATGAAGAAAAAGAATAGGCAGGAGGTAAAAGGCTTGAACAACTAGATGCTCTACTTCTAGATTTGAGAACTGAAAGGAGAGTTCAAAATATAATTTTAGGTGATTTCAATGCAATAATGGGGCAATACCAGCATTAATTTAATTATATATAGAAACAAAATGGGTAATCTATTGACAAGAGAGCACAAAAAATAGATCAAGAGCTACTGAAATTGTTGAGAAATATTACTTAGCAATATATAATCTATTGACGGGAACTGAGACATCTAAATTTAAATAATGTTCTAAGGATAGAGGTTTAGTAAGAAACAGAGGGGATATCATCATAGCTGAGATAAGAACTACCAGTGATCACATTCTAATATAAATTTAATAGAAAAGAGGAAGAAGGGAAAAGTCTTGAAAGTTCAAGTTGAAGAACAGTGTAAGCTCTATGAAATGTAACTTAGATTAAGATGATTATTTAGGAAAAATACAACAAAATGTTAGATAATACTGAGGCTTAGTTGATAAATGTATGACTGAGGTCATAAACAAATAATATGAGATACATTCTAAACATTTCTAAAACAATAAAATAGCACTGAGGAATAAGCAGGCAAAAATTCCACAGTAGAAGACTTTATTAAAGCAAATCAACATAAACGTTTTAACTTTATCACAGGTTTTCATCCCAACATGGACTTCATCAGATGCATGTTAAAAAAAACATTTAAACAGTTTAAATACCCCAAACACCTCCCCCAATTATCAGTTAATTACATTCCATCAATTAAAATGCCTTCTTATTCCCCTGTGCTATTTTCTGGTTTTCTTAGTCAAAAAATCCTGCCGTGTGTGTGGTTTCTTGCACTGGTGTCCTCCTTTGGTTGCTGTGTTTTTTATTTCTAAAACAATAAGATGAAAGGAAGAAAACAACATAGATGTTTTGATATTGAATACTTGAAAATGAAAGCTATATGAAGCAGAATTATTGACAATGGATTAAGGAAATGTAAGGTTTTGTGTTTTAAAAAGATTAAACACTCTTAAAAACTATTATAATTAATAAGCACAAAAAATAACAATATGCCTGATGTAAAGATATAAATTCCAGGTCTATTTGGCATTCTCTTTTCTGATGAAAAAAAAACAACATTAAAGGCCTTTTACCAATGAAATGAATGGATGAGTGCAAGCATGAATCTATCATTAGCTCCCCTGAAGACAATCATATCTTCCAAGAGGACCTAACATGGACAAACACATAGTGTCAGGATCTTGGTATAAAGATGAGCATTACAAATGTAACATTCTACAGTTTGGGGAAACAATCCTCACAAATCTGCCGCACAAATGACACCCCTCTTAAAATAGATATTGTCATTAGGGACTTTAACACCTTGGTTTATAACAAACTCTCCTTTGACCACCCAATGTCCACTGTCATTAAGAAAGACTTATACCTCACCCAACTGATTAGAATGGACTTCTCCTGTTCCCCTATTCGTGCAGCTCATCAGGCCTGTGCTAGAATACAATATGCCCTTTGGTGTGTACCTTTCCATAATGCAAATCCAGGTACCCAACCCCCTCCAAAACCCCATATCTACAAAACAGCCAGAAACCTCACTAAGTTCAATCCATCAACATTTAACACCATTCTAAATGCCCATAACTGGAGCCCTCTATATTTTCTACAAGAAGATGAAGCTGCTAAGTATTTTAACAAAATCTTTCTGGATACCCTTAACTGTCTTGTCCCTACACAAACAAAAATGATCAAAACTAGCCATGCTCCATGATTAACTAAACCTACAAAACTACTGCTTTTAGCTAGGGATAGAGCCTGGAAAATCTGGCGCAGTAACAAGACACTGACAAATGAATCTAACTAAACAACTCAGAAACCAAGCCAAAAAAACATAAATCATTACTACATACAATTGCATGCTTAGCATTCTAAGTTGTGTATTATGTTATTTGTCTTATACCATGATTATTTACTAGTCTTTTCTCATGTTAGTATTTGTCTGCTATACCATGATTTTTTTTCCTAGTCTGTTCACATGTTAGTATTTATCTTGTAAACATTAATATGTAAAGATTGTTTCTGTTTACTGCAGCTTTTCTCCTCGGGCCTCCACTGAAAATGGGCTACTAGCCCAGTTGGACTATTTCCTGGTTAACAAATGTAATAAATAAATGACAAAACAAAATTGTTTTGCAAAACAACTATCCACCCATAAAAATAACCCCAATAATTTTTGGAAATCTGTATCCTCTCTCCTCAATCCCAGAACCTCTCAAAATCCATCCCCATCCCCTGACATGACCTCGCAACATATAGCCGACACTTTCAACTCCCACTTTTTTGATACCATCCTTAAACTCTTTCCTGAACCCCCTACAAACTCAAATCCATGCACCACCAATAATACAGAAATAAGGCAAGCAACCATACAAACTTCTTCCAGTCATCTTGTGTACCATGAAACTACCACTAAAGCAACCCCAGAAACATATAGTTTCACCCTAAAACCTGTTCCCACCTCTCTAATTCTAAAACTTTTAAAAACTGAAACCCTGTTCCCTATCCACTGACAACCTCCCACCAGAATACTTGAAAATTGCTGCTGACGCAATAGCATACCCCACCCATATTCTAATAAACTGATCCAGCTCTACAGGAACCATCCCACAAATCTGGAAAAATTCCATTATAACTCCACTCCATAAAGGTGGTAATACAAATGACCTTACTAACTATAGACTGATCTCTATTCTTTCTCTTCTCTGCAAAACATTAGAAAAGTGTATACATAGTCAATTACTCAACCACCTCATAGACAACAACCTCCTTGCCCCAACACAACATGCTTTTTGCCCATTCCATAGCACCACCACTGCCCTCCTCTCCTTCACAGACACTGTGAACAAGACTTTAGGTGCAGATCTAATAACTTCAGTAGTCCTGTTGGAGTTATCCAAGGCATTCGACACAGTGTCACATACCAAACTACTTTAACAACTGTCAGAAATAGGTTGCTCCCTAGATACGCTGTCCTGGTTTGCTAACTACTTACAAAACAGACAACAATCAGTGAAATGGCAGAGCAAACAATCTACCTATCTGTTAAATAACATAGGAGTACCCCAAGGGTCCAGCCTCGGTCCCCTGCTCTTTAATATTTTCATAAACAATTTGCATTTAATGTCCCCTCAAACAACACTTGTCCAGTATGCAGATGATTCCAGTATCATGTCCTCCTCTGAAAACCTTCAAGACTTCCTAAAAATAACCCAAAAAGCATTCAAATCCATGGAAACCTGACTTAATGACTCTCAATTACTTCTAAATGTGAAAAAACTAAACTACTTATTTTCTTTGCCAAACCATCCCTAGAAGACTTTAAAATTTACTCCCAAGATAAAACGCAAATTCAGGTTGTTCATTCTGCAAAACTACTTTGTATAACAATAGACGATAAATTGTTCTGTGAGCAACGCATTCTTAACACTATAAAAAGAATTCACTTTAAACTAGGTAAACTCTACAGGCATCAACAGTACATGGCTGGACCTGTAAAAATCAAGCTGGCCAAGTCTTTCTTACTTCCCGCCCACTTTTATGGTAGTGCCATCTTCATAAACCTTCACTTCTCCCTCTTTAGTAAACTACAAAGCTGCTACTACAAAATTGCAAAATTTGCCTCCGGCTGGCAACACCATACCTGTCATTTCCAAGCTATCAAAATGCTCAATAGGTATGAATTCTCCTGATACCTCAGTTACATCCAACTAACTGTGGCTCACAAACTAGTATATAACCCAGAGAAATGCTCTGCTCTACTGTCAACCCTTCAACCCTATACCCCCTGTAGAAATCTACGACCCACAAATAAACAACTTCTGATCATATCAAAACAAAACAAAAGAGCAGGACAAATCCTATACTCCTACTCCGTAGCTAAATTATGGAATGCTCTACCAACATCTATTACTTTGATAGATTCCCTTAATGCTTTTAAATCCTCACTAAAAAACTATCTTAACAACCCCACATGTCCTTGCTCCCTTAATATCAGACCCTCCTCTATGCAAAGCTATAACTTACCACTAATGACCAATCCACCTACTATTTCTCCTTAACTTATTCCCTGGTGGAAAAAAAAAATATATATATATATATATATATATATATATATATATATATATATATATATATATAGTACGTGGGTACTAGAGTGTATCTCAGTTTTTAGGCAAAGTACTTAAATTGAATTAAATATAATTTCTTTTTTTTCTGTAAGATGTCTTTACCTTACCCTCTATGTTAAATAGAAGGTACTACAGTATTTGTGAAAAAGTTTGCTATGATGTGATAATTGTTGTCTATATTTTTTATATAGTTTAAAAGTCTTTCTTTCTAAAATTGTACAACTACACAGCTCTAATTCTAAAACTTTTGTAATCTGATGTTGTTATTATACTCATTGTGGAGCTTTTCTCTCTGGGCCTCCACTGAAAATGGGTTTCTGACCCAGTGGTCTTGCCTGGTCAACAAATGTCAATAAATAAGCAAATAAATCTTGAAAAACTGCAGTATTTTTACCAAAAACATATCTTACCCAGGGCGTCTCAGAGCCCTGTCACTATTCTCTGTCTGCTATAGACTTACCAGTGGAAATCTCTCTCTAGCTTGCAAACAAAAAAATGCAGAGTCCTGCTTAATCTGCCGCATATCTGAATGACCAGTAGCAAGACAAATATGAGCTCAAGGGATCTTAATGTATACATCAACAATAGCTGTTGGCATGACAGAGATCTCTTCCAAAGGATCCCTCACTTCTGGTAACAAACTCCTGCTTGTTGTAAAGCAGGGCACTCCCTCACTTTCTTAAAATCTGGTCATCTGAAATACGGAGAATGATCTACTCAAAAGGGCAGTCTTTTTAGATTTATAGAAACTCTGTTGATAATGTTAGTTACAACATATTGATTGCAAAGCTCAGCTCTTGTGTTTTCTCTGAAAATGTTGTTTAACTTCCAAAGGTATTTGAAAACAAAATAAATACATTTGATATATTAATATTTTCGTGTGCTTATTAATCTACCTAAAGACAGATATGGCAGGAAGGTTATGAAAGGAAAAGTGAGTTGATGTCTGGAGTATCATAAGATCACTAAGAAAGTTCCATTCCTTCTCATGATTTCAGCAAACACAAAGACCCTTATTTAAAACAGCTTTATAAAAACAGGTTCCAATCAATTATTCCCCAAAAGGTTAATTTGTTAAGAAGTAAATATATGGACGATTAGTCTACATGTTCTCATAGACAGGTCTTCTTTCACAACTGGTTTCTGTTGCACACAATACTATGAGAGTCTGATTTAAAGTATAACATGTGCAGAATGCTATTATTTAAATCATTACCTTTTTCATTGAATCAGCAGCTTTTAATTAAATTCTGTTCTATGTGGGACTCAAAATTTATTCAAAAATAATAAAAAATAACATACAAAACATCTGGATGGCATTTGTGTTGCTAAGCCTCTACATTACCCTTACAGTGTCTCAGAGTTTTCCATTATTGATTTATAAAGCACAATAGTCACTATTTGCCAGACAACAGGCCAGGGGTCTATATTAAAATTGTGAGATACATAACTGTGATTCATACAACTCCAGCAAATAAGATGCATCTTCATACAAAATACAGAGGATGTGAAAACTCTCTGTAACATTCTTAAAGCATTTCTCCAGGGGTGTGCACCCAGCAACATGGGGGCTGTGTCTTCCATACTCCTCCTATTTCATGTACTGACACAGAGATCACTATACCTCAGACTTCTCTGAGGTATTGCCACCTTAGCTTTGGTATATGTGCAAACAAACTGCATGTGCAGTCTCACTGTTCTAAGGATCACAATTACAGTCCTTAGGATATAAAAAGGCACTGAATTATGCAATGTAATATTATACTGAAATCTGTTGTCCAACTCATATGTGTAGAAGTACATCTTAAGGTTAATGGACGTTGGTTATGCCTATATTATTTGGTGTTTAATGTGTAGTACAAGTACATCTTAAGGTTAACAGACATTGGTTATGCCTACATTATTTGGTTTTAATGTAATTGAAAATGGATCAGGAGGTACAAGGCAGGAAATAAAAAGCACAGATAAAAATAAAGAAATAAAACTATGATTCATGTAATGCAAGTAGGACAGATAAATATATACCTTAGCATTGGCTGGCATCAATTATTTATTTATTTTATTTTTTTATTTTACATTTGTTGACCAGGATAGTCCGACTGGATGCATGTCCATTTTCAGTGGAGGCCCGGGGAGAAAAGCTCCAAGGTAAACAGAAACAATAAAACATGTTACAAATATAATATTGACAAAGATTACATAAGCAAGCAAGAATAAACTTGTTCCACAGGTTAGAGTTAATCCCTGATGAAAGTCAGGGATAAATTAAATGTAAGCTGAATAATAACTGTCCGGTTCGATTCTCAGCTAGAGCGTCTTCTGCGTGGAGACATGCGTGAATGGGCGTACCTTCGTTGAAGGTTGTGCATCAGGCCTGGCAAGCTGGTACATAAAAATCAACTGCCAATCATTAGCAGACCGGAGTTCCGCTGTGGTGACCCCTAACTGGGAAAAGCCGAAAGACACAAACAAAGACATTCTAGAAGAGAGTTAGCCAGGCTTGATACAATGACATAGCCAGTTTAGTGCCAGATGTTGTTTGAGTCTAGTTTTAAATTGACCTAGGGCGGAGAGTAAAGTAATATCAGCTGGAAGTGAGTTCCAGGATTTGCCTACAGAGCTTGCAAAGAGAGAGTCACCAGCTGCATTGTTAATTTTGCTTGTCTGAATTAGTAGTCTGTTAGAGGATCGAAGCAGTCATGGATTGTTATAGGGGTTGATAAGATTTTTAAGTGCAGGAGTATTATCTGGATTATAAAGAATTTTATAAGCCATGATCGGTTGGTTATACTGGATTAGACTGGGTAGTTCAAGCCACCCAAGCTGGTTAAGATTGATGCAATGATGTGTCCTAAAAGGCAGCCCAGTGGCAAACCTGGCAATGTGGTTGTAGCAGGTTGAGAGTTTGTTAAGTGCAGTCTTCTTTAGATTAGAGAGTAGAGGGGATGCATACAGAAGTGTTGAAAGAAGGTGAGAGCGAGCTATGGCAATTATGGCTGGAGGGGTTAGAAAGGCTTTTATTCTGTAAAGTGACCTTAGTTTTTTATTGATGGTTTTGATCGACTGGTTTACATGTAAGTCAAATTTTAGATTGTTATCTATAATGACACCTAATTGTTTTGTAGAGGGGTCAGAGGGGATTATTTTGCCATCATCTGCATTTATGGTAAAGGTAAAAGCAGTAGACCTTTGTGTTGGTGAGAATAACAGCATTTTAGTTTTTTTGGGGTTTAGTTTCAAACGACGTTCAGAAAGCCAGTTTTCTATAGTGTTAAAGGTGGACTGGGTAGCAGACCATAAGTCTGTTGGAGATGTGGCTGAGCAGATCAGGGTAGAGTCGTCAGCATATTGGATACAGCTGACTTTTGGGATGACAGTATGCAGGTCGTTAATGAAGATGGAAAACAGCAGGGGTCCTAGTATAAAGCCTTGTGGTACTCCAAGGGTGTTAGGTAGTAGGTTAGAGAGTTTGTTCTGCCAAAGAACAGCCTGCTGTCTCCCATTCAGGTATGATTTAAACCATTGAAGGGCTTTAGTATCTAGACAGAATGTTTG
This sequence comes from Protopterus annectens, assembly GCF_019279795.1. Taxonomy (NCBI): domain Eukaryota; kingdom Metazoa; phylum Chordata; order Ceratodontiformes; family Protopteridae; genus Protopterus; species Protopterus annectens. The sequence goes on along the minus strand of NC_056745.1, from coordinate 649,481,183 downwards.
CAGGGTGTGTATTAAAAGTTGGTGGTCAACCATGTCGAATGTGTTAGAAAGATCCAAGAAGAGGGTGGAGGATATGTGATTATTGTTGCGATTATGGTTTATGGTGTTGGTAAAACCTAGTAGGGCTGAAGTAGTGCTGTGGTGTGGATGGAAGCCATGTTGGGTATCTGTCATGCAGTGATTCTGGATTAGGTGGGGTGCATGAGTTGTCTGTGAATACATTTTTCCATAATCTTTGCAAGTGGTGAGAGAATAGCTATTGGTCTATATCTGGAGAATTCAGTAGAGCTGCCTCCTTTATGAAATGGGATTACGTAGGATATTTTTCAGATGGTGGGAATTCTAGCTTCTGCTGTGGTTCGATTAATTAGTATTGATACTGAGCAGGCAATAGCATCAGCTGATTTTTGAAGGTACTCAGCGGGGAGTTGATCAGCAGAGAATGTGGTGGGTTTAAATTTTTTGATCAAGGTACGGATAAGTGACGTGGCCACTGGTTGGAAGCTGAACGAGAGTAGGTTTCTAGGGGTGCTACTTTCAGGACCAGGGGAGCTAGGAGGTAACTGGCTAGCTAGGGCTTGAACTGTCTCAGTAAAGAATCCATTAAAACTATCTGAAACATCCTCGGGGGGGTTTATCAATAATAGCAGCGGGGATGGGGTAGAAGTTTGTCCAGGATGCAGTAGATTATTCAGACCTGTCCAGAACTTCTGAGGGTTGTTTTGATTTACTGTCTGCAAATTACAGTAGTATTGTTTTTTGTCTTGTAAAATGGATTTTTTAGTTTCATTTCTAGATTGCCTGTATTTAATTTGACCTTGGGGTCTTTAGTAGAACGCCATAAAGCCCATAATTTGTTTCTATGGGTAATTTTGAGTCTAGACTTTTTAGAAAGCCACTGTGCAGTTTTTGCTTTTGTTCTCTTTGAACGAGTAGGTGCATGCAACTCAAGGATCTAAAAAAAATTGTTATTAAAGTATACAACTGCCTCCACTAAGGGGAGGTGTTTTAGAATAGACCAGTTACATGAGTTAAGTTCTTGTTGGAATTTGGCAGGGTCAAAGTCTTTTTTGTTTCTAACTTTTCTGAGTAAGGGTTGTTGGGGATTAATGGCTTTGTGCTTAATTATATAAGTGAGAAGGTGATCACTTAGGTCATCGGGGAGGGTACCAGCGGTGTACAGTTGGGGGTGACTATTTATGAGTACCCAGTCGAGTATGCTTTCTTTTTGGTTGGGTTTACCTAACCTGGTAGGGGTGGATATGATTTGTGTAAATGCATGCAGGTTAATATGGATAGATGGGGATTCTGAGGAATAGGTGCCCCAGTCTATGTTAAGAAGTCCGAGTAGTAGGGTTTCTTGGGGGTAATGACATGATAGCCAGTGCAGGGTGTCTTCAAGTGTAGCTATATTGTTACCTGGGGGAATATACACGCAGAGGATATTAATGCATTTACTTTTGTTAAGTTGCAATCTAGTGGCAAGAATTTCAGAGTTATTAATCTGAGGTGGTTGTGTTACATCTATGGTCACATTCAACTCAGATTTGTAGAGTATAGCTACCTCACCCCCCTTCCTGGAAACACGATCCAGCCTGTGTATGTTATACCCAGGTGGTAACACTTCATTGTCTGTAGTGTTAGGTTTTAACCAGGTTCCAGATAGACAAAGAATCTCAGGGGAGTGGACAGCCAGGAGTCCATGCAGTTCATGTACCTTGTTATTAATGCTTCTAATATTGAGATGACAGGCTAGGAGAGAGTTAGTTGGTCTATTGATTGTAGGTTTGTAGCTTAGGTTACAAGTAGAGGGGGTGTATATATCAGAAGTGGATGGGCCAGGGTTGGGGTGTATATCGCCGCCAAGTATTAGACTAGGTCTGTACTTGGTGATGAGCTTCAGGAATTTATTTATAAGTTTGCAGTAGTGTCTGGATCTATCACTAATCTGCCAGGGGTTGGTGTGTTGATAGAGTGAACAAGATGTTGAGCAGGACCTGGTATTATAAGTATGGTTGAAGGTGGGATGATTTACAGCTGGGGTGATAGTATGGCCTTTTGGGACTTGAATTCCCATGAGAAACTGGTTTTCATACAATGTAAGGAGGTATGGGACCAAGAGGAGGGGTAGTAGAGAGGAGTATATCATTGTTAGCGATACAGCTAGTGTGTTAAGGAATTGTTTTTCCTGGTGATACAACACCAGAAGAAAGGGTGGAGGTAACTGTGCTGGAAGGGGGTGGGAGAATGCCAGATAAAAGCTGATAGGTGCTAGTAAAATGTAGATAGAGGATTGGGGGTGGGATGAAATAACCCAGATAAAAGCTGATAGGATCTATTGTTTTTCCTGGTGATACAACACCAGAAGAAAGGGTGGAGGTAACTGTGCTGGAAGGGGGTGGGAGAATGACAGATAAAAGCTGATAGGTGCAAGTAAAATGTAGCTAGAGGAATGGGGGCGGGATGAAATAACCCAGATGAAAGCTGATAGGATCTAGTAAGCGGGGGAATGGCTATTTCACTATAAATGTAGATCTAGTGGGTGCAGGTGGGAATTGGGGGCAGGGAGGGGAGCGAAGTGGGCCTGAGCGAAGCGAGGATGAATGGAATGTGGCTATTGCAGTTAACAAGGTTTCCTAGGGCTTCCTAGAGAGCACTTAATATTGCTAGCTATAGATTTGCTATTGTTTAATACAATTTTTAGTGAATAGGTTTGCTGTGTTGTAATACAATTTTTAGTAAATGTGCTATAGTTAATGCAAATCTAGGGTCATTTTAAGGTTAGGAAAACAATAGTTGGAGGGGGCAGGGGTAAACTACACTTTAGTTAGAGTTGGGAGTTAGCCAATTTGTAATAGGGACAAACTTATAGGTGCTTTAGACCCCAGTCAGCAGCTTACAGTTTAAAATGGTGAACAGTAATAAGTTTCCACCTTTGCACTTTGTTGCAGACTGACTTCAGAGTATTGTATTCAGCAGGGTAGTGTCCTTTTTGGGCAGAGAGCACTGTTTTGGGAGATTATATCAGCGGAGCTACCTGGAAATTAAAGTAGAGCAGGTTAATAGTTAGGTCAGAGGCAATTCAGCATTATAATTACAGACCAAGGAAGAATAATAATCACGTTTATTGGATATCAGAGATAGGGGACTGCTAGTGAGACATAGGCAAGCATTAGTTCATTCAACACTCAGTTAGTAGATTAAAACGACTTCTACTTTTTCCTTTTTTAAAACACAGATCAAATCAGTGTAAACTATTTCTCCTGTGCGTCACAGACGGTCAAAAATGGCATTTAAGAAGCACAGAGCAGTAGCTATGCACCTCAGTTATGTTATTTATGGTAACTAATAAGCTCCATGAAGTTGTGAGCACCAAGAGCAGTTTATCTAAACCTAAAGCTAGAATCATGCTTCTTTTAAGAAACTAGGCATAACTTTGAGGACACAACTGCAGTATATTCTTCAGTTATCATACTAGAACACAAACAACATGAAACACAAACTTGAAATATAACATCTACAAATCAATGCACAGGGCAAACATTTGCAAATATAGGTATTTTAGCTCCCGTTTCTACTCCAAACATGGTAAGCATGCACTTTCATTTCTACTGTAAGTTCATAGGGCAGCAGTTGTAACTCGGACATTCAGCAGAGTTTATAATTACTTTTGTTTCTGTTGTAAACTACACTAAACAATGCTAGCAGCTACAACTGCATATGCAACAAGGCTAGTAAAATGCTAACGTTTCTACTGCTAATGAAGAGGGCAAACAGATATGACTAAGGAGACATCAGAACAAGTAAATTCTATCATTTCCACTGTAATTGAAGCAGGGCAGACAGTTACAACTAAATACAACTACTGTAAATGAATGAATGAATGAATACAATTCTACTGTAAATGAACAGGGCAAACAGATACGACTAAGGAGACCTTGCCTATCTGCCTGTATTTTTTTGACAGTAATATCTTACTGTGTGAATATAAGTCTTTTTAAATATAGGTACATTTACTCTTTTCAAGATTCTTGTCAGCTATATAATGGGTTATGCAAAGTGGTCTGCCTGGGAGTATTTTAAAATATCACTTAAATTGTGATGTTTATATCATCTGAAAAACCAATAATTGATATTTGGATAACACCACTGTATAAATTACTTTTAACTCTATATTAACAAGTCTTGTATAACAACATTGCTTATTTTATAAAGACGACAGGCCAGAGTCAGAAAACTTCCCCACATTGCATCCAATTCAGAAACACTTGCATGCCACAAACCAGAAAGGCCAAGCAGCACAGTTGAGACTAGTATATGTTAATGGTCATGTAATGACCAGGAAATGAATAACGTTGTTGTAATAAGCATCTGAAGGAATGCAAATGAGACAAAACAAGATGACAGTTTGACTCATAAATATGTAAAACAAACTAAACTGAACTGTGTCTGTTACATATCTGAACTCGTATGAATGTTCATGTTCATGTTCAGACTAAAAGAATTTTGAATTAATTTAAGGATTCCTGCAGCATTAATAAATATCTGTCTTCAAGAGGTCTTTATAGCCCCTGCTTCTCAGTGCTGCAAACCATTATCCTTGGAGGTGCACGGTCATCCATCCATTCATATCTTTTCATGGACTCCACACCACTGTCAGCATGGTGCTCTAATATGTGACTAGAGACACCATGCAAGAAACAGTGGACATGTGTCAGCCTTGCCTGCAGCCTCATGGGAGTCATGGAGTAACTAACCCAATGGATACTAACATTTTTGTGGATTCATGAATATTAGCTACAGTAACCTTCTGGTGACCTGCATGGAACATAGTGGCGATATTTCAGTATCTGCTTCAAGAATACTTCATGAGTTTCTCAGTGCTTCAGCATGTAGGGGAGTATATGTGGTTCTCGTGTCCCACAGAGGAGAGTGCCAAGATCATGCAAGATTTTTATGATATAGCCTGTTTTCTTGTGGTACTAGGGGCCATAGATTGTACTGACATTAAAATAAAAGCCAAGTCTGGAGAACTGGGAAGGAAGTACATGAACTGTAAACAGTAACACTCCATTGACTGCCAAGTTGTCTGTAATTCACAGGTTATCATCTACAAAGTGTTTGTAGGCCATCAGGCAGTTATCATGACTCCCATATTTGACACACCTGTGTGAACTGTCCCCAGAGGCATCTTGTTCAAGATGAGTGATATACCCTGGAAACTTGGCTCATTACACCCATAAGAAATCCACAAAATCAAACAGAGCAGGGGTACAATTGTGCCTAACCACAAGCAAGGAACATTAATGAACATGCATTTTGACTGCTGAAGGCACAGTTTTAGTGTTTGGATTAATCTGGTAATGCTCTGTAATATAACCCTGATATGTACAGAAAAACTGTATCAGTGTGTGTGCAGTGTTACTCAATATCATACTTAGGAGGCAGAAACTTGAGGTGTGGCAGTCTCCAGCATGCCAGAAAGTATTGGCTGAATCAGATGAAGAGTCAGTGGAAGAACCAACCATGCCAGATGGAGCTGGGTGCAGTATGCCATGACATTGACAAAGAGGCAGTGATTTGCACATAGATTCAGAACATGGTAGACAGGAATAAAGCAGATACACTACAGTAAAAGGGATGCATTGAAAACTAATACTAAGCTGTGCTTATGCATACATGGGATGACCACACTGTGCATCAGACATAAGCAACCCAAAGTAACAATGTACAAAGGGCAGGATACAGTTATTATTATTATTTGCACAGATGAGGAAGGAATCACATCAACGAATGTCTTTTATAAGGAAATGTGTAACTGCTGATGACTGTTAAAGTAAAATATGCTATTGTGTCTGTTGTCATTCAGTGTGTGTCCATGTGTGTGTGTGTGTGGGGGGGGGCAGTTAATCTAAAAGCCTTTAAGAAGGGCCAATATCAGTGGAAGTTTGTTTTGTGTGTGTGTGTGTGTGTGTGTGTGTGTGTGTGTGTGTGTGTGTGTGTGTGTGTGTGTGTGTGTGTGTGTGTGATGTGTTGGAACTGTGATGGCATGGGTGTGAGTCTGCTAGGACACAGCGTCAGCAGCTGTTACTGCTCTGTGTCTCAATATACTGGATAAAACCAGGGCATGCATGGCAGGGGTTTCAGAATCCTGTGCACTCATGCACGGTCCCACCCACATGAACTGGCCCAACCAGGAGATGTCCCACTCCCCTGGGTAGATGCAGATGTACTACATGACTGTGAGTAATTTCTGCTATGACATGACACTTCTATGGCCACAGGGGCATCCCCTCCTGGGTGTAGATATCTCCACAACAGATGTAGCTGTGGAAACTGAAGGAACATAATCTGGGCTGTCCAAGGACATCTTCCATCTGTGGAAGTAGCATTGGGCCAGCTTTGTAGATAATGCCTCACCCCTGGCAAGTGAACCTGAAAGGACATGGCACATTGCAGTATATGATTTAATCTATCCAAATACACACACACACACACACACACACACACACACACACACACACACACACACACATGGAACAGGCAGTCACGTAGGTAATCTCACACACCCTGCATCACCCTCACCAGCTTGTCATGGTGGTGGTAGTACTAGCATCTACCTCCCTGAGGGCATTGGCACAACAACCTAAGGGTGAGCTTGCAACCATGTCTACAGTAACCATTATTATCCATCCTCCACACCCACCCATGTCTGTCTCTCTGCCCATTGGTGCTAGGGGCAGATTGTGATACTTCTCTGACTGCTAGTATCCCCATTAATCTGTCCTCTTTATGTGCTGTACATCTCTGGGTATCCACAAACAAAGTGGCTGAGTCCATGGTCTGTATAGAGAATGCAATGGTCACATTTCCTGTGACCAACACATACACTGTACTCTCTGACTGTGCCAGCTCATTGTTGTCATCATAATCAGGGGCTGCAGATCCTCCAACATCAGACAGTGGCAGTTCCAAAGTGGCAGTTCTTTTTAAAGAATCATCTGTGAATGCACCCAAGCACAAAACCTCCAGTGTAGGTATGGCCCAGGACCAAAAGTATACATGAAACTGAGGTGTACAAATATTAACATTAAAAAAGTCAATATCTTAATTGCATACCTTCTGCAGATGCCCATGGAGGAGGAATCCCTGGTGTTCTTGTAAACAACAAATCAGACAGCTTTAATAAGCTGAGCAGTGATTAAAAGCTATGATGATTTGCAAGAAGTCTTAGAAAGAGGTCTACATACCAAGGGCATCAGTCTTTTTGGCTGCTCAAACTCTGAGCCTCTGACTCATCTTCTAACACTGCACTGGGGGATCATGTGAAAGTGCCACTGCCTCTGATAGAGGCCTGCAATTCCATCTCTGAGATCTAGTTCACTAGATGGCCCTTCATCCTATGACCTAGGATTCTGTGCCACGTGTTGAGATCTTAGTTCCGCTATACATGTTATGTCAGTGGCACTTTGGCTCACTTTCTCATAACTATGGTTGTAGCCACCAACTGCATTAACATCTGCCACCACATCTTGCCAGTCACCTCTGGAGTCCAACTGGAGAGATGAAATCAGAAATAAAAGGATAGTATTGCATTCTCTATCTCAATTACTTAGTAATCAGAGTGTTTTAAAACTTCAGACCTAATATCTACCTCCTTTTCCATTTTACTTCCAGTCCCCTCAGCAAAAGTTACATTCTGTGTCTTGGCCAACCTCCAATCAACCCAAGGCTGTCTCGTTGCCTTGTACTGTGAGACCCTGCGTCGGTGGAACACTAAAGTGCTCTCAGCTACACTAGTGTATGTTAGAGTTGTATTTAGTCTGTCCTCCAAACTGAAGACTGTTTCCCCTTTCACTGTACGCGTGCACACTACTGGTCCCCTCCCCCCATTTCTCTCTTCCTATCTCCTAGGTCAATTACTTAAAACTACTTTTTCTTGGAAAAAGTTTACCTTTGTACCTGCAGCCCATACTTCTTTTGTTTTCCCTGCAGAAGTGGTGGTCCGTTTCACCACTCTGTACTAGATTAGTAGTATAACATCTGTAGTTATTAAGTAAATACTGCACCACACTGATCTGCAATTAACTTAGCTTGGTTTTCCTGTTTTTTTTTTAGCAGCTGGCTTAGTCCAGTTTTTCTGACTCTCAACCTTGCATTACTTTGTGTCTATCCCTTCCCTCACCTTGAACTTGCACACCTCCCCACCCACTCCTGCTTAATTACAGAGGTATCAAAAAGCCTGATGTAGAAAGGCACCATCTTTTGACTTTGCTTTTCTGCCTTGCTTCATAGGAATCCCCAGTAGTGTGCTTGCATGCAATTTGCCCACTGGCCTCTAGGTGGCTCCATACTATCAGTGCATCCAAGTGCCCCACCTGCCCACTAGGTGGCTCTATACTATTAGCTTTAGGGTCTCTAAATCCCTTTACCTCTTCTTCATCGAACCCCCCTAAAACAGTTCTTATTCATCTCTTGGTTATTATTCTCTCTCACACTGTGGTCCCAGTATAACCATAGAAATAGTTCCTTATATCACTCTGCTATAATACCACTTATTTTTTTAAGCCTCTTACCTTCTTATATATCTCAACACACTTACCTTCAGACTTCAGCACTCCACTGATTGTTCTCTTCGATCTTCATCTTCTTTTGGCTCTACCCGCTCCATTCGCCCTGTGGGCTCACTCCGCTCCCCTACCCTGCCCCCAATTCCCACCCACTCCCAGGTGTCCTACACGTATTATCACCTTGCCACTCCCCCTTATCTGACACCACTCCCACTCATCAGAATCAATCAGCATTAACCAATCACTCACAGGACCCAGCCCTATTATTCCAACTCTCTCCAGTCACTCACTATATGCTTATTATAAACATCCCAACTCGATTTTAAACAAGCATTGCTCAAATACCCCTACAATGCCTCCACATACTTTTAATAAATCTTCAAAATCAAAGCCTATTTACTGCTTAATACCCCCACTTATAATTTTCTATCTTCTACAGCCTATGAATACCAACCCCTTCCTGGCGCCCACTACCCTAGAACCCAAACCAGTACTACTAATCAGCCACATAATTCTAACCAACCACTACCCCACTTCTCATCAAACTCTTCTAATGCAAAAACTCAGTATCCCATTTTTGCTTCATATATTAATCCTAGAACTAAATACTACCACAAACTCTTTTTAAAACTCCAGAAACTTGCTATTAGATTACTACCTAACCTCATAGTGGATGGTGACATCCACCCTAACCCAGGTCCAATCCCACCTGTTACTATCAGCCCCACAAATAACACCCATACTAGCTTACGAAACTCAAACAATCCCCCCAACTCACTCCTAGTGTGTCACCTAAACATTAGAAGTATAAACAAAAAAAATCACTACTTACATGCCCTCCTAGATGTCCACTCCCCTGATATACTATGCCTTACCGAGACCTGGCTTAAGCCTACTACCATTATTAATGAGATTATACCCCCAGGGTACAATATATTAAAACTAGATTGCATCTCTAAGAAAGGAAGGAGGTAGCCATCTTGTATAAATCTATTCTGGAAGTATCTAAAACTAGTACCCCAAATGCCTTGTTTACTAACAATCCAGAAATACTCATCCCAAAGGTCCAACTCAACAAATGCAAATCTATAAACATTGCATGTATCTATATTCCCCCAGGTGACAACACAAATTGGAGGGTATCCTCCAATGGCTCCCCACTAACTGCCCCCAGGAAACTATTATTCTCAGAGATGTTAATATCGACTGGAATACTTGCTCTTCAGACTTCCCCTCCACCCATATAAATTTGCATGGCTTCTCCCAGATGATGTCTTCCCCAACCAGAATCAATAAGCCTAACAAAAAATAAAGTATACTAGGCTGGATATTAATAAACAACCTACCCCAGATATATAAAACAGGCACACTACCTGAGGACTTTAGTGGTCATTTCCTGACCTATATAATCAGGAAAAGAAATGACATCCCTCAACAATCTTCCTTTAAAACCATTAGAAGTTGTAAGAACTTTATTCAAACTAAATTTCAGAATGAACTTAACATATGTGACTGGCCCAACCTATGGCTACTTCCACTAGATGAAGGGGTCTCATACTTTAACGCTACATTTCTTGCTATCCTGGATAACCATGCTCCCCCACGCACTAGCAGAACCAATAACAAAATAGCACCATGGCTGTCCAATGATACAAGACAAAGAATTATTAGCAGAAACAAAGTGTGGACCTCCTGGAGAACCAGTAAGTTCCCAAAAGACCACCTTATATATAAACAGCTGAGAAATGATGCAAAGAAGTCTATTATGTTAGACATAAAGAATTACTACTGTAATCTGCAACAAAAGTACCGAAATCAACCATAAAAATTCTGGTCAGGCATAAACAAACTTCTCCACTCAGGCCAATCAACTACCCCTACCCCCTTAACTACCCTCCAACAACCTCCTAAAATTGTTGCTAACACCTTTAACACTTTCTTTACAGAAACTGTGCAATCCCCAGCCAGTAAGCTATCTCCCTATACCCCAAGTACCACCAACCCCACACCTGATAAGATCCCCTTTAAGCTTGATCCAGTAACAACATCTTTTATTAAGTCCCTACTTAAAAAATGAAACCCACCACCATTTCAGTAGAGCTACTACCTACAGAATATCTCCAAAAAGGTGCTAATGAAATAGCATACCCCATATCAATTTTAATCAATAGAACTATCAATGAAGCCTATATCCCCCACATCTGGAAAATCTCCCACATTGTTCCTCTTCATAAAGGGGGAGAGTCTACTGAACTTTCAAATTATAGGCCTATAGCCATTCTGTCTCCCTTGGCTAAAATAATGGAACAATGTATCCACAAGCAATTTCTTGCCCATCTGAATCAAAACACTCTCCTAGCTCCCTCCCAGCACGAAGTTAGACCTTGTCATAGTACAACCTCAGCCCTTCTCTCCTTCTCCCACACAATAAATCAAAACCATAATGACAAGCTCTCCTCAGCCCTCTTCCTTGACCTATCCAAGGCATTTGATATGGTAAATCACCAGCTACTCTTAAACACATTAAAATCACCATAAATAACCTAGCAATTACCTGGTTTCATTCTTACCTAAGTGACAGACAACAAGCTGTACCATGGAAGAATAACCTATCATCCCTTTTACCAGTCATCCTTGGCGTCCCACAGGGATCTATATTAGGTCCCCTCCTATTCTCCATATTTATTAATGACCTGTACAAAGTCATCCCTGATGCAACTTGTATTCAGTATGCAGATGACTCAACCCTAATCTGCTCTGTCACCTCGCCCACAGATTTACAATCTTTGTCTCAAATCACTTTCAGCAAAGTAGAGAATTGGCTCACTGGTCACCAACTACTATTAAACCCAAATAAAACCAAACTATTACTCTTCTCCCCCACTTGCAAGGTCTCCTCACCACCTCTCACCATAATATCTAACAATGGTACCATAATTTCCCCAGAACCTAGTACTAAACTACTGGGAGTGATCATCGACAACAACCTCGAGTTTGATGCTCACATAGACAAAACTATTAAAACATTTAATAAAAAATTAGGCTCTTTATACAGGATTAAACCATTCCTAACCCCATCTGCTAGAACTGTTATTGCCCGTACACATCTGTTATCGACCCTTCTTTATGCCTCACCCATCTTCGTAAACCTAAGCAAATCAAACCTTAATAAATTAACTAGGTGCTACAATAACATTGCCAAATTTGCCACAGGATCAGCTTATAGAACCCATCACTGCCTTAGTCTTCAGTCGTTAGACTGGCTTGAACTACCCTATCAACTGCAATATAACAAACTAATAGTTGTTCATAAAATCCTCTACCAACCAGACAGTACACCCATACTGAAAAATATTATTACCCCCCCACAGTAACCTAAAATCCATTCGCTCTTCCAAAGAATTGCTAGTGCAAACTGTTAAAACCAACAATTCAGCTGGTGAATCACTATTCTCCAACTCTGCTGGTAAAAACTGGAACCTCCTTCCTGCTGAACTCACCACTGACCCCTCCTAATCCCAGTTCAAATAATCCCTTAGGAAATACATAAAAATGCAGTGGCTTTGTCCCTGTACAAACCCTGACTAACCCCCACTCAAACATAATTCATAAATGAGAACCTCATTACAGGAATAAATCTCTGACTCTCTAACTGTTTAAAATTCTGTGTATCACCCACCTACTGGAAAGATTTAAAGTTAACACTACACCATGTATGATAACCACCTTTAATATATGTGTTTTCCTCTTTCAGATGAAATCTAACTATTTCTTTCTCAGCTACTTGCTTCCAACCTTTGCTGTGTGTATGTGAGAAAAACATGTACCTGTGTGTACATATCATTAAACAAATCTCAGTTTTGAGATAACTCACTGTAATAATTTCACTGTATTTACACTTGTTTTTGTACATTTTGAGCTTTTCTCCCCAGGCCTCCGCTGAAAATGGACCTGTATCCAGTTGGACTTTCCCAGTTAACAAATGTAAAATAAAATAAATAAATAAAAATAAATAGTAGTATCACTGTATTGCTGGAACTTAAATTCATCCTAATGTCTTAGTCAGTACATTCAAATGATGGACCCTGTTTTTTATAGAATCATACCAAGAGGATACTGATATATAGGTTGCATGTTATATATCCTGGAGAAAGGTTAAAAAAATAAAAAAGGAGACCGGGTGGCCAGGTCCCAGGATATAAAGGTAGCCACTCCTAGTATACGCACTAGCACCAGGAGTGGAAAAAAGGCAGCGTAGAATCCTTGGAACAAAGAAACATTCCTACCACAGGGTTAAGCCATGCTCAAGTGATATTACAGAAATAAATAGGATATATTGCTGTGCAGCTAAACTAATAACAGATAAAGTGTTAACGCAACAACAAAGGGAAAGGAAGGGGGCATGCCACCAAGGAAGCATCGAATAAAGAAAGCTATAAAGCAATTAAGATAACAAGTATCCTGCTAGAAGGATATAGAAAAGGGAACAGATCACCAAAAATATTTAGAAAGATAGATGTGGTAAAAGCAAAACACAATATCAAAACAGACCAAGATTTATCATTCACTATTTGCACTAATAAATTAAAAATATCAAACACAAGCAGAAAAACCTTGAAGATATGCAGATAAATAAATATAAAGGAAAATTACAAAATAAGCAGTTCGTTAATTACTTAAATGGGTTTTATTTGAATTTGGAACCAAAACAAAATGAATGGAAACACCACAGAAAAGGTAGTAGGTACATATTTATGAAGGTTGATCTAGTTGAGCATAACAAAAATGCTGAATGGCTAAAGTAATTGAAAGTAGCAGTAAGTTCTAATGTAGAGTATATAAAATGGGATGAATTAACAGTCAAGAGAAATTGAGATAAAATTAAGAAAAGCTCTTAATGGGAAATCCCTGGGCACAGATGTAGTACTTGAGGTATAAACACCTTTACACAAGATTTACCCCTAAATGTGTAAGCACATCCCAAACAGAAAGCAAGTTGGTTAACAACAGGAACGATTATACTCCTCCTTAAAAGTTCTTCTGCAAGCCAGTCAAAGAACTACAGACCAACAACTTGCTTTCCCACAATATGCAACTTACATACTGGAACTGATGCAGACAGAGTTTGTAGAAAATAATCAATTATAGTAATAGAACAGAAAGGTAATTAAAGAACGTCATGCAGAACAAAGGGTAATTTGTTACTAAATAAAGCCACAATAGAAAGTTGTCAGAAAGGGGAAGAATCTAAGTATGATGTGGCTGGATTACAAAAAAGCATTTGACTGTATCCCGCATTTGTGGATAATAGAATGCTTACAGATATATAAGATATACCATCTATTAATCAATTACATTACAGTGACCATGAAGCAGTGCAAGCATTTTGATGCTGAGCCAAGACAAAAAGCAAATTATTATCCCAGGGAAAAAATGCAAAGTGGATATCTTCTCTAATTATATGTCACAGCTGTTGTTTTGTCTTACCCTTAACTAATTAAACTGCTTATTTAACAGATTAGGTGATGGATTCAATATGGCTTTGAGAAACAAACCCTGTTTAAAGACTTATTTTTTTTGTGGATGACTTAAAATTGTATAGTTCATCAAAAGAGGGGCTGAAAGCACAACTACAAATGGTTAAAACATTTTCAGATGACATAAGAATGACTTTTGGTCTTGATAAATGTCATTGGTTAGTACTAGGCTAACTGCCTTTGTTGGCCATTGTAAGTCTAGCCATTTACCCCATCTGAGAATCAAACCCTGCACCTTATATTTGTAAGGTAAACACCTTAACCATTATGCCAACCTCCTTGCAAAAGCAACATTTAAAAAAGGAAAGCTGCAGCACCAAGAAAATATCAACCTGTGACAGGAATGTGATATAAATGAACCTGAGCAGGTGGGAGTGTATAAATATTTATAAATAGATGAAGGGTTGTCAATAAAACATGAATAAATTAATTAATAGGTAAGTACCAGACTAGATGCACTTGCAGGCTATTTTAAGCCTAGCCAATTTCCCTTTTGTGCTTGAATTAACCTATCCCATTTGGGTAGAGACTGGCTTAAACCCATCTCATGGTCATAAATGATATAGTACCCTTAATGAGAATAACTGGAATTTTTGGGGATCCTTACATGGGCTAAAGCATTTAGGAGCTGCCTCTGTCCATTAGTAGTACAGGGGGCAGTCCTGAGGTAAATGTTCTGTTTCCCATCCATAGATCCAAGTTTCATTTAAATATGCCCAGGGATGAACATTGTTTTATGTGGTTGGGAGTCTGTCCCAGAGCAGCTGTATCCTCTGCAAGATGTACCTGCCCCTCCATACTGTTCTGTTGAGGTTGCACAAGAGGCTTAGATCCCTAGACAGAGTATTTCTGTTGCCATTTAACTTTCTGTGTGCAGTAAATCCATCAACATTGGGGAAATGAAAATAAAACTCAGTGAAGAACACTTTCAAGACTAAAACTAATATTGAAAACTGCCTTGACATCTAGGAATAAAATTCAAGCTATAAATCAATTTGCTCTTCATGGTCTAAGTCACAGCTTTGGGGTGACTGATTAGCTCCAAGAAATATTGAATCAACTGAACATGAAAACAAGGAAAATATTTCATGCTTATGAAATGATGCATAGAGATTCACAGTATACCAATATGATATAGTTCTTTCTCTGAAGGAGGTGTGGGCCTCCATGACGTTGACACATATAGATCTGCATTTTATGCTACTGCAGGCATATTTGCTTACCTCATCCAATCCAAATATAGTGAAAGGTTTAAAACATCAGGAGAAGAAATCTAACATGACATCTTTGCTTAGTTTACTGCAAGTAATTCAGAATAAAGCAGGAATGGAAATCATACCAAAAGTAGACATGTCAGACAGCAACTGAATGCCCCCAAAAATATATGTAAGGAAAATTATCTTATGAGAAGAAAAACATTAGAAACTCCACAAATATAGTGGCATGTACAGAGATCTTCTGGAACAACATCATTTTTATCAAGATTTGACAGGAATGGTTAAGGAAAAGTGAAGTGAAACCAAAAGATGAAAGGCTAATAATAGCAGTCCAGGAGAGTGGACTATGTATACATTGGTATGCAGAATCCATTGAAAGTAGTGCAGAAACAGACCAGTGTGGATTCTGTAAAACACAACTGAAACAGTTGCACATGTTGTTACTGGTAATGATGCACTCATAGTAGAGGGCCTGTATACTGACATGCACAATAATGTGGCAAGACTAGTGCACTGGGGGTTATGCGAACACTACAATACAGAAGTTGCTGAGAAACACTGGAAACACGAACCACAAATAGTTGTAAAGAATGATGAAGTTTTCTATCACATGGGATCAGCCATTACCAACAGTTCAAAAAATAGGTGTGAGAATACCAGATATAGTAGTCCATATGAAAAACAGACTAAAGAAACATTAATCAGTGAAATTGCTACACCCAGTGATTACAATGTCATACCTACAGAAAGACAGTAAGTCATAAAATAACAGGGTATTCAAGCAGAAATAATAGCAATGAGGAAAACAGATACCCAGACAGTTCCAACAGTTGTAAGAGCAAAAGATCTAATAAAAAAAGAATTTACAGTTGTATTTAAATATGCTACCAATACATGTTACCCCATATGAATTTCAGAAAGAATAAATTCTGGCCACATTGTTGATGCTAAGAAGAGTACTCTTAGCTAACATCAAAGACTGAAACAATACTAATTTCATAAACTTTCATTGTACCCTGACTTGAGAACACGTTTCATTTCCTTCATGGTATTAGAAACCCAAAACACTTACAGAAATTAAACTAGACACAGCCCCAGGATGCCTGCTCATCAGAATGCAGTCTAAAGAGATGTCATCCACTAGGATGGAGAGTTAGAAGTATCACCTCATTCTCCACATCAGAGAACTTTGCCATGTTTCTTCTTTTAATGAGTCTGCAGTGTGTTTCTGCTTCCCATGTTTTCAGGCATTGGTCTGTAGGTATGGAAAGCAGTGGAATTAACAGCCTTGTTTCTGAGTAGCCCTGCAAAGTCCTTATTGTGTCAGACTTCCTATTACTGTGTATTGGACTACACACCCTTATTGGCTTATCCAAGCAAATCAACATCTTAAAGTCTTGTCTTTCAGAATGTAAACATGGGTTCAAGTACCCCACTTTTCTGTGTATGCTAACAGCATTGGTAAATTGAGAAGTGTGTTTGCTATTCATTCATTTGCATAATGTATAGGGCCTATATTAGAACACCAAATGTTGAAAATTTCAAGTGTTCTAATATCGGCCCGTTTTCAATGAACGCTGAAAATATCGAAGAAACAGAAAACAGATTTTTTTCCTAGGGAAAGAATTCAGTTGTCCGTTTCTGTTGCTTCAGTATTTTCAGTGCTGTGGTGGAAAGTTACGGGTCGGGTTCAGGTAAGTGTACGATTGTGTGGACGTGAGGGTTAGGGTGGGTTAGGTGAGTTAGGGTTAGGGTGCGGGTCAGGTAAGTGTGCGATTGTGTGGACATGATGGTTAGGGTGGGGTAGGTGAGTTAGGGATAGGGCACAGGTGAGGTGACTGTGCGATAGTGATGGACCTTAGGGTTAAGGTTTGGGTTAAGGTAAGTGGATAGTTAGTGGTGTATGTATAGTTTAGTGTAGGGTTAGGTGTAAGAGTTTAGGTGTATGTGTGTTGATTGCTGTTTGTTTGGTGTGCTTGTGTTGTGTGTATGTGTTTTGGAACAGCAAATTTTTTCTCTAGGAAAAAAATCACTGTTCTGTATGGTCGATGTTTTAAATTTTTGATTAATAGGGTTCGATATTAGAACACTCAAAATTTTGAAAGTTTGGTGTTCTAATACAGACCCTATATATATGTTTATCATTGTAAAACTATATAACAACTTCAGTTTTCTAATGTACATGTACTTCTCTCCTCCCCATCCTCACTGTTGCTGTCTTTCTGTTCCATACACTTATTTGGTTTTATTACACCTTTTCTCTCCTTTTATGCTATTATTAGGATATTTTAAACCTGTTGCCTGTCAACCCCCCACAGGGGGTAGCAGCATCACTCACTATATCATTGGTCCCAGTCTGTCACCATCACCTGTGCTGAATACTTATGTATTGGGAAAAATAGCATATTTTGAGGGAATATATATGATTCCCACTCAAATGGAAAAAAGAGTTATCAGAGATTATTTTAGCACAAACAAGCTGAGTGTGATTGTGTGGCAGCTGGCACAGGCAATAATGTGTGATGGCAAATTCTGAAATCTCTTTGCAAGCCATTACAGTGCTGACTATGGCTTTGAAAAAAGGCATTAGATACCAAAGTGGTGTTCTGAGGAATCCAAAATATTCCTCCACTCCCCCCACCAGAATTACAAGGAAAGGCTACTTGATGAGCTATGTTAGTGAATGCAGGCCATGGCTGAAATATCCACATGCAGTCTGTCACTCTCAGCCTTTCAGTGTTTAGCAGAATCACACTTCTTTTTCCACAGCCCTTGACAGATTGAAGAAAATGAGCAACTGCAGAGAAGTAGGCTTGAGTGGGTCAGGAAGCCCCTTGGTGAGTATACACGTTGCAGGTACTGCAGCTTGACATGTTAACAAACAAAGTCAATTCTGAGAAAAGGTGTGTTTTTTTCCAGGATGTGCCATATTATCAAATGTACAAAGTAGTAATTAAATGTCAGCAGCATCATAGTCCATAGAGAAATTGTAACATCCAAGCAACTTATATTGGAAACTGAACAACTGCTAATGATATATTATACCATATTATTTCAGTTAAAATGCTGTGATAATAGTTTTTTGCAAGTGTAATAGGTGTGCTCAGAAATATAACTTCCCAAATAAAGAGTGAAGAGCATAAAGGGATATACTGTAGCGGTTACACATTGCCATATACAAAACTTGTACATAAGAAGCACATTCAATAATGAATGAGAGCAGCATAGGGTTGATTATATAAACGTCAGTGATTACAAGTTTCCATGCATAAATACACGGAGCTTAACATGTTGCTGGCAGTGGATTCAGTTCCCCACCCCCGCAGCATTTTAATTCTGCAACTGTATGACAAAAAGCATTAGTGTTAATCTTTACATTGCTGATGTAGAGTAAATAAAGCTGTCTGAGGTCGCAGATAATGAATGTTGTGGATTCAAGTACCCTAGGAGTTGATCATTGTCATCTCCTTC
Source organism: Protopterus annectens (assembly GCF_019279795.1). Taxonomy (NCBI): domain Eukaryota; kingdom Metazoa; phylum Chordata; order Ceratodontiformes; family Protopteridae; genus Protopterus; species Protopterus annectens. Next base: position 649,462,388 of record NC_056745.1, on the reverse strand, counting down.
ATTCTGTATCTGTGTCTATATGGGTGTACGTGTGAGAATTTTTCCACTATAGAAGTCTTTCATACTCTTGAAGTAGTACAATATGTAAATACAGTGTCCTGGAAGTTGAAGATGATTACATTTGCAGATTCAAGTCTCTTAGAGGATGGCTATTGTTTCTTTCAGTCTATGACTCTGCAACTTTGTGTTCCCCTACAAGTTTCTCTCAGATTCCTGATGTAGCGCAGCATATATATTCAGGGACTTCAAGATTACTCATGATGAAAGCCCTGTGTTTGGGTTATTAACACATCATTGTTACAGGGAAGTGCTTGTTTCATGACCCTTGCATTATAGTACAGACAAAGTGGTCACACTCAGATGTTTAAGTTCATGTTTTCAATGTATTTATACTTTTCTCTTCACCATTCTCCTTCTTACTAACCTTTATGTTTCCCACATTTACTTTTTTATATTGTTTCTCTGTATTTCTTTTACTTTCATATACAGCAGCATCCAAAGCAGCACCCACCACTATAGGGACCTCTCATCCTTCCATCAGTGACTATAACATCACTGCCAGTAGCACTGCTATCCCCAACCCTCTGGCAGCACAAGTAGAGGCCACTGCAACTGGCCATGCTCGCGAAGGTGCTGCTATATCAACTACAACAAGCAACGGTAATGGAGGTGTCATATGTCACCCAGCTGCAGCTGGTGAACATAGTGACAGATTTTATTGACAAGCAGCTGGATGCCTGGATTGCATAGTTTCAGACATGAAGCTGTGTCCCTGCCTGACACTAGCAATTGCATCAGAGCCAGGACTCAGTGGTGAGAGAACCCACAGTGAGGAATAAACTCCAACTGTGTCATAGCCAGCAGTGACTGCATCTGTGCACCCCATTCTATCCTCATCCCAGTATTACTCTCCCTTTTGTATTTCTGCTTGCTGCTGCTTGTTGTCCACTCCTCTTCATCACCATTTGTGTCATATACTTCTTTCTCTACTGAATTATCCATCTCGGCTTGTGTAAGCACCTCCCCTATCAGTCTTCTGTCTTCCATGTTTGTTGATGTGCCCCTGCTACCTACCCTAAACCTCTTAGCTTACTTCCCTTCTTCCCTTACTTTATTCTCCATTTTACCTTATTTTCAAATATATAAAATGAGCACCTCACCCTCCACCCAAAAACAGTCTTTATTTCTCCACCACTTTCCTTAATTCCTTATGTAATTTTCTACCCACTGCTTGTTTCTCCCTTTCACCATTTTCCTGTCTTCCTATTTCCAACCTTTAATTTAATCAAAAGATAGCTCAGCAAACATGCATCAGGGGACTTTAAGGCTACCACATAATTTATCATTCATGCTGCTACTGTGAGGCCAGGATTGCACTGAACACAATCTGGGAATGTATACGACTGATGACCATTGCTACTGCTTGTACTTTCCTGCAGCCGCACCATGCTACCGCCACCTCTTCTCACCATCCCCACTGCAGCTGTGATAGCCATATTTAATGAGGCATTGTTCATGCACTTCTGCAAGGCCACATTTATTATTAATGAACTTCGGGGCTCATCATACACACACAGTAAACAGAGTAAATCTGGTCATGCTCCTGTTTACATTATTTCTGAATCACAGGGAAAAAATGTAGGACATTTATTACTGAAATGATTAGAATTCTAAGTCAAAAGCCTTACTAATATATATATATATATATATATATATATATATATATATATATAAATATATATATATATATATATATATATATATATGTGTGTGTGTGTGTGTGTGTGTATGTGTGTGTGTGTACTTCATGTAAAGCCATTTTCTTATTTTTATAAATCCCATTATGTATGTTATCACTTACCTTACTTCCTTCAGCAGATCACTATAATATATGTAGTCATTAGTATTGTGCATGGTACATGTCAGACTTTACTACTGCCCTGAAAATTTTTCTTGGTGGCTTTCCACACCTGACAGGATACCCAGTACTCATGCTACTCAATAGTTATGACAGTTGTGTAAGATAATTACCACAACAGTCACTGTAACATAAAAGTTATTGTACTCAAGAGTTATAACTTACAAAAAACTAGGAGCGTTATACAGAAATAAGCAACTTCTCACCAAAGCAGCAAAGATTTCAGTAGCAAATTCCCACCTTATCTTCACCCTACTTTATGCCTCTCCAATATATACCAACCTAAGGCAACACGATCTAAACAAGCTAGAGACCTGCTACAACAAAATTGCCAAATTTGCCACAGGGGCATCCTACCGTAGTCACCACTGTCTCTCACTTGCTGAACTGGGCTGGCTTGAACTCCCTCACCTCCTTCAATGGTATCAACTCTCACTCGCCCACAAACTAGTAAACCATCCACTAAATGTCCCATCCCTCCATAATCTACTCCAACCCTATCGCACCACCAGACCACTACGATCCAGCAACAAAAATCACTTGCAGATCACTAAAGCCAATAACTCTGCTGGTGAAACACTATTCTCTTGCACCATAGCCAAATTATGGAAATCCCTCCCACCCACAATTACCTCCATACCATCATGCACCCACTTCAAAACTTTACTAAAAGTGCACCTAAAAACATGCTGGCTATGCCCTTGAAACTCCCACTCTAATATCATCCACCCCATCCAACCACTACCTTTCTTTCCATTCCATTAACTACCTTGATTATAGCAAGCTCAGATGCTCATAAGCCTAATACTTGGTATACAGCAGGAACTTCTTATTGTAACATTTGTTAATGTCTGTTATGTACTTCACAGATAAAGATTCTAGTTGTCTACTGATGTACTATGTTCTTCATCTGTAAATATGTTGTAAGTAATTGCTATGTTAAATTGTTAATCACTATGTAATCCAATGTAACTACTGTCTGTTTATTTTAACTGTGGAGCTTCTCTCCCCGGGCCTCTGCTGAAAATGGATCATCGTCCAGTCGGACATCGGTCAACAAATGTAAATAAATAAATAAATAAATAACTTATTGCTACAGTGTCCCTCTTTGAAGAAGGTAGCACAGTTGTGTAAGGTACTTATAAAATGCCACCACATGACTAAAGCTACCCTTTCTCTCTCTCTGTCCTCATGTTGCTGATTTTGGGAAATATTATACTTTTACAGTTCCTTCTGAAAACACCAAGAAACTCTTAATATTATAGGTTCATAGGTTTATACTAGGCTATCTGCCCTAAGGCATTTATAAGCCTAGCCCAAATTTTTGTGGCTTACACCACCCCTTATATGAAAAAATACTGTGCCCATTAGTTTGTTGTGCCTCTGTCCAGCAGTGACACAGAGATGATTCCCAGGGTAAACCTACGATCTCCCATCCACAGGTCAAGATTTCTCTTGAACAGAGCCAGCGAGGTGCCCTGCCTCACATGGACTGGGATTTTATTCCACAGCATAGGGAGTCTCTAAGTGATAAATCTATCCCTCCAGCACGTCCTATTTATGTCCGTGCTAAGGTTTAAGTCGCTTGCTCTAGTGGTTTTGGTGGATTTGGATTTTTGAGGTGGAGCATGTCCATTAATTCGGGTTGGACATGGCCTTGTATGTCAGGCACATGTCACCTCTGAGCAGACGGTATGCGACTGAATAGAGCTGGAGTTTCTTCAATCTGGCAGCATATGACAGATTTTGGAGTCCCTGTATCCTTTTGGTGAGGAACTTTTGGGGTCTCTCCAATTGCTGCAGATGTCGGGTGAGATACATCCCGAATGGGGCATTGTACTCGATCATTGGTCTGATAAGTGAAGAGTACAGGGAACAATGACCTCACTAGATCTGGATGTGAATCCTTCATGATCAGATGGGCAATGTAAAGGTCTTTCTAACCACTTTAGCAACGTGAGTGTCAAAGAAAGGCCACTGTCAACCTGGGTCCCCAGGTCCCTGATAACCTCTTCTGTGCTTAGTGGATTGCCACCTATATGGCAGCTTGGGGTTACCTTGTTTTTCCCGAAGGGTATGACTATACATTTTTGGCATTTAACTTCAGGCCATGGCTCTGGCACCAGCTATCTGTTTCCGTGAGTCCCTTCTGAAGGATATCCGTGTCCGATGCACTTTCCACTATGGCCCAGTTTGCAGTCGTCTGCAAACTTTGTCAGCCAAAGTCTTCCCATGTTGGCCTGTACTTCTGAGAAGTAGATGCCGAACAATAGGGGTCAAGGACCGAGCCCTGTGGGACACCACTTGTGACCGGCTTGGAGTCTGACATAGCGCCAGCAACTCTAACCCTGTGGGTTCTGTCCTTAAGCCAGTTTGCAACCCATCTTGTGACATATGGGTTTACATTTAAGCTGGTAAGTTTTTCTACAATACCCGAGTGGGGTATTGTGTCGAAAGCCTTTGCAAGGTCAAGGTAGGCTGTATGGACTGCCTTTCCCTCATCAATGGCCTTGGTGACTGTTTCGAAGAAGTCAACCAAGTTCAAAAGGCATGATCTTCCCTTGACGAAGCCAAACTGGGTCGGGTCCAATGTCTGCAAGTCCCCTATATCTTTGTTTATGAGCTCCATTATGATCCTCTCCATAGCTATAATAGCATTACTACTGCTATTTGTTTCTTTCTGAAATTGGTGTGCCTTGTTTGCTGTAGCATAGACTAGATCCAGGCCTGCTGAATCTAGCTTTGTTTGTATAACTTGCACACTAATCCAGGCCTTCTTAAAAGTATTCAATTGTATTTATTACTGTTTGGTAGTAACCTGATTAAAGTGTAGCTATCATTCTAAGCCTTTAGGTTGAAACACTTGGGCTTCAGACCAGTTGTTTTACATTAAGAAGGTTTGTGGTCTGCACTGTTGTGGCAGGACAGGTAGCTTACATCCTTCTAAGTTGGGAACTGCTGATTGAAGGCTCAGTGTCTGTTATTCTAAAAGTGTATTAGTTCTGGTTTAAGTACTTGGGCTTCAGGCCAGTCATTTTACATTAAGAAGGTTTGTGGTCTGCACTCTTGTGGGAGGAGAGGTTGGACTCTTCCCTTCTGAGCTGGGAATTTCTGGTTAGAGGCTTATAGTGTCTGCATATTTGAACTGTTTCTTACTGAAGTTGGTGTGCCTTGTTTGCTGTCGCATAAACTAGATTCAGGCCTGCTGAATCTAGCTTTGTTTATATAACTTGAGCACTAATCCAGGCCTTCTTTTTTGGAGAAGGTTCCCCTGCACCAAAGTGGTAGGAGTGTGCAATTAGAGCTTCTCTGATTGAAAACTACAGGAACAGGGCTCAGTTTTGAGATTGTTTTACTGGTTAATTTGGTAATTTGTTTAAAAGCCTTTTCTGGTTGTTTGTAGTCATCTAAAGCTGTTTTAAGTGTATTGTTTACTGTTTGTAGTCGTTTAAAGCTGTTTTAAGTGTATTTCTTACTGTTTTTGCCTTATCTTTTAAAAAAAAAAATGTCCTTGTTTCCCACCTTTCTAAGCAAGTATAGTCCAGTTTTCAGGCTAGTGCTGAATTCAGGGCTGTGTTACAAGTACCTGAGTTGCCCATACCTTACTTGGATAGAAGGAGGTTTCTCTGTTCACCTGTGAGAGAGGGAGTTTTGAGCAGCCATCTGTCCCTGGAGGAGTGATTCCAGTCCAGAAGTTAGTAGTTTATAGGCCATTTTGGGCTAATTTCTATTTCTTTCATTTCCCTGATGTAAAAACCGTGTTCGCACAGTTTTGCACATCCGAGCAGCGCCGGTTAGCTAGGGCTAAATTATTCCCGGCTCCACCAAGTCTCCTCTTCAGTTTTTCCCTTGAAAGTAGTCTAACTCTCAACCTAAGCACTTAAAAAGCATCCTACAGTCCAGCACTTGCTCAGACCTAATAGCAAGCACTAATATACCCCAACACTTGATTGCCCAGCAGGGCAAATCTCATTATTCACCCCTCACCACCCAAGTGACTAAGCAGCTCACCCTACTATTCAGGCATGACCAAAGGACAATTTCAGGTATACTCTCCAGTCCAGCTGTTGAACCTGGGTATCCTGTGGCAATATTACAACTGCCTCATGTACACAGACAACCCTCTCCTCCTACCACAAAACATTAACATATGCGAGAGATGCAATTATATAGCTAAATTGGAGGCTAAGCTCTCTGCACCCAAGACTCGAAAAGGCAGTCATGAGGAAAAGGTTAACACTTGCACCACACCTCCAGCCTCACATAGACATACTAAACCAGCACTGGCAAAAAAATACACATAAATACACAAAATCATACTTGGAGGCTCTAAATAAAAACCTGCAAAAGCATCAGAGACCTCCAATGCAGACACCCAAAAAATCTGCACCTCCCGTCACAAACCAGACAACACATAAAACACAAAATCAGTGTGCCACACAATCACATCCCTTAAGGTGAAATAACATACCTAACACACTAGTAATAGGCAAATCTATAGTCAGGCACACTGGCATCCCACTCACTAGGCTGGACAAGGAGACGGTTACTGTTAGGTGCCTGTTGGGAGCCAGAATCCGCCACATAACACAAGCACTCAGGTCACTCCAGAACAAGTACAAGTATGACTCTGTCATTGTTCATGTTGATGTGAATGATCTGAGATGTACCTCCCTGGAGTACATGAAAAGAGACATGGAAGAGCTCTCCGATCATGTTGCCCAGACGGGTATGACCCTGACCCTGAGTAGCATCCTGCCCTCACCAAGAATGATACCGCAGTATAAAGAAAAAATGATCAATTTCAACAATTGGCTAAGCTTCTGGTGTCATTCAAAGGGGATCCAGTGTCTGTTAGCCTGGGACAACATGCTCGACAAGCCTCGTTGCTTCACAAGAGAGGGCTTGCACCTGTCACCCCCAGGCTTTCGAATACTGGCCAAGACTCTTGGTGACCCATAGTGCCGTTTATAGGCAAGGCTCAAAAGTCAAACCCACCTCCGTAAATAGCACAAATAAAAAAATGAGGGTTATGCTACTCAATGCCATGAGTTTAAATCTCAAAATGCACATGCTCGAAACACTTCTCAGTATGGAGAATGTCGACATCTGTGCAGTAACTGAAACCTGGTTCAAGGCTCCAGAGAGCACCCCAGGACTACTGGGCTACAACTCATACCACACATTTCGGCCACAGAACATGAACTGAAACACAAAGGGAGGGGGTGTATCCATATTCATCAAGGATACCTACACCTCCAGGTTAATGGCACAGCATGATACCTCTGAGATCATCCATGTGTAACTAACATTGGGCAAATCTGCAATGCAAATTGTGGCCTGGTACAGATCACCATCCATGACCCAGGACCACCACTCCACCTTTCTGGAGACACTGGAAAACAAGAAGGTCCTACCGAACACCCTGATATTGGGAGATTTCAATTACCCTACCATTAACTGGGAAACTACTCAAGTACAAACTCCCAGGTCCAGCGCTTCCTGGAATTTATCAACTCAAATGCCCTGGATCAGCTGGCAAACTCCCCTACCAGAGGTGAAAACATATTGGACCTAGCCATCACCAACATGGGCAACAGGTGTTCCGCACAGGAGGTCAACCCATCACTGGTTAGATCAGACCATAAACTAATCACTCTGGATGTCCACACCACCACCCCCAACCAAGGAAACCACAGTGAAAAACATTTCTATAGCAAACTTCACCTTACTTAAGACAGAGGTGGTAAGCTTCACAGCCCCCACGCTAAAGGATAACAGTGTCCAAGATGCAGGAACCTTTACAAATGCACTCTATGAGCACCTACAAGGATGCATGGATCGTGCCATCCCTGTCAAACCAAGACTCACTCCCCTAAGAGAAGGAAACCAGTCTGGTGGACCCCTGCCATAAACAGGCTATACAATAAAAGGAGGAAACTAGTTCAGAAAAAAAGCAAATCCCAAGAAGGAAAGACATCCCTGATCAGTATCAGTAAGACACTAAGGTCCCTCATAAAATCATCCAAGGCTAACTTTGAAAGAAAAATAGCCAAGTATTCGAAAGATAACCACAAAGCCTTTATTTAGCTATGTCAAGAATCTAAATGGCAACTCCAGATATGCTCTGAGCTAGTGCAAAATAACACAAAATATACTGAACCTACTGATATTGCCAACATCCTGGAAGATAGATTCAGTGCAAACTTCAACCCCCCCCTCACCCCCAAAAGGGCCCACAACAATACCGGAAAAGTGTAGTGTCCCGGAAATCACAAATGCACATGTGAAAACAGCCCTTTCAAAAGCCAAAAGCACAGCATCAATGGGGCCAGATGGTGTTCCAGGCTGTGTCTTGTACGAACTACAGAACAAACTAACCCCCCACCTAAACACACTGTTCAACCTCAGCCTCTCCACAGGCTAGAATGGAGCACAGCAACAGTTATTCCGCACCACAAAGGAGGGGCCATAACTGACCCTGGTAACTATCACCCCATAAGCCTGACTAGTCTGGTCTGCAAGGCTATGGAGCACATCATCATGGAACTCATTAACAAAGACATTGGGAACCTCCAAACACTTGACCTGACCCAGTTCAGCTTTGTTAAGGGCAGACCATGCCTACTAAACCTGGTTGACTTCTTTAAGACAGTCAACAAGGCCATAGATGAGGGGAAGGTGGTTCACGCAGCCTACCTTGACCTCGCCAAGGCTTTTGACACCATTCTCCACTCAGGAATTATAGAAAAACTCACCAGCCTGAACATAAACCCCTACGACATGAGATGGGTTACCAACTGGCTTACAGACAGAACTCATACGGTAAGAATAGTAGGCTCCAGGTCCGACTCTAAACCAGTCACAAGTGGTGTCCCACAAGGCTCGGTCCTGGGACCCCTACTGTTCAGCATATACTTCTCAGAAGTAAAGGCAAGCACAGGAGGACTATGGCTAACCACGTTCACCGATGACTGCAAACTGGGAGCCATAAGTGACTCTCCGGCTGACACGGACATTCTCCAAAAGGGCCTTACTGAGATGGACACCTGGTGTCAAAGTCATGGTCTCAAGCTAAATGCCAAAAAATGCATAGTCATCCCGTTTGGGAAAAACAAAACACCCATGAATTACCACATAGGTGGCAGCCCCCTTAATACAGAAGAGGTAATAAGAGATCTGGGGACCCAGGTAGATAGTAATCTCTCCTTTGACAATCATATTGCCAAAGTAGTTAGGAAATCCTTCTATGTAGCCCATCTAATTACTAAAGGGTTCGCATCTAGAAATAAAGAGGTTACAGTGCCCCTCTACTCGTCACTCATCAGACCCATCATAGAGTACAATGCCCCATTTGGGATGTACCTCACAAGACATTTCCAACAGCTGGAGAGACCACAAAAGTATCTCACCAAGAGGATTACTGGCCTCAAACATATGTCCTATGCAGCCCGACTGGAAAATCTCTGGCTGTACTCAGTGGCATATCACTTACTCAGAGGTGATCTCTGCCTGACTTATAAAGCCATGTCCAACTCAGAATTGATGGACATGCTCCACCTAAAGAAATCCAAGTCACTGCGAGCCACTCATTCTAGTGAGCTAAACCTTGCCACAGCAATAAATAGAACATGCTGGAGGGATAGATTCCTGTCAAAGAGACTCCCCATGCTTTGGAACAAAATTCTTAACTACATTAGGCAGAGCCCCTCACTAACACTCTTCAAGAGAAACCTTGATGAGTGGATGGGTAACAGAAAATACACCCCTGGGATCACTTCATTGGCTCTTCTTGACAGAGGCTGATACATCTCTATAGTATCTTTAAAGCAGTTACATTGGTTTTAGATGGGAATGCAGACACTCAATGAAAGATGCTTCAGGTAATTTTCAAATAATCTAAAATAACAGCATACTGGCTAGGAGAATACCTGTATTATTTATGGGAAGCCAGATAAACTTCTTCAGCAAGTCGCAATTCTGAGTAAGAGTCTGAAAAGTAAATGACACAGAATTGTTTATTCTCCAGAGTTTGAAGTAAGTATCAGTTAGTTCCAAAATGAGTTGTGATAATTGAGTGACCACACTCCAACTTGGGGACTAGTACATTTTGTGCAAATCTCACCTAGGCATTGGGGACATAAGATGTGAAAGCCCATAACATTACCTGAGTTGTGTTAATACTTTGATGAATGTGGTTTCTGTATGTAGCGTTAATGGTAAGGAGAGCTCTTCTATAAGGTCATGTCATTTGGTATCTGTTATGTTGGTCATTCAGCACTAACTGAGGTATGGCAGCTAAGTTCTGATGTATAGCAAATAGAATAATTCAAGATTTGTAGGTACTTATTGTTAGTTTATTATTGCATTACCAATTGCAAAGGTTTGTAACATTGTCTTCCATTTTATGCTACAGGATGCTGAGTTGCTTGTCTGACTCTAGCAGAAGTATATCATTTGTGCATGTGGTGACATCGACTGCAGGTAGGTTTAATGTTACAGAATTCATTAACAATGACAATAATAATGGGCCCAGGACTAAACTGTGCAGACCCCTCAGACTAAATGTACATTTCTATAAAAATGTTAACTGAGTCCAGAAAAGTTTTATCTTTCAATTAGTTTTTTAAAGGATATGACTTTGTTACTATCAAATGTAGTTTCATCAGAGCATAACAGACTGCTTCAAAGGCATGGGTCATGTTTTCCAATATAGTAGCTCTAAAAAGGCTTTCATGCATATCAGCGTATGCCGCTTTAATAGTTGCAAATGTGTTCGCCACCATGACTTTACTGAGACATTTTCAAACCTCTACTGCATATCACATACAAGTCCATTGTTATTTGCATATCACATACAAGTCCATTGTTATTTATAATGGTTGAAGATTTGCTTGTAAATGAGTTTTTCAAATATTATTGTCAGGAATAAATATTAGCTATAGATCTGTAGTCTTCTGGTCCTCAGAAGAACCTACCTTTGATAAGGACTCAATAATAATGCATTTGAATTGAGTGGGTACAATTTGTATGGTTATGGGGAAACCAAAGATGAAAGTCTGTGATTTGGCAATAAGAGAGGATGACAGTCTAAGGAAGGTTGGGAGAAGAAGACTGAACTTATCCCTTGAGTCTTTGTCAAGAGATATTTCATTTATTTTGTAGTAATCTGTTCTAAAGAAAAATGTTGGGCTGCAGGTTGCTAACAGGTACTGAAATGGGGCATTGTTGAGCAATGTGTTTGAAGTCTGTGTGTGTCACTGTAATTTGTTATAATACCTATACTTGTAAGCAGTTTCTATAGCTGTCTGTGAAGCTTGCATGCATGGTAGAAACACATGAGTAAGTGATGTGGTAAATTAGCTTGTTTAATTTTTTCCAAAATATATTGGCCTTGATGCAAGCTATAGTTGCTTGTATGTAATATATGTCTATTTATAAGTTATGTATATTTATCTGAATTTGTTACAGTTCTGTGTTTTTTCATAGGTTCATAGGTTGGTACTAGGTTATCTGCTCTAGGGCCTATACAAGCCTAGCCATAACGATTCCCTAGATATTTCTTCCTACAATATTGACTTCCCTATATGTAAATACATATTGGGTAAGTTTCTTTTCCATACCCTCCAATGCCTAATTTCTTTGCCTATTCAGACTTTTAATTTCTGTTGTAAGCCAAGGGGAGGTTTGTGCCTTGATCTTCCTATAGGGGAGCTGGAAAAGAGTGTCTTGTATGTTTGTTATCTGGATACCAAATATTCTAGTGCAAATATACATTGCAGTGTCTTATGATCTGACTCCACTATAACTAATTTATCATAAATGTTATCATGAAATTTTTAGCAACCAAAAACATGGCTAGCATTTCTTTCTTTATATGGATATCAGTAGTACAGCTAGGGTGGAGTGAAGGCCGCAGCTGCCCAGGAAGCTTTAGGGGGCATGATCGCCAGGTGCTGATTGGTTTTCAGTCCAATTCAGGCCTTCAGAAATGAATGCTGTTAATGCTTTTGTGGGTTTGTAGTCAGAGCTGAAGCACTTCTTTAGTGTTCCATGTGTGGCATAAACTGTAGCAGCTGCCTGCCACAAACATAGACAGTGTGCTATATGTTTAAAGGAAAAAGAGTTGTTTTTTCCCTTTTTTTTCAGTGAGCCAGTCTTAGGTCTACAGAACTGAAGTATTCTAGACCTCCTTGTGTGAAATGTATCAACTGCTTGCTAGTTTTCCTTTGTTTTTTGTTTTTTTCATTTTCAAAAGTGTCATCACTGTACTTCAGAACTGAAGTGCTCACTGGTGCATATACCATGTTTGAGCAATTGTCAAAGCTCTTAACCCGTATACTATGGGCCACCCTCCTTGTAACAGCACAGTGTCATACCCCTGCAGTCAAGCAGTTTAAAATGAAATTGGTTGTGACACATCATAAAGCCTCGATGCATGTGCCTGGAGTAAGTAGTTTCTTTAACATCCCAAAACTAATGTCTTGTTTCTGTGACTAGAACAAAACAACATCATGGATAAAGTAGCCTATTAAGTAGTTCTATTATATCTGAGAAGTTTAAAATGCAGTTGGAATGATACTGTACAATAGTATAAAATCACACAAGAAATGACTTGAGATGAAGTTTCTGCATATTCACTATGGCAACAAATTTATCAGTCTAAACGGAGACCTTCTAAAGTCAAATCATATACTTAAGAGTAGACAGACAAATCTGATACTTAATCCTATACAACTTCCAGCTTTTCTGCCTCAGTCTGCAAGTCATATTCCTGTTTTGTAGCCACTCAGATGGGATCAGCAGTTGATCATTTCATCCACTCCTTTAATCATTCCATCTACTACACTTTAAAACACTTCTTTGGATGACAATATTTTAAAAAGCAGCCTCACAAACCCGTACGTATTCATAGAGAGGTTGAATGTGCAAAGCATCAAGAAACAACTTAACGTTAGACATCATTGTAATAACTTACTGAATTGTTTGAAATAAATTATATTTTTTTCATCCATTTGTTTTAACTATACATATACTAAACCTGTCCTGCTTCACAGATATCAACATACTCTTCACTCATTCTGTGTGTTGCATTTAAAAATTACTATGCTCATAGCTTCTATACACTACCAAGACTCTTCTCAGTGCATGGCATACTTTGCCTTACAGAAAGCTTAACATGGCACTGCCCTTCTAATCTTCCTACCCAAACAGCAGAGACCTCCAAGACAAAAATGCACTCGACCACCACAACACAGCACAAACCTCAGGACACATAGCTCACCTACACAGTGTGCCCCTCCACCTAAGCCCCTAAGGCTAAACACCTTGCCCAATACACTAATCATAGGTGACAAAATAGTGAGGCACACAGATGTCCCACTCACTAGGTTGAATAAGGAGAAGGTAACAGTCAGTTGTCTATCAAGTGCCAGAATCTGACACATAACACACGCACTCTGGTCACTCCACAGCAAGTACAAGTATGACTTTGTCATTGTCCATGTGACTGTGAATGACCAGAGACACACCTCCCTGGACTACATGAAAAGAGACTTGGTGGAGCTCTTGGATTATGTGCCCCAGACAGGTATGACACTAGCCCTAAGCAGTATCCTACCATCATCCAGAATGATACCGCACTACAAACAAAAAATGATTGACTTCATCAATTGGCTAAGTTTCTGGTGTCAATCTAAGGGGATTCAGTATCTGTCTGCTTGGGATGACATGACTGACAGACCTCAATGCTTTGCCAGAGATGGCCTGCATCTGTCACCCCTGGGTTTACGGGTACTGGCTAAGACTCTTGCCACCCCTATAGAGCCTTTTTTAGGAAGTGTTCCAAAGACCAAATTACCACTGTAACAGCTATAAATAAATGCAGTCTGAGGGTCATGCTGCTCAATGCTAGAAGTCTAAATCTCAAGATGCACTTGCTCAAACCACTCCTTCAAAATAGAGAACAACAACATTTGTGCTGTAATGGAGACCTGGTTTAAAGTGGCAGAAAGCACCCCTGTGCTACCAGGCTATAACTCATTCCACACCTTTCGGTCCCAAAGCATGGACTGAAGCTCCAAAGGTGGTGGTGTCTCCATATTCATAAAGGATATGCACACCTCAAGAGTAGTAGCCCAGCATAATGCAGCTGAGATGCTTCAGTTACAACTAACATTGGGTAAGACTGTGATCCAGGTCATAGCCTGCTATAGGTCCCCAACCATGTCCCTAGACTCTCAATCTATGTTCCTAAGCACCCTGGAATCTGTCAAGGTCCAACAAAATATTCTCTTACTTGGAGACTTCAACTACCCCTCCATCAAGTGGGAAAACTACTCAAACACCAATACAGTGACCCAATGCTTCCTGGAATTCATCAATTCCAATGCCTTTGACCAGCTCATTCTGACCCCCACTAGAGGAAGCAACATCCTTGACCTGGTTATTACTAACATGGGTGACCGTTGCTCTACACCAATAGTCAATCATTCCCTGGTCAGATCCAACCATAAACTAATCACCATGGAAATCCACATCTCATCCACACCCCATGCAAAGGTAACCACCTTGAAAAACTTCTCCAAAGATGATTTTGGACTCCTAAAAACAAAGGTGGCTAACTTCACAGCACCCATACCAGTGGAAAATAGCTGCATGACTGCTGAATCATACACCAATGCACTGTACGAACATGTACACAAATGCATGGAACTAGCCATACCCAACAGAACCAAGACCCTCTCCTCCAAAAAAAGGAACCCAATCTGGTGACCCCTGCCATTAATAAACTCTACAACAGAAGGAAGAAACTGTTGCAGAAAAAGGTGAAGTCCCAAAACTGGAACAACTCCCTTATTAGCCTCAACAAAAAGTTGAGATCCCTCATCAAATCCTCTAAAGCCAGCTATGAAGGAAGAGTGTGGCAGACACTAAAAAGAATCACAAAACCTTCTATAGCTATATCAATAACCTCCACAGCAATACCCACATTTGTTCTGAAATACTGGACAATGGTACTTCCTGTACTCAGCCAACAGATATTGCCAACATACTGGCTGACAGATTCAGTGCCAACTTTACCCATCTCTACCCCCCAAAGGACCAATCAAAATACCGGAAGAATGCCAGGCACCCAGCATTACTGCAGCACAGGTTGAAGCTGCATTGTCCAAGACCAAGAATACAGCTTCCATGGGACCCAGTAATATCCTTACCTGTGTTCTACATGAACTACAAAGCGAACTGGCACCACATCTGTGTGCCCTGTTTAGTCACAGCCTCGCCTCAGGCTTTGTCCCTACCGAATGGCGCATTGATACAGTCATCCCTCTCCATAAAGGGGGGGTGACTACAGATCCTGGGAATTATCGCCCCATTAGGCTGATGAGTCTGATATGTAAAGCTATGGAGCACATCATCATGGACCTGATTAACAAAGATATAGGAAATCTCCAAACTCTAGACCCCACACAATTTGCCTTAGTGAAAGGGAGATCATGCCTGCTCAAACTGGTTGACTTCTTTGAGTCAGTCACCAGGGCTGCGGATGAAGGTAAGGCAGTGCATACAGCCTACCTTGATATGGTCAAGGCCTTTGATACCATATCTCACTCGAGAATTATTGATAAACTCACCAAACTAGGCATCAATCCTTATATCACTAGGTGGGTTGCAAATTGGCTCACAGATAGAACACACAGTGTGAAAGTAACATACTCCAAGTCAGACTGCCAAACAGTCAAGAGTGGAGTCCCACAGAGATTGGTCCTAGGTCCTCTCCTGCTTGGCATCTATTTCTCAGAAATCCAGGTCAACACAAAGGGACTCTGGCTGACCACGTTCACAGACGACTGCAAGCTGGGAGCCATTATTAACTCCCCAAGTGATGAAGACATCCTACAGAAAGGCCTCACTGAGACCAATGACTGGTGTCAAAACCATAGTCTTAAGCTTAACACCAAAAAATGCGTCGTCATCCCTTTTTGGTAAAAACTCAGTTCCCACTAATTACCACATTGATGGGAGCCCACTGAACACTGTAGGCATTATAAGATATCTGGGGATGCAGGTTGACAGAAACCTCTCCTTCAACCACCACATTACCACTGTGGTCAGAAAGTACTTCTATGTGGCACATCTTATTACCAAGGGTTTTGCATTCAGGAAGAAAGAGGTCATCATCTCTCTCTCTCTCTCTCTTTCTCTCTACTCTACCATCATTAGACCAATCATCAAGTATAATGCCACATTTGGCATGTACCTCACTAGACACCTGCAACAGCTGAAGAGGCCACAGAAGTACCTCATGAAGAGGATCATAGGCATTAAACATGTCCTACATGGACAGACTCAAAAGACTCCAGCTATTCTCGTCTCATATCGCCTACTTAGAAGCGATCTCTGCTTGACTTACAAAGTCATGTCTGACCCAGCTCTGTTAGAAATGCTACATCTAAAGAAATCCCAATCCCTCCGAAGTACACACTCCAGAGACCTCAACCTCATTACCTCAATCAACAGAACATGCTGGAGCGACAGGTTCCTCACCCAGAGACTACCCATGCTCAGGTATGAGACTTCCCATACATGTCAAGCAGAGAACCTCGCTGACCCTCTTCAAGAGAAATCTTGATGAGTGGCTGGGTAACAGACAGTTCACCAAGGGATCACTCCAGTGGATCTCCTTGATAGAAGCACTGAGAACTAACGTTTGGTGGCACAATGCCAGGGCACTTCTATGGGCTAGGCTTGTAAAGGCTGTAACATGTTTCATCATTTAACAAATCAAAAGTAGCCTTACAGTAATCACCAGATTTCATAACCACAACTGAACCCCACTTCTCAGCTTTCATCACACGTAACTCCCTATTGGAAGCCAGATTTTCTAGAGCTGACATTTCTCCAAATGAAAGATTAGATTTGCTTGTAAGAGAAGCACTTAACTCCCTAAACTGATTTTCACAAATGGCACCGAAAACCTGGAGTGTAGAATTTAGTACTGGATTGTAAGAGCTTCTCCTTCTTAATCTCACATTAGGGTTCTCAATACCTGTAATACCCTCAAAAATTTATTTTAAATTAAATTTTCTCAAAAACAACTTAAAATCAACAATCAGTTTAGAAACATTCACAGTGTTAGATGGAATAAAAGAAAAAACACATTTTAACTCTGAAACAACATCATCACAAAGTTTGTCGCCACTTAAATTGAGTGTATCTATCTGAAAGTCTAATTCTTCTTCTGGCCTTTCCCTCTCCCCTTGTTCCTGGTTTGAACATGGTTGGACCACTTGGGAGTCTTTTCGTTGCATGAAGTGCCCATTAGAAAAGGACCAGAATATTTGTCGTTGAAGAGGTGGACACCGATGACATAGATGGAACAACCACCTCATTATGTTCAGCGTTGCCCAGTATTAACATAATTCAACTGAGCAGTTGCAGAAGCAGCAACTTGTATACTTGACAATATTTGTCCAGTCTGCCTGGACAGTCCCCCTTTTCCTCCACTGATGGATTTAATGGGGTAAGCAGAGTTGGCAGCATAAGCAGCAAGGTCCCTTTTTAATTTACCATGCTTTCTAGAAATTACACATGCCCTGTGTCTGTCAATTTTAGCTGTAATACCAAAATAGAGGGACGATAAAGATGAAAAACAGTTTGATGCTTTAATGTTGGTATCTAGCCCCTCCATTTCATTTCTAGAGGTGACCAGTTCATTTTTATAATGCTGCACTAACATTTTCATTAAGGAAAGTACAGTGTTATTGAATAACTCAACAAGCTGCTGATACAAAAAGTCTCCCCGTGTAACACAATTCAGAAATGTGTATATTCTAAGTCCTTGTGGCACACAACCCTGCTTAGTACATTCTTCCAGATGAAAAAAAATTCTAACTGCAAGGAAACAGTTCTTAAAGACAACAGCTCAAGCTGAAAAAATACTGTTTTTACAACTGCTGTAGTCATTTTGATAATTATAAGCTCCTTGTACACTTGTACAGAAACGAAATTCTCGGCAGCCAAATTGAACGGGTTGTTAGCATCCTTAAAGATATTGTTGATTAAATTGTTATTCTCAAAATGCTTGGTCTGATTAACCAAAACATTGTCATTGCCACCATCATTGGCTAAATTAACCAACAAAACTTGTGTAACAATCAAAGGAGCGTTGCAAATGGCATCACGTACACCCACATGACCACTCCTGTTGTCAAGGTAATTTAAAAGACCTTCAAGAATAGCTCCAGTAATAATGGCTGTAATATGTTCACTGAATGTAGCAAACTGGTCAGGTACAGAATGAGTGGTGAAATTTAGTAAGTTGTCCTGTGTAGAATCACCTCCAACAACAGCGAAACAAGCAAACACTGTAAATTCACAAAATACCACTTCAAGGAAAACTAAATAACAAAACAACAGCTGGCAAAGCAAATGGAAGAAGAAATCGGACACCAATTAGTGCTTTTGTTCCTTTCTTAATAAAACAGAACTTCATCAGAAACAGTTAAAAATACTACCACCCATTTAAATAAAAAAGCACAATCATCATGTGACATATTATGTGACATAAAACATCCAAAAGACTTAACAAATCAATTAAGTATTCTCTCTATACTTGAAAATATATAAGTAGTGCAAAATACAACTATAACTGCATGCATAAATATATGTATTATTTTTTCATTTATGTGTGTATACCTAAATCACTAATAAAATGAATGCAAACTATAATCTTTGTAACTGCAGAAAACATTTTATGTTAATAGTCTCCACGGTGGTGCAGTGGTTAGCATTGCTGCCTCACAGCAAGAGGTTCTCCGGTTCGATCCTCGGCTGGGGTGCCTTCTGTGCGGAGTCTGCATGTCCTCCCTGTGGTCACATGGGTTTCCTCCGGGTGTTCTGGTTTCCTCCCACATCCCAAAGACATGCTGCAGGTGGATTGGACACTCTAAATTGGCCCTAGGTGTGAGTGTGTGCATGTGTGTGCCTTCTGTGGAAGGTTGGGCGTCGGGCTGGCAACTCGACACCGTAAAAACTCCACTGCCAATCATGAGTGGACAAGATGATCTGCTGTGGCGACCCCTAACCGGGAAAAAGCTGAAAGAAGAAGAAGAAGAAGAAGAGTCTCATTGAGACCAGGTACTTGATCAGCCACCAGCCTAATCTGCCATAGACTTTCTTTACATTCTAATAAAGTTTTAAAATCACTCAAAATATGGCAGAATTCACCTTTTCAATAACAAAAAAGGAAATTTTTTTTGAAATTATTACAACTGGTAGCATGTCGGCCTAGAGCCTTAGATAAATCCCTCTTTCTAATAGCCAAAGCATGTTCGTAAATCCTTTTGTTCAAATTTCTAATAGTCTTCCTTACATAAAAATTGTCACAGGAGCTGCAAAATGCACAATAAACAAGAGTTGCAGTTTCACAAGTGCAACAATCTGTAGCCCAAACAGTTTTCCTAATGTGTTTAAACTCTACAGATGAAGAATTTATAACATACCTACACTGCCTACAGTGCCCACATGAAAAAGTGCCTAAAGTGTGGGATCTAGACTGTGAACCTACACCCTTGTCCTTCTCTAAAATAGTTTTAATGTTAACAGTTCTTTTGTAAGCAAACAAAGGTCTTTCACCTACAACCTTGACCAGGTTGAGATTCCCCAGTAAAACCTTTCAATTCTCAGAAACAATTGTTCTGATCAACGCCATTTCATTAGTAATAAGAATGGGAAAAGCCAAACTGTAACTACTGAGATCACTTTCATTTGTAACTGGAGAATGTCTTAAGACTTCTCCGTCCAAACCATAAATCATCAAAATTGGGCATGCTGTGGTGTCTCTCAAACGTGTGACCTCATTAACAATTCTCCTAAGCCATGTAGAATCATACCCACTCTGAATGAAAAAATTACTCACCTTCTCCACTTCTGTCATAAAAACTGTTTAATTACTAGTCAATTGACTAAAGCATATGAAATGGCCTTCGACCACCTCTCTTTTCATTAGATCTGGTTGTAAACTGTCTTTGTGCAGATATTGATTACAAAGATAGATTTTCTTTCATTTTTTTATGTCTTTGTTTGCTTAGTGTGACTCAGGCTGAATAATGATTGGTTCATATCTCCAATAACCGAAGGAGATTAGTAGCTTTGAGTTTGGGTTTGTATTGGGAGCGTATGTGGTTCTGTAACCAATCGTAGGAGAGTTCGTTGATTGGCCTTTGTTTTTGCTTTGTTTGATTGGTTAGGAATGTGTTTTAGGTGAAGTTTTTATGATCATTCTATGTAAGCTTTTTCAGCCACCCTATGTATTTACTAGTAAAGTGTGACTTTTGACTCCTACTATGAGTATTAGAGAAAATAGTGGAGGTGGATCAGTGATCACATTATATGTGAACTAATATGTTTTTTTAAATTAGTTGACAAGGTTATATCGGCTGTAAGTGTATGATAACTTGTGGAGTCTGTGGATTGGCTCAGTCAGCTGTTTCTCCTTTGTGACTGGTCATTCATGTTTAGAGCAAACAGATATGTAAAGTTGACGTTAATGAGAGACACAACAGGTCCGATACTTTTTTGAGCTTTATAACCATCTGAAATATAGGCTATAGATGTTTGACTATGGGATGGTCCATTTTTAATAATGTTTTATAACTAATTTCTCGATCACATTGCTACTAGATACACTGATTATGTATAAGAATGTGAGACTATAATGGACTTTGGTATCAATGTCGAGCAAATTATGGGAGGTTTAAGTTAGTGATTACCTTTCTGAAAATATGGCTCACTATACACAGTAATTTTCACTCATGACAGGGCTAAAACATCTTGTGAATGGGATCTTTTTGTTCTTGGGAAGCATTTGAATTTATGTATTTTTTAACCACTGTTTGTAAATTAGTGTATTTATAAGCACTTATTTGGTGCTGTTCATTTGATGTGCTTTTATCCAATGAGTAAGAAGGTCTGTAACCATATAACCAATAAGGTTTTAACACCTTCTAATAGGTTAGACAGGTTTTTATGCTATTTCATTGGATGACTTTAGTCTGTAGAGGCAGACTTAATATTCACTGTTAATTGATTGATTCCCACCTAGCAACCATTGGATGTTTGAGATTGTTTCCTTGTATTTAAACTGGGAAGTTGATGCATTTATCAATGGACTGAAGAAACAGCAGCACGTTGCGAAAGCTCTTACTGTTTTACTGTTTTATTGTTTTATTTTAATAAAGTTGTCTGTTTCCTCACAATAGTAGTGGTGGTTGTTTTTTGGATTATCTACTTTGCTATACCACTGTGTTGCTATTGGAGTGTTTTCTACTTAATTTGCTGTGGACAGTATTATTGTGTGTGGATGCAGGAGGTACATTAGGACAGCGAGGGCCACATGCTGGCAGTCACATTGATTTTCTCACATTTTACAAATGTAACTGATTTTTTTACAGCACTCACAGATTGTATACTGATCTGCAGCTATAGCTTAGTTTGAGATCTGCAGGTATTGTATTTTAACTATGGTAGTCAGACTAATCATGGATAAGCATATTTATCTCAGGAGGACAGGGTTCTCTCTTGTTCATCTGAGTATGCTCTTCCAGGTTACATGGGAACTCAGATCTTCTGCGCTTTTTGCTCATGAAGGAAGCTATGGGTTAATGTATAATTATACCACCTCATTCTTTTAAGCAGATGTATTTGTCTCATATCATGTCTGCATTCTGCCTAATCTCACAATAATATATAATCAATTAAACTCACAACACTTTCTCAGCTTTAAAATACATATTAAACAGCTTTTTTGAGATGCCTCTTGTACTGATGAGACTCCCAATGGACGTTTCAGTAATTTATACCCATTTAATTGCTTATCAAATGTATATAACTAGAAGATATCTTCATCTAGCTATACCCAGCAACCTCCCTGTGTTGCAATTAGTACACAAAATAATTTAACATGTGGCATAGCTGAGACCACTTTATCAACCAAGAGTATCTGCCAATGCACTCTTTCAGTTACTTTATTCAGATCTTACAGATCACTACTAATGCCACTCTTGTCTTTCTTTGCACCCATGATGATGGTGGTATATGCCTTGGTCCTCTGTTTTTCCTTCTTAATGAAAATTACACATTCCATTTGCTTTAGTTCCTGCTCATTTGTATCTCCGAGAGCAAATCCTACTTTCATAGCAGCATGCATTTTTGTCATGGGATCTGGACATACGTGAATATATTATTGACCCAACAAGCTAGCAAAGTCTGTAAATAAATCAGCACAGTCATGCAATATATCGTTCCTATGGGTCTGTATAGTATTAGTGATGGCTCTATACCTGTGTGACTAGTTCTATGCACATTTACTCTGTGCTTGTACACTGCAAATTACATTTGACTATGCTCAGCTTCTCACAAGCCATACAAATCAATATATTAGGAGGCTTACCCTTCTGATCGAATGTTTTTTATTGGAAGGATGATTTTGCACATTTTTATTTTTATATTCACATGCTAATAGCTTTTAACCTAATGGCTATTCTTGGTGGTGTGAAAATTTCAGTAATGTGCACATTGATTTGCTTTCAGTGCCTTTCAGCTCTAAAGTTTCAAAAACATTTTTGACATAACATTGCTGTTCTGTGACTGTAGATAATTTACATTTTATTATTTCTATTTATTTACATAGTTTCTTAAAGGCATTTTAGCAGTATATAGCTTTACTGTGCCTTTGAACAATTTCAATTGTATTATTTGCAATTACTTTTTATATTTATTTGCTTTTCTTGACAGTCTTACTGATCATCATGTAGCAGTACCCCTTTATTTTCATTGCCAACTTTTTTGATTTGTTTCAATAATTTGCTGAATGTTTTGCACACTTTTCTCATTTATAAACACTTCTGAAATAATTTTTTCTATAAATGCTTCTGCAAAACTGATTAAATGCTGCACACTTCCTCTTATTTTCTAACCTCCCCTAACATACAAAGCTTGAATATGAACTGCATCCTACTCTCTGTGCACCTCATGGTAATCTTTTTCACTGCCATTACTCTTACAATGCATTTTTACTTTACACTTCGTTTTTACTTTATTTTTGGTTCATATTTTGTCATCCAATCTTCCATTTCCCCAGTTTATTACCTTAACTGAGGACTTCTAATTTCAGTTACTTTGTATACTTACACAACTTTTGTAAGCTTAGGTATATTTCTGCTAGTACCCTTTTCCTTGTTTGATCATAGTTAATGAAGATCTAATCTTACCAAATTCAGTCTCAGTTCTTTAGCTTCTTAAAAAACATCTATAGCTTTCACTGAGTCCTGGTTTCTAAAAGGCAGAAATGAACTGATAAACAGCACATTTTTTCTAGGCTTGTGGTATTTCCTGATCTACTCTCTTGTTGGTGCTATTTTGCATGTTCCTCCAGTCCTTCATCCTATGTGATATGCAGAGCCCTCCAATGCTTCTTCCTTTCTGATATGCAGAGACCTGCAGTGTTTCTTCCTTTGTGATATGCACAGACCTCCGGTGTTTCTTCCTTTCTGATATGCAGAGACCTGCAGTGTTTCTTCCTTTGTGATATACACAGACCTCCAATGTTTCTTCCTTTGTGATATACACAGACCTCCAATGTTTCTTCCTTTCTGATATGCAGAGCCCTCCAATGCTTCTTCCTTTGTGATATGCGGAGACCTCCAATGCGTTTCCTTTGTGATATGCACAGACCTCCAATGTATCTTCCTTTGTGATATGCACAGACATAGCATGCTATACCTTCTTCTCAGTTCTTCAGTTTACAGTAAGAAATCCAACTTCCATATCCACTGCTTCCAGTTTTCTGTTAAAATGTCTTGCAGTGAGAATATTCCTGGCAGTCAGAACTGGAAAGCCTTTTCATTAAAGAAAAAAAATACCCTGAAGGTCTCCCATGAGTTACATGAGTGAAAAATGAAATGGTGATTATACTTACAAAAGAACAACACATTTCTAGCAGCGAATAATAGTTGTATAGCACAGACTTCTCAACAACTCAAAAACAAATAAACTTGTTCACTTTTGCATTATGTAACATTTGTAACGCTCATCAGAACTATCATAAATGTTACTATCCTACATGAAGTCATTCCTATGACTGCTAAGAACTGCCATTAATCCATGTGATATGCAGGAGGTAGCAGCACTCCCTCTGTTTCATAAAGATATACTAGCATATGCTACATTACTAATCTAGGAGTACTGTACTAGAACAACAATGCTCTATTCTATGCTGTAACACATCATTACTGTAAGCTTGTCAAATGTGGCTTCATCACTATCATTTGTTTGTGCCCCCACTCATCTAGATCAAGCCACGTAAATGGCATGATTTAGTAGGAATTCATGTTTAGGCATGGGTAATGCAGGATTTACCTATGTCTGGTGTTGGTGATTATGAGGGTAAGGCCTGTCTGATGAAACACTGTGTATGTTCATACATGAGTTTCCTTATATCTCTTATTAGCTATTGGATGACTAACTGATACACAGCAAAAGTGTAGGGTGCACGTGTTCTGACAATTACGCAGTGCATTCGTAAAATACAAGCAGACAAGCAGAATATACTATAAAATAACAGAAACTTTGCTGATACACACACAGCAAATAAAAACATTCTTGGACATGTATGCACATTATGGAGGGTTTCTGTTATTTTTACAGAGTGTAATACTTGGTGAATTGAGTTTTATATCTTAATTAGGTTGTGGTAGCCATACTATTTCCTCTATGTAATGTTTTGCTTTGTTATTTAAACAGGAATGCCAATTGCTCTGTTCAACCAGCATGCACATTTGTGAACATAAACATGATTTAATTATATAATTCATGTGACTCTGGCTGCATTTGATTGTCTGCATGCTTCTTGGATATTCTTCATTGTTTCCCATTTTTATACATACATGACATGTATATGAAATTGGGTGCAAACTACATATGTGTATTTTAGATGATATAAAAAATGTATGTTTTTCTCAGTCTTTATGTTAGTGGCTTCTGCTCTGCAACATCAGTGTAAGATATGATGATTATGCTTTGTGTAACAACTAAACACTGAACATAAGAGATGCAGGAATCCAACACGCTATGCATGTGAATGATCCAGCTCTCTTTCTCTCATGCCATAACTTACTCGATAGATCACTTTAGGAAACTATATACTCTTGGTTTGAAGAAAACATAACATTGTCAAATTATCATTGACAATAATAAAAAAATGGATAGATCTATAAGGCATTGATCTTACTTTGCACAATGGTCACTAGTTAAATAAAATTAACAGAAAATGAGCAACACAGAATTATAACTAATAATAGCCAGCTTCTAAACTTCTGTTTGAGTAGTATAATGTACCCCTTAAAGGAAAATGTCTGCCCAACTAATATGCAGTAATCTTTTTTCACACTTTCAAACTTTTTCAGCATCTAAGGTATACTACTGTTTACTGATTTTATTTTTTATTTTTATTTATTTAACATTTGTTAACCGGGAAAGTCCGACTTGGAACAACGCCAATTTTCAGTGGAGGCCTGGGGTGAAAGGTATTTTACAATTATGATATAGGCTTGTACATACCAAGCACTCACTGGAAGTTCCTGTCCATCAGGGACATAGATACCAAACCATGATATAGTTGCAATTTTCCATCCACTGATCCATTTTACATTTGAATAGGGTTAAGGATGAGGTTTGCTTCACAAGGATGGAAAGCCTGTTCCAAGAAGGGGTAATCTTTGAGACGCATACCTGTCTTCCAACATATCCCATTTTTTGCTGCAGACAAGGTGTATGTCCTTAGAACAGTTATTTCTGATGTTATTTGTTTTGTAAATGTGCAATAAATCCATCAGTGTGGGATCAGAGTATGTTTTGCAGGCTAGGCATAGATCACTGGGCAGCAGTCTGTAGGAGACCAAGTACAGAGATAGGGCTTTCAGATGGTCTGCATAGGATTTGTTGTTTACTAACTGTATTCTTTTTGTGAGGAACCACTGTAGTTTCCCATGTTATTGCGAATGTCATGCTGAAGGCTGTGTTGTGCTCGTTGATTATTCTGATAAGATCTGAGTACAGTGGAACAATGACCTCCTTAGATATAGATGCCATGCCATTACCTATAAGTTGTGCAATGTAGAATTATTTTCTCACAACTGTAGACACATGGTGAACAAAGGATAGGTTACTATCAATGTGTTATAAAATACAAAACATTGCCAACAGTCTCTTCTACAAACAGTGAAACACATTAATTATTTACAAGTTAAATATTTAATCACCAAATCATTTGACTTCATCAGAACACCAAAATCATTACTTAAATGTTTTTAAATACATACAGTTAATTACATGATAACCACATAGTTAAAAAACAAACAACTATCTCACATTAAACACATTTAAAACATTTCAAAATTTGACTGCCCTTTCCACTTATAATTTTTTAAGGATAGCACATCATCAATACTGGGGCTTCAATATTCACTTGTATTTTCCCAATTGCCCCCCTCCATCAAATACCAGGACCTTGTCTAAAATAAAAAAGTAAACCTCTTAAAATTCTTACATATGGCTGAGCGCGCAAACAGGGTATTCCAAACATCCCCCTTTTTTATACTATAAGCATGTTCATAAGTACTCTGTTTAAGAATCCTCTCTGAAGTTATCACATAGAAAGCTTCACATGAAGGACAAGTACCAAGATAAATAATCCCTTTAGTATTACAGTCATACTTTCCCTTACAGGGAATAACTTGGGGGGCAGCCAACACAGTCACCCCACTACTTTGGGGCCCTAGAAAGTAAGCAAATTGGACTATGCAATAGCATTAGTAAAAATGACTTTTAGATTTTTAATTTTAGTAATAATATCAATGAAGAAATTGTGGATATTTTCAGTAAGGGTTTTACCTTTGTACCAAGTAATCACTTTAATTTGGTTGAGAATTTAATTGAATTCAAATTATTTATTAGAAAATTGATTTTTAAAGTAAAATTTGCTGAAAATGATGATAGCTTAAATAATACCCTTCATCACAGAAGTATATACAATCCACCACTCAAACCTGTGTTGTTATGATTTGAAATACGCTGTTTAAAATCTTTTTAGAAAAATTGTGATGATATGGGCAAGTGCCAGCATGGCCAGCTGGAGTTTTGTAAAGAATGATATGTCCTTTGAATATCAGACTGATTTATACAAGATGCTTGTGTTATAAATGTATTAGAACTAACATAGTCTGATGAAGCCTATCGGCGAAAGCGCTCACTTTGTTTTAGTTCTCAATAAAAGTGTTATTGAAGTTTAAGAACTGTATGCTACGTCTTATTTATGGTGGTTTTGGTGTTTTGGAAGCTAATGCGCTTTATTATTGTAATATAGGGGAAACGTTGCATGATGATTCAGAGTTCCATTTTTTTTGTATGATCTTGATCCTCCCTCCCCGCTGTGCTTGGTTTTGCTTTTGGTTTTGCTTTTGTAAATGTATTAGAGCTGTATGCCACTTGTATATCAAACTGATTTATACAGATTCTTGTGCTGAAAATGTATTTCTGAGCTTTGTTTGCATTAAAGTGTATCAATAGTCTACCCTGCTGGAATGAAAGAAATGTACATGTATTATTGCAACTGAATTAAATGTACCAGCTATCTTACTTTCAGAAAAATAAGGGAAATGTAAATGAGCTGTTAAACCATTAAAATGGCACCCCAGAGTGCTGAATAGGACCAGAGATGCTAGGTCTGGGAAAAAAAGCATTTGTTCATTTGCTCAGTAAAAAGACAGGAAGCCCCAGCCAGTGCCATAAACATTTAGATGTGTATTGTAGCCGTCTATGCTAAATTTTTGTTGCAGCTTCAAAGGGGAATACTGTGACAATGTAGAGTCAGGTGACCAGATGAGCTCATTCTGACATCCCTCTTGGAAATTATATGCTAGACATTACAAAGAGAAATCTCAGAGTATTGAGTAGTCTATTTGGGGGCCTGACTAGAAAGACTGCTCACGTTTTTCATCTTGCCTTGCCCAAGTGAGTTATTAGGGAACAGTAAATTCTCTTAGAGACAGTCAGTAATATAGTGAAGCTTAGTTTAAAGAGTGTTTTTCTTATTTCTACGAGTCTGTCCGTCGATGTTCATTTCAATAGTTTCTGTGATTTGAACTCTGTGATTTACTGCAAATATATATTCAATATTTTCATGTTCCTTAATTATTTATTATTAAGTATATTTAAAACCTTTATTGTGGCTGGTCCTTGTAGAAAGTATCTAACCTTTGAGGGTACGTATATTTATTTGGTGACACTGTGTGGGCACTCCAGAAGGCCTAACTGTCTTGGTCAACTACTATCATTTATATTACCTTCACTCAGCATAATTGGATACCTTTTAAGAGCCTTATAGCAACTGACTGGTGGCAGTAAATCTGCCTTATAGTCTGGGCAAAGTTGGTAGAGTGGGTAATCTGTGCCAGCCTTTCACAGCTGTGTGTGTGTGTGTGTGTGTGTGTGTGTGTGTGTGTGTGTGTGTGTGTGTGTGTGTGTGTGTGTGTGTGTGTGTGTGTGTGTGTGTGTGTGTGTGTGTGTGTGTGTGTGAAAATTAAATCTTAAAGAGTCTGTGTGTGTGTGAGCGACTTGGGGCAGGGACATGAAGCACTGGGTTTACAGAGAGGGTGCTGGAGGTCTTGGCTTGGACACTCAGCTGAGGACCTAACATTACAGTTGTACCAGTGGAGAGTCTTATTTGGGACTGGGAGGGAGACAGATATAGAGAAATCCATACCTTGGGATGAGGGTGTTCCTTGTGTGCTCTTAAGGCAAATTGTTCTTGGTGCAGAGAGCTGCATCTGGAAATACTGAGTATATCCATTTGTATTCCAAGTACACATCCCTCTCCAGTGTGATTTGTGAGGATTCACATTCCTTGATTATTGGCCCAGTGTGGGGACTTCACATATTGGTGGCAGTGGTGGCCATTACATACTAGTAGCAGTGTTGGGCATCATACATGAATCTAAGAAAAAAGGAATAAGATGTTTTAAACTTAAAAGAGTGGAACTGAGAGTTATGAAAGAGCTGAGTATGTATAAGAATATTAGAATAATGAAACTCAACAAGACTAATGGAGTTGTTATTATGAATTGTATTAAATACTGAGAAACTAAGAGGTATCTTTTATTGAATGATGAACAGCCTGACAATGTTCCAAAGAATTTTATAAACATTTCTTATCATAAAATTGGTGGAATTATTGTTAGATTGAATGACTCATACTAAAATACAGAAGTTTTTAACTGCTTCTAAACCAGTAATTCCCAAAATGCATATGTCCATCACTTAACCTCCAGTCAGAACCATAGTTTTGTCTATGGGTTCAAAAAAATTGAATATTTAGCAGCGTTTATTGATTTAAAAAACATAAGAACAAACAATATGTATTAACATATTTTTGAAACTGTTGGGATTGATTAATGAAAAACAGAATTATATCAACAGTGATATAATATAAATTACTGATGATATTCACAACTTATATAATGTTATCCCACATAAGCAATGTCTGGAATTATTTATGAAAGTTTTAGTATTGGATGAGACTTGAAGTACTACTGATATTAAATTATTGGAAATATTTAAGGAGATAATGTTAAAATATTCTTTTTTTACTTTGAAGGAGAATATCTCCATCAGAAGAATGGTATGCCAATTGGTGCAAGATCAGCATCTATCTATGCAAACATTGTTTTATTGATGTGGGGAAAAAATCATTTGGCGATGTGAATATAATAAATATCTGTTTCAATACTATCAGTTTTTGGAAGAAATATGGTTCTTCTGGCATTTTAATAAATTTAAATTTCATTATAATAAAATAAAAATTACTTGTTTTGATATTAAATCATCTTGGGCAAAAGATAAGTGGAGATTGTTGTTTCTACTGTTTATAGGATACCTAGTTTTTCTAACAGGTATTTGCAATATTCGAGTGATCATCCACCTTGGCAAAAGAAAATTTAATAAAAGGTCAACTAGTTAGACTCCAGATTAATTTCAGATGATGAAGTATTTTTAAGGCAAGTTGAATATTTGAAAAAGATACATATGGATAGAAACTACCCAGAAGAGTTGTTTGATACCATTAAGAAGGAAGTTATGGTTCGACAGGGAGCTAGTTTTTGATCCCTCCTAAATAATGTGTCTCATGATGGGGTATTATTGAATACTTGTGAATTAAGAGAAAATAATAATAAGTTGTCATATAAAAATAAGAATCATAAAAGTTGTCATAGCTGTAGTGGAGATAGGAAGGATAGGACCACAAATTTTGCTACTGTTATGATTATTCCTTATCATAACACTTTTTGATGTAAAGTATAAAAGTTAATAATTGAATTGTATGATTAATACCGGACTGTTGAAACAGTTTTTAGATGTAATGCAAAACTGTGGGAGATGCAAACAATGTAAATTTATTAATGAAGGTAGCTGGGTGACTGTATTTGGCTACACATGAGTTGTTCCTTGTAAGGGAAAGTATGATTGTAATACTAAAGGAATTATTGACATTGCTATTTGCACCTCATGAAGCTTGCCAATGTGGGAAAATTTGAGAGGATGCAAATATATGCAAATACAATATTTATGAGAATATTTATAGTATTATAGTATAAAAAATGGGGATGATAGGAAAGCTCTGTTTAGGCACTCAGCCCACTGTAAGAATTTTAAGAGGTTTACTTTTTACTTTACTGAAGATCCTGGTATTTGATGGGGGTGAGGGGGGTGATTGGGAAAATACAGTCAACTGTAAGGAACCTTATTAGCAGCCCAGTATTAATGCTGTGAAATCCATTAAAAGTGCAATAATGAAAACAGCAGCCAGACATTGAAATGTTTTAAAAATGTGTAATGTCAGATAGTTGTTTGTTTTTTAACTATGTGGTGATCATGTGATTAATTGTATGTGTTTAATGACAAGCTGAGTAATGATTTTGGTGTTCTGATGAAGTCACGTGATTTATTAATGAAAGCACTTAACCTATAAATAATTAAAGTACTTCACTGTGTGTAGGTAGAATGGACTGTACTTGCAGGATGGTAAATTAGAGGAAATAAATTAAATGCATTCAGAGGTGTTTAAAATAAGTGAGTCACAGGAGACATATATATAGTCAAATGACAAAAGGCTGGAAATAATGGTAGAAGCATGAAATAGCTATTCAGATGAGCTAATAAAACTGCAGAAATCAAAGGTTAAATGAAGGAAAGACTGTGTAAATATGAGGCTTCTCAAGAAGAACATTTTCAAAAAATACTAGATTTGGAAGACAGAACATTCAGAGAAAACCTAAGATTTTCTTCTGTACTAGAGAAACTAGAAGGAATAGATCGCATTGATTTTATGAATGTAACAAAAACCAAGACTTTTATTAATGATAAGGTTACATCAGCAGTAGCTGCTGCTTCTGACAAAGTTGTGGCAGAAGGGTAAAGCATTATGAATCGGGGACACCAGAGTGTTCATGAAAAACAGTTTACTCACTGTACGTACACCAGGCAGATGAGAAGCATGTTTACCCTGCAATAAGATGTCAAGATGTCAGATGCAGATGTGAGAATCAAGTTGTTATATCTAGCTGTCTTCAGAATACTTTTTTCTGAACGAGCAAAGACATTTTTGAATGCAGAGCAAGCAAAGAAGTAACTAAAATGTTTATCAGCAAAAAGTGAGCCAGCAAGTTAAAGTTCTTCTTCTTGTTCCCCTAAAATGGCACAGCCCATAGACAGAAATTAGCAACAAAACCTTTTCCAGTGTTCCAAAGGTAAATGAGTTACATAAAGAAGGTAAGGAGTGGCTATAAAAACCTGGAGTACTTTGGAATTAAACCAATGACCAGTGTTGCGTGGTCATGATGATAAAAAAGAAGTCTAGCAAGACTGTGGAAGTAGGAAAAAAATGGATGAACTGCAGTGTCATTTCAATAAGATGCATTTTGGACATGAGAACTGTGCTTCTGTAAGAAGTATAAAGGAAAAAAACAAAGACTGGAAGTTTGTGGACTGTGTTAAACTGGTGAAAGGATTCTAAAATGTAATTCCCACTTTGTCTTTAATATTTAGGAGGATAATGAAGGGACTGAAGATGCAAATGTAAGTAAAAAAGGTGTTTTTCCTTAGTAATACGTGTATAATAAGTCAGTGCATGTTACAGCGTAAATTAGTCCAATACATTATTCAGACGCACTTTAATTGTGAGGTGAGGGAGTCTTATCAGTGACTGTTGTTAATGCTAGTGGCATTAAAGTAGGAAAGTAATATTTTTCAGCTGTGATATATTCAGGATTTCTAATAAAACAAGATAAATGTTGCAATCCTGGGCTTTAAAGAAGAAGAGATGGACATGATCTGATCATACGTGTGTGCTAAATTATGGCACTTCTCTGGTGTTATGCAGAAAGGTGGAAGTATATTCTAAAATCATGTGAAATTATGTTTACAGTATTTGAGATAAGCAATGCCATGCAACTGTAAAACTACCAGCTGGTATTTTTTTGTCTACCAGAAGAGCTGGGAAACACTTAAAATTAGTACTTAAAGGAGAAGTGACAGCAGGTCAGCAAAAATAAATGAAAACTGATACTCTGAAAGGAATACAAGAAGCTGCATTCCTAGTAGATTCAATCATTTCAGTATAATCAACAGCAAGTATACAAGTTGTTTTTAACAAGATAGGACAAGAATGGATGGTGTGATTGCAGGCAGGAGCAAAGGCTCAAAGGTGCATTTTTATCATGATTAAACTTAACTTGGGAATGGGTAAAGCCTGTGGATGTAGCTGTCTATGTAAAGCATCTGCCCGTATATGGAGAGGGTAGCTTGCCTTTTTGGAAAGTGAATACAGTTGTGTGTATTTGCTATGAGTTTAAAGGATTTGAGGGGGTGAAAAATAAAATGTTTTCTTTTTTAATTTCTTCAGGTGTTTATTGAAACAAAGCATCTGGGAAAATGTGACGTGGTCAAACAGAGACAAAAAGCCAAAATTCCATATAAGACCAGTCTTCAAAAACTTGGTGCATGAAAGAGAAAGGGACTCAAAAAGGAGAGCCAAAAATACTAGGAACAAACTTTACTAAAATAAAAAGGTAAGCACATTCATCTTTCACAGAAGACTTCATCAAGTAAGAAATGTATACATTCTATTGTTTTTACATGTTATGTTGTGTGGGTGATCACATGATATAATTAGAATATAATAAGCATGTATGGTATTGAATGACAGGTCCCTTTCTCTTTGATACACCATTTTTGTTTAGTTTCTCTGTGTTTGAAGACTACTAGAATTCAGTTTGTATATAAGATCAGCCTGCCAAACATTAATAAACTGTTGTGTTCAATATGTGGACATAATAGCATCTTAGCAGAATAAATTAATCACATCATGGAATATGAATGTATTGCAGGCAAGGACAAGGAGCAGTGAGTACTGAATTAAATTAAGAAATGCAGGGTGCAAATAGCAATGTTACAAGAGACACACTTAGAAATGAGCACATGAATTTGGCAAAGAAAGGATTTCAGAATGGTTAATCAGCAGAGTATCAGTGACAAAGAAAAAAGGAGAGTAATAACATTGATTGTGAGAAGAGTTCCAGTATTAGTAGATAGGAATGAGAAGAATAAAGACAACTATGATGTATTTAAGCAATAACCCACGCCTGGGTGTGGGTAATGCTGGATTTACCCACTGTTGGCGTGGTTTGGTCATGAGGGAGAAGCCCGAGTGGCCAAACAAAGACAACCGTGGGTAAATCCAGCATTACCCACACCCAGAAGTGGGTTATTGCTATTATACAATGACATTATTTAAGAAAAAAAAATACTTAGTTTTCTTAAATAATGGCATTGTATGATGCCTCCTTGCTGCCCTTCCGCAGCTGTCTGGTATTCTGCAGCAGTTCTGATGTACTGCGCATGCGTATGCTTACACAGTACATCAGAGCTGTGGGTGGAAGCAACGGAGAAAGCAAGACCTCCATTGCTTTTTAGAAAGTGTCTCGCTATGTTAAAGGAGTTTAACATAGTGAGACAGCTTTAAAAAAAGCAATGGAGAAAGTTCCGTTGCTTTTTTAAAGCTGTCTTGCTATGTTAAACTCCTTTAAAATAGCGAGACACTAGCTAAAAAGCAATGGCGATCTTGCTTTCTCTGTTGCTTTAGAAAGTGTCTCGCTATGTTAAAGGAGTTTAACATACTGAGACAGCTTTAAAAAAAGCAATGGAGATCTTCCTTTCTCCGTTGCTTTTTTTAAAGCTGTCTTGCTATGTTAAACTCCTTTAACATAGCGAGACACTTTCTAAAAAGTAATGGAGATCTTGCTTTCTCCGTTGCTGTAAGAAAAAAAAAAAGACTTATACTAATGGAAAAGGTCCGGGTGACCGGACCTTTTTCCATTATTATAAGTCTGATTTACAACATGCACACTGACCAATCAGCATGCTCGCTTTGGAATATTAATGGGGGGGGTCATTGTATAATTGTGGTTAAAAAGGAATACTGGCATGGAAGGAGGATTACACTGCCATGCATTCATGCATTTATATTCCATATTCCACCAAAGGCTACTATTAAAGAGCTTAAGAGAATTATGTGAGAGGTAATTTGCTTCCTGTAGAAAATATTATTCATGGTTGGAGAATGGAACCAGATATTCAATACTGAAGATGGATAAGGGGACCTAGGTGGGAAAATATAACAAATGAGGGTAGATATCTGAAGAAATATATCAGAATATGCAAAGGAAGACGTGAAAGTACTACCAGGAACCTAGACTGAATATTATTCTCAAAGGTACAATAACCGGGTTAGATTTTACATAAAGTATATCTTTCGGGAGCATGGATATTTAATTGCAAGATTTCAAGCACATCCAGTGATTATTTCAAATCATGCACCAGTAAAGAATAAGATAAAGATGCAGGGTAATTGAATAAAAATGAGGCACTAGCATTTTCTTACTTATTTATTTATTATTTATTTATTTGACTTTTGTTAACCATGTTAGTCTGGCTGGGCAACATGCTCAGCAGAGACCCGAGGGGAAAAAAAAGCTCCATTACAAAACAGTTAGCACAAACATAGATAATTATACAATTGGAGAAATAAAGTATTTGTCTAATACATGGCTAGCATCAAAAACATCATACACTAATTGGGAAATACAATAGTTATTACAAGGAACATATAACATTCAATATAATGGTATGGGAAAAAATAACATAAAGAAAGTAAATAAATAATATACGTTTGTTCCTGAGGAGTAAGCTAAGGTAAAGGCTGAAATAAAATGGCTGGAGGACAGAGGTGAAATAGGAATAGTCATAGCACAACAGATAAGATACTCACTAGATAGGGAATAGAATGAGGGAAAGACAAAGGTTAAAGGAGAAATAAGATAGTGTCAGAGGAGGCAGTATTCCAAAGGGGTCATTACAGGAGCAGATCCAGGATTTAAGCAGAAATTCCTTTAATGATATTTTAAAACTAGATGTGTTGTTAAGTGAGCGGATATGGAGAGAGAGTTTGTTCCAGATAGAGTGACTGAGTGACTATAAAGGAATTTTCCAATGGATTTGTTAGGTTTGGAAATTTGCAGGAAAGTTGGTCAGAGGTATGTAGGTCATGATTAGAAATATGGGGTGACATAAGGTTTGCGAGAGATGGACAGAGCGGTTGGTGAAGGATGGAGTGAGTCAGGTGGAGCTGTGGAAGGAGGAGTTGATGTTAAAACTCTAGTCAGCGAAGTTTTTTTAAGGAAAGGCAGTGGTGTGATTGATAAGAAAGATTACTGACAAACCTAGCTATTTTATTGTAAATGAGTTCAAGTTTGGCAGACAAGTTCTTTTGGAGGTTGATAAATATTGGGCCGGCATATAGTAGGGTGGGGAGTAGGTAGGCTTAAGCAAAGGTCAATTTGGATTCTGGAGTTAGGAATTTTTTGTTCCTGTACAGTAGTCCACGTTTTTGATGTGTCTTTTTAATACAATTATTGATGTGGATATCAAATTTAAGCTCATCATCTATGTAAACACAAGGAGCTTAGTGTGAGATTCAACTTGGATAGTAGTATTATTTAGAGAGGAGATGCAGAAGGAGGGTTTGAGGTGTTGCAGACATTTAGGAAGAAAGAGTAAGAGCTTTGTTTTGTTTCGGTTGAGCAGTAGTTGATCGGTAGTGAGCCATTTTTTAACTGAGTGCAGTGATTCTTGAGTGAGGGTGAGTAGGTGCGGAAGATTGTCTGATGTGGAGATAATAGTTGACTTGTCAGCATATTGTATAAGAGTGGAGCATGGGCAGGATTGCTAGCGATTGTTTGTAAAGATATTGAATAATATGGGCCCCAGGATATAGCCTTTGGAAAACCCCAGTTTGAACAGAGAGGAAAAGGAAAGTTGCAGAGAGCCATTTAACAGATTGTAGTCGATCAGATAGGTAACTTGAGAACCAGCTGAGAGAAGAGTTATAGAGGTTAAGTAGTGCTTGTTTGAAGAGAAGGAGGTTGTAGGATACAGTGTCAAAGGCTTTAGAGAGGTCGAGTAACAGGCATGTGACTAATTTGTTATTGTCGAGAGATGTAGAAATAGAATGAGTAAAAGATATAAGTGCAGTAGTAGTGCTGTGATGAGGTCAGAAACCATGTTGTGTTGTGGAGAGGAGGTTTTCTTGAGTGAGATATGAGATGAGCTGTTTATGTATACACTTTTCAAGAATTTTAGAAAGGGGGGATAGAATAGCAATGGGCCTAAAATTAGAGGAGTTGGTGGAGTTTCCTCCTTTGTGTAGGGGCATACCATAAAATGTTTTCCAAATTTCAGGGGACAAGACCTTCCTGAATTGACTGATTGATAAGTATGGAGACTGGATAGGCAATGGAGGAGGCTGTTATCTTGAGATAGAGAGCTGGTAGGTTATTGGCAGAGGGGGAGCAGGGTTTAAGTTTATTGAGACGTGATCAGGTGTAGGAAGTGGGGACTGGTGTAATGGAGAATGGAATAGATTGGAAAGGAGGGGGAGGGGTATCAGGGATGGAGTAAGTTCTGTATGGAGTTAATGAAAAAGGAGTTCAGCAGAGTGGCAGTTTTGATTGGGGAGGGGTTGGGGGGGGGATGGGTTTCATGGGTGTAATAGCTTGCTGATTGCCGTCCAGAATTTGTTTGGGTTGGAATGAGGGTTTTTTTGTTGATTAAGATAAAATGTATTTTTGTCTAGGTTGATTTGTTTTTTTAGTTACATTTCTAAGTTCTCTATAGAGTTGGTGATTGGCAGGAGTTTTATGCATATGCCAGGATTTTCAAGCACTATCTCTTTTCTGAATGAAGGAGAGAGTGTCTTTGGTTATCCAGCAAGCATAGTAGGATTTAACCCTTATTTTCCTGATGGGAGCCAAGGAGTTAAGAGTGTTGAGAAATATGCTGTTAAATTTTAGGACAGCATCTTCAAGGGGGAGGTCAAGAAGGAAAGACCAATTGATGGAAGAAAAAATTTGATTAAGTATCTCTGGATCAAAATTAGGTTACAGCAGTCTCTATATGTGGGAGATTTAGATGGATGGGATGAGTGGCACAGGATGGAAGTATGGAGGTGGTCACTAAGTGAGTCAGGTAGAATACAACAGTTAATATAGCAATTGGGGTGTGAGGTAAGGATCCAGTCAAGAGTAGAGCTGGAATTAGATTGTTGGTTAAGACGTGTGGGGGAGTTTATGAGTTGTGAGAAAGGATATGAGTTAATGCTTGCGGTGGGACAGGAAGAAGACAGTAAGTTCCAGTCAATGTTAACATCACCTAGAATGATGGTATCATAGGAGATGGTTTGAGAGATCCAAGCAAGGAAGAGTTCAAGGGTAGGGATGCTGTTTTCTAGAGGTATATATATTGAACAATGGCAATTGTTTTTCGATTATTTAAGTTGCAGTTGACTATGAGTATTTTAGCAGGGTGAAAACTATGAGGGGTGATGGAGAGAGAGATGCTGAGAGTATAGTATAGTTACACCTCCACCTTTTTTGTAGGTCTGTCTTGACAGTAGATATTGCACCCAGGGGATAAGATTTCACTATTAGATATGTGAGGTTTTAGCCAGGTTTCAGAGATGGAGACAATATCAGGAGTATGTTGTGATAGCCAGGAGTGGAATATAGGGACTTTGTTCAGGATTTAGTTTATTTATTTTTATTTATTTTATTTTACATTTGTTGACTGAGATAGTCCGACTGGATACTAGTCCATTTTCAGTGGAGGCCCAGGGAGAAAAACTCCATACATACATACAGAAAAACTGTTACATTAATCAAGTTAAAGCAGTGTTACAGATACAATACATAGGATAAAAGTAATTCATTCTGTCATATATGAATCTGATTTGTTATAAAGTAGCAATTAGTAAGCAATGTAGGGGTGGCCAAAAGACCTCTTTAGCATATGTTTATATTGCCAGAGTTAGTCAGGATGAGAGCAAGGACATAGCCATTGCCTTTTAAAGTACTGTTTTAGATTCTTTTTGAATTCGGTCAGAACGGGTTCTGAAGTAAGCTCAGGAGGAAGTGTGTTCCATATTTTACCAACAGAATTGGCATATAGAGAGTCTCCATATGAGTTGTTGCTTTTGAGGGTTTGGACTAGTAATTTATTGGATGAGCAAAGTGTCTTAAGGTTGCTGTAAGGGGTGATAATTTTTGTAAGTACAGGTGTGTTTTCAGGTTGGTAGAGAATTTTATGTGCTACTATTAGCTGATTGTACTGAAGTTGAATAGGCAATTCTAGCTACCTTAGATTCTTTAGGTTCAGACAGTGGTGTGTTCTATATGCTGCTCCAGTGGCAAATCTAGCAATATGATTAAAGCAGCTACAGAGTTTATTAAGGTCAGACTTACTCAAGTTCGTGAAGAGAGGGGATGCATAAAGGAGGGTGGAAAGTAGATATATATGGGCAATTACCGTCCTAGCTAGTGGAGTGAGGAAAAGTTTGATCTTGTATAGTGAGCCAAGTTTTTTATTAACTTTTTTAATAGTTTAACAAAGCAAATCGCACACCAAGGGACAAATACCTCATGGCCAAAAAATAAAAAGTCAGTAATTCACATCTCTTTAAATATTTTGATACATGGTAACATCACATGCTTTTAAGTTGAATGGATGGTTAAGTCCGATTGGTTAAGTGTTTTTTGAAAGCACTATAAATGTATTAGATGGTTGATTAGTTGATTGAAGGTCTGATGAAGCTATTTTAGCGAAAGTGCTTACCTGCTGTTTTATTTCTGCAATAAATATGTTTTTATTATAATAGAAGAAGGAGTTGTGCCTGGTTACCCCGCTGCCATTGCTTTTCATGAATTATTGATTTTTTAATAGTTTGATTAATATGCATATCAAACTTGAGGTTATTATCAACTGATGCACCTAAGAGTTTGGTAAAGGGATCTGGGACAATGGCAGTGCCATTGTTAGATTTTATAGTAAAGGTTGGAGCAGAGGCTTTACGAGTGGGGAGAAAAGAAGTAGCTTCATTTTGTTAGGATTTAATAGGAGACATCGATTACAGAGCCAATTTTCGACAGCATTAAAAACATTTTGGGATAGAGTCTGCAGACTTAAAGGGGAGGTAGCAGAGCAAATCAAAGTGGAGTCATCTGCATATTGAATGCAGGTGGCTGCTGGGATGACTGTGTACAGGTCATTAATAAAGATAGAAAATAACATGTGTCCTAATATAGAGCCCTGAGAGACCACAAGGGTGATAGGAAGAAGGGAAGATACCACTCAGATAAGATTTGAACCACTGGATAGCATGGACATCTAGGAGAATAGTTTTAAGTGTGTGCATGAGTAGTTGGTGGTTGACCATGTCAATGGCTTTGGAGAGATCAAGAAAGAGGGCAGAAGAAAGCTGATTGTTGTTTCGGTTTTGATTAATAACATTGGAGAAGGAGAGGAGGGCTGTGGTTGTACTGTGGGATGGTCTGAAACCATGTTGCGAGTAAGCCAGGAGATTGCGCTGAATGAGATGCTCATGAGTTGTTTATGGATGCACTTCTCCATAATTTTAGCCAGGGGTGACAAAATAGCTATAGGTCTGTAATTTGACAGTTCAGTGGAACTGCCCCCTTTGTGGAGTGGAATAACATGGGATGTCTTCCAGATGGAGGGTTAGTGGCTTCTGATATAGTTCTATTGATCAGGATAGAGATTGGGTATGCTATGGCATCTGCAGCTTTTTGTAGATACTCAGCTGGGAAGAGATCCACTGCAAGGGTGGTAGGTTTTAGTTTCTTGATTAGGGCACGGATAAGTGATGTGGAAACTGTGTGGTGGCATTAGAACTTGGGCAACTGGGAGATAGCTGGTTACCTAGTGACTGGATAGGTTCTGTAAAGAAACTATTAAAGGAATTGGCAATTTCCTCCAAAGGTTTTTGGATGGTAGCCAAGGGGGTAGGAGTTGTGCTTTGCCCTGGGTGAATAAGTTTATTTATGCCTGCCCAAACTTTTGTGGATTGTTTTGATGCTTCTGTTGTGCATGGCAGTAAAAGATTTTTATCTAGGATGGTAGATGTTTTAGTGTTGTTCCTTAGTTGTCTAAATTTAAGCTGATCTAAGGGGGATTTTGTGGTATGCCAAGTGGTCCAAGCTTTGTTTCTAAGTAAGATCATTTGTCTGGTTTCTTTTGAAAGCCATGGAGCAACTTTTGCTTTAGTTCTTATAGAACGTGCAGGTTCATGGGTATCAAGGATGGTTAGGAATTTGATGTTGAAATATAATACAGCGTCTTCAAGTGGTAGATGTTTTAGGACTGCCCAATGCTTTGAGTTCATTTTGGAAATTAGTGGGGTTAAAGCTTTTGTTGTTTCTAATTGTTTTGTAAGTAGGTTGGTGGGGGATGTCAGTCTTATGCCTGATTATATAGGTAAGAAAATGGTCACTTATGTCTTCAGGTCGGGTACCGGCCCTATACATGTGGGGATGGCTATTAATGAGTATCCAATCTAGGATACTATCTTTGTTGTTAGGTTTACTGATCCTAGTAGGGAATGATATGATCTGAGTAAATCCATTTAGATTTACTTGGATGGTTGGAGATTCTGAGGAACAAATATTCCAGTCGATGTTGAAGTCTCCTAGAACAATGGTTTCTTAGGGTAGTTACTAGACAGCCAAGACAGGATATCTTCTAGGGTGTTTGTGTTAATACCTGGGGAATGTAGACACAGGTATGTTAATACTTTTGTTTTTATTAATTTGAAGCTTGGTAATGAGAATTTCAGCATTATCAACATGGGGTGGCTGTGTGGAATCAGTGTAGTTTTATATAGCACAGTTACCCCTCCTCCCTTTCTAGTGGTACAGTCTAACCTTAGTATGTTATAACCTGGGGGTAAAAACCTCATTATCTGCCATTGACTGTTTTGGCCAGGTTTCAGTAAGAGAAAGTATATCCAGGGAATGTGTATCTAAGAGTGCATGCAGGTGGTGAACCTTATTATTTAAGCTTCTAATATTTAGATGACTGACCAGGAGTGAGTTCAAAGGTCTAGTTAAAGTTTGTATATTAGTGGGAATAGTAGTATTGGGACTAGGATCAACTAGTGAGGTTGGGCCAGGGTTTAGATGAATGTCCCCATCCCTTGTGAGGTTGTCATGTAGTCTAATTGTGAGCTTCAGGAATTTAAATATTAGTCTTAGGTAATTCTTGGTTTTGGGGTTGATATATCTGAATCTAATGGGTCGGTGGTATTTTGTATCCAAGGAGTTAGTCATAAGGGGGATTACAGATATTAAGATCACTAATTTTTAGGTTTTTAGACGTAGAGGTAAAATATAGTTGGGGGTTGGTTTGAGGAGAGGATGAAGATAGAGAACTGGAGGTTGGAGTGGGGTGAGTGTTAGGGCCTGGTTGGGATGAATATCTCCTGAGAGAAGCAAGTTAAATAAGAAAGAGGTGGAACTGGTGAGAAGTGAGTTGAGATAGTAAGGTTTGAGTTTAGATTTTGATGGAATAGGATGTAAAGAGGAGATTTTAGTTTTGTACAGATAGGCAAAGTGATGAGAGAAGAGATAGGATAAGGGAAAAGAGTGAGGTCCTGGGGTATGGTAATCTAGGTGTGGAAGGGTAGGACTGAGGTACAGATCAGGTAGTGAGTGATGATAGGATGTGGAGACTGATAGGAGGGTACACAGTGTTATAGAAAGAAATAGATATAGCATTTTGACAAGAAGGGTGAAAGGGGGAATGGAGGTTGTCAGGTGTGTAAAGTATGAAAAGGGTGTGAGGTGGTATAAAATAAGTTAGAATGAAGCTTAGGAGATTATAGGGTAAGCAGGTAAGATGATTAGTATGTACTGTATGTGTAAGGTAGGATGATAGTGGCAAAGTATGTAAGGAGGTGGGAGGGATAAGTAGGTTAATAAATTGGAGAAGGTGGTTGGAGGAAGTAGAAGGGGGAGGGGTGGGAGGAGTGGCTTAAACAGTAAAGTATAAATGTAATTGAAGTGTGAGTGGGTGAGAATGGTGGTAGGTTAGGGGAGGGAAGTGAGCCCGAGTATAGTGAGGGTGACCAGAGTGGTCCTAACCTGGGAATGGAGATGGCCAAAATTAGAAAAAAAAACTATCAGCTGGTAAACTGTAGGTTAGTGCAGGCCCAAGTGTTAATAGCAACACTGTTGCCAAGAATGGTAAAATTTATTGTTATAACTGTTCAAGAGATACTATTTTGTTGCAAAAATGTAGAGATGTGTCAGGGGAGAAGACTATATTAGGGAGTGGGGGGCCAAATCTTGGGGAGCCCGCTCATATGCTCGCTAGTCAATAACATAAACAGTGGACTAGT
This sequence comes from Protopterus annectens, assembly GCF_019279795.1. Lineage (NCBI taxonomy): Eukaryota > Metazoa > Chordata > Ceratodontiformes > Protopteridae > Protopterus > Protopterus annectens. Next base: position 649,419,552 of record NC_056745.1, on the reverse strand, counting down.
ATTAATAAAATCTGTAGAAAAATTAGCTTTACAAGTGTGGGAATGTACTCTGCTACTAGGTTTAAAATGCAGAAGAGTTGGACAGTCAGTAGCTGGAAAGTTCTTACTGGAGGAGAGCTACCCACAAAACACTTGTATTAACTGTAAAAGAAAAGTAAATATGAGGTGATTTAGTACTATGAAGAAGGTACCAAAGAGCAGTGAGCATAAAGGATGGTGTCAGAATTAAGGTTATGAATGGTTACAAACAAATGCTGTTGCAAGGAAAATGAACAGTAGATATAAGATGTTTCACTCTAGTAGAATTAAATAAATGCAGATATCAAAAGTTTAACACTAGAGAGACAGCTCAGTTATCTGACCTTACATGTCGGTAAGCTATATGCCATGAATAACATTAATGGCTGACACTAAGATAATACCAACAGACTACACGGTAGTGGTGCTGCGGTAGTGTTGTCGCCTCACAGCAAGACGTTGCCCCGTTCGATTCTCAGCTAGAGCGTCCTCTGTGTGGAGGCATGCGTGAATGGGCGTGCCTTCGTTGAAGGTTGTGCTTCAGGGCTGGTAACTCGGCACGTAAAAATCCACTACCAAACATTAGCGGACCGGAGTTCCGCTGTGGCGACCCCTAACCGGGATAAGCCAAAAGACACAACAACAAGAAGATATACACAGCTCAAATATTGATTAAATGCTGCTTTTTTGTAATATAGTAACCATAAAGAGGGATGGACCAATATTCCCATACATTATGAATGACCAAATGGTTCAGTAAAACACCATGTAAATAGCAGTAATGTAAAAGCACATCACAGGACCCAATTAGAACGCCCTTGGTGATATAAAATAAGACACTCTTGCAACAGTGTAACACAGAGATGCTTCTTACAGCTGCCAAGCGATAAAACAAAATACTTTACTTTTAAATATGAAGACAGATAATAGTAATTCTATAGTTTAAATGTTTAGGAGCTAAAAATCAAGATGCTCTAGTTACAGTTCAAAACTGAAACTCTTTGTACAGCTGCTGGGTGGTAGAGCAAGTACTGTACTTTAAAAATATGAAGTCAAAGACAATAGCACATTGAGAAAGTTATGGGAAATTATATACAAATAACAGCATAAAGGTTTAAAAAAAACAAGAGCTTACAATATGAGACAGCCAGTGGAGTACTGAATAATGAGCACACTGAGTTTTGGATGCCACAGATTCAGCAGGGGCCAGGAGGTTCCATTAAATTGTTTAAAAATGGCCCCCAGAGGAAAAGGCCATTAAGTAAGCTTGGGAATTACATGAAGGGGCAGGACCACATGAATAGGTGTGTTCCACATGCAGAGGAGTGCACTAAAGTCATAGATTGGGGGTTACAGCAAGTGAAAAAGTGAATAAAACAAAGAAAGGAATTAACCCAGGAACGGAGATGGCCAAAATTAGAGAAAAAAACTATCAGTTGGTAAACAGCAGGTTAGTGCAGGTGCAAGTGTTAATAGCAACACTGTTGCCAAGAGTGGTAAAATCTATTGTTATAACTGTTCAAGAGATACTATTTTGTTGGAGAAATGTAGAGATGTGTCAGGAGAGAAGAATATATTAGAGGGGATGAGGGGGCAAATCTTGGGGAGCCCACTCGTGTGCTCACTAGTGAATAACATAAACAGGAGACTAGTATTAATAAAATCTGCAGAAAGCTTAGCTTTATAAGTGTGGGAATGTACTCTGTTACTAGGTTTAAAATGCACAAGGGTTGGACAGGCAGTAGCAGGAATGTCTGTTCTTACTGTAGGGGAGCTACCCACAAAATGCTTGTATTAAAATATGAGACCGCCGGTAGAGTACTGAATAATGAGCACACTGAGTTTTGGATGCAGTGGATTCAGCAGGGGCCAGGAGGTTCCATTACATTATTTAAAAATAGTTATCTATTAAAAAGAGAGGAATTTAAGAAATAAGAAGGGGTAAAGATTGAAGAATTGTTAGGGAAGGGACACATTTCTTCAGAAGGGGTAGCTGAGAAGTGGGATACGATGAAAATGGAATTTAAAAAGTATGGTAGAAATGACAGAGGAATTAACAGTTGTAGAGTGCCTAAGAGAAAGCTAGGGAGTATATGGGTAATATGTATGTATTTTCTGTGAAGCAAGTATTTTTCATGACAACCCTAGAACAGAAAAAACTATTAATACAACAACTTAGGACACAAAAAATATAAAGGTGTATTCCCAAACTTTGGGAACCTATGACTAGAAAAATAACTATAAGTCTATAGAAGTATTAGAGATATTTTAGAAATTCTATTAAAATATGTACAGAGCTGAGGAACGGAGAAACCAAAAAAAAAAAAAAAAAAAAACACACAACAAGAAATATTTATGGAAGACTTAAATATGCCAAGGTTCAAGGAAGACGAGGCTAAGATGGGAGAAGATGAGATAAAAAGTTTACTGTATATTAAATCAACAGTAAACAGATGGTATTCCTTTTGAAGTTTGGAAATTAGGAGGGAAGAAAGTGATAACAATCTGGATGGTTTTGTTTAATAATATTTTAAAAGGAGGGACAGTACCAGCATCTTGGAAGAAAGCTGTGGTAGCTCTACTACCCAAGCAGGGCAAAGAACTTCTAAACCCAAAGTGATATATACCAATTATAATTTTGAACCATGATTAAAAGCCTTTGATTTAAACTGGCTAAGAGAATAATGACTAAGGTATGGCCCAAACTGACAGATATGGTTCAATGTGGCATTGTGGAAGGGAGGACAATATCTGACAACATTAACAGAGCAATGATGATCCAGAGGGAAGGAGAGTTCAAGAAGACCCTACTATTTTTGGTTAATCTTGATGCAGAGAAGGCATTCAATGGTATTAACTGGGATTTTAGAAGTAGAGCAATGGCAGCATTTGCATATCTTAATTGAATAATGGGGTTAATTAGGAGGATATATGAAAGTTCACAGGTAAGAATAAATATGTATATTGCATGAAAAGGGAAAATCTTTGTAATGGTTTTCTCTTTTATAACTGTCTATGCACCCATGTCACTGTGTAATGTGTGAAGTTAATGAAGTTGTTAAATAATATCCAGTTCCAAGAAATAAAGAGGCACAGTTACGGCTGTTCACTCCAAAAACTTTACTTCAGTGCACAAACACAAGCGCTTTCACCAAAAGGCATCATCAGGTGTAACAATTAGCACAGGGGAAAAAAAAAAAACACATATATATCCAATTTAAAATCACATGACTATATTTAAAGAAATATCATGCAAATTAAAAGCAAATGATAAAACATCAAACCCTAATAATTACAAACAATTAATATATGTGTTAATTACCTCCTAAGAGGTCTTTGTTTAAGTTTGGGTCTCAGGGGTACTGATTCATTAAGACCATGTCCTGAATCACTTCTTAGTTTCACAATCCATGTTGATTCTAAATCTTCTGTTTTATTCCATATATCCCCTAACCTAATGTTATCATAAGTTCTAGCAATCACTAAAAACAAAAATTTACGATCGGAATTAGTGTCCATCACATGCTTGGCAAGTGCATTCACTCTACTGCCCTTATTAATATTATAAATGCTCTCCCATATACGTTCCTTAAAGGAACAATCTGTTTTCCCTATGTAGTACATCCTACATTGTGTGCAGTAAGCTAAGTAAACCAAGTGTGCAGTGTCACAAGTGGCACTGATCTTGAACCTATAAACATTACCATTATCCGGATGCTTAAATTCAGAACTAGCGTCAATATATTTACACCAATTGCAGTGCCCACAGGGTCTAGTGCCTGAATGACTTCCTGTAACTGTGAGATTCCTAGGATAGCATAATCTGCACTTTAACGACATTATTCGAAAACAAAAACCTATGGGTGGAGTCTATAATTTTAACTATCTGTTGTGAGCACATTCCTGTGTCTGTGAATTATGTCTGTATAGTCCTTGACATCAGTGCTGTACTTAGTTCTAAAACGTAACCGCTGTTTGTCATGTTGATTCTTCCTACACTTGTCTGATCCACTACTAGAAAAAAAATAAGGTCTAGCATGGTATGGCCTCTTGTCAGCAACTTCAGCAACATTACTTAGTATCAACCCATCCCCATAGCCTCTATGTGATTACTAATAACTGAATCATTATGATGTCAGGGGGGCAGCACTCTGCTGGGATAGATATTTGCCCTTTTGGTGGGGAAGGGGGGGAGAAGTTTGCGCTGAACCTGTCAGCTAGGATGTTGGCAATGTCTGTGGGTTCGGTGTATTTTTTGTCATTTTGGACTAATTCTGAGCATATCTGGGAATTCCCACCCAGGTTCCTAACATAACTAAAGAAAGCCTTGTGATTATCCTTAGTGTCCTGTGCAATTTTTCTCTCGAAGCTGGCGTTAGACGATTTTATGAGTGCCCGTAGTTTTTTGCTAATACTGATCAGAGATGCCTTCCTTTTTGGGATTTTGCTTCCCCCTCCTTCTATTGTATAGTTTGTTTATGGTTGGGGTCCACCAGACAGGACGCCTAACTTTGGAGGATTGGGTCTTGGTTTTATTTGGGATTGCATGATCCATGCATTCCTGAAGGTGTTCATAGAATGCGTTTATAAAGGATTCTGTGGTCTGGGCAGTATTTTCCACAGGCCCGGGGACTTTGAAAGATTCCACCTTGGTTTTGAGGAGTATGAAATTTGCTTTAGAGAAGTTTTTCACTGTGGTTTTCTGGGCAGGGGCTTGGGTCGGGATGTGAATATCTAGTGAGATTAGTTTATGGTCTGGTCTTACCAGTGAGGGATACACTTCTGGTCTGGAGCATTGAGTCCCCATGTTGGTGATGATCAGGTCCAGTATGTTTTCCCCTCTTGTGGGAGTGTCAACAAGTTGTTCCATAGCATTTGAGTTTATAAATTCTAGGAACCTTTGGGCTAGGATGTTGGAGCTAGAGTAATGCTCCCAGTCTATGTTAGGATAGTTGAAGTCACCCAATATAATGGTGTTTGGAGAGACCTTCATATTTTCCAGTGTTCTCTGGAAGACCGAGTGGGGTTCCCGGGTTTGGGAGGGTGGTCTGTAGCAGGCTATAAACTGGAAGGCAGTTTTACCCACTGTTAGTTGCACATGGATAGTCTCTGATGCTTTGTGCTGTGCCACCAACCTGGAGGTGTGGGTATCTTTGAAGAATATTGATACTCCCCCTCCTTTTGTGGTTCGGTCCAAGTTTTGGGGCTGAAAAACATAGTATGAGGTATAACCTGGTAGTGCTGGGGTGCTCTCGGGAGCCTTGAACCAGGTTTCTGTTACTGCACAGATATCAATGTTCTCCATGCTAAGGAGAGTTTCAAGTGGGTGCATCTTGAGGTTTAGACTTCTGGCATTGAGTAGCATTACTCTTAGTTTCTTATCCTTGTGATACCTATGGAGGTGGGTTTGTCTTTTGAGCCTTGCCTAAAAAAGGCACTATGGGGGTGGCAAGAGCCTTTGCCAATATCCAAAAGCTCAGGGGTGACAGGTGCAAGCCGTCCCTAGCGAAGCATCGTGGCTTGTCGAGCATGTCATCCCAGACAAACAGGCATTGGATCCCCTTTGAATGACACCAATACTTAAGCCAATTGTTGAAATTGATCATCTTGTCTTCATATTGTGGCATCATTCTTGGTGAGGGTAAGATGCTACTCAAGGTCAGGGTCATACCGACCTGGGCTACATGCTCAGAGAGCTCCTATATGTCTCTTTTCATGTAGTCCAGGGAGGTATGTCTCAGGTCATTCACACCAGGATGGACAATGACTGAGTCATATTTGTACTTGCCTTGGAGTGACCTGAGTGCTTGTGTTATGTGGCGGATCCTAGCGCCCAACAGGCAGCTCACGGTGACCTTCTCCTTGTTCAGCCTGGTGAGTGGGACGTCAGTGTGCCTGACGATAGAGTCACCTATTACAAGTGTATCAGGTTTGTTGTTTAGCCTTAAGGGCTGTGACTGTTCGGCATACTGGCTTTGTGAGCTATGTGCTGCACGTGTTTTGTTTTGGGGTAGCGGTTGCTTGGGTATCTGCTTTGGAGGTCTCTGCTGCTTAGGCAGATTTTTATTTAGAGCCTCCGAGTATGTTTTTGTGTGTTTATGTGTTTGGTTTGCTGTTGTGGTAGGTCTATGTGAGACTGGAATTGTAGTGAGTGTGGTTTCCTTCTCCTCCTGACTGGTTCCGCCAGTACTGAGTTGAGAGAGCTTAGCCTCCAGTTTGGCTATATGGTTGCATCTCTCACATGTGTTGGAATTTGTTGGGAGGAGGACAGGGTTGTCTGTGTATATGAGGCAGTTGTAACATTGCCTCAAGATTCTCAGATTCACAAGTTGGACCGGAGAGGAGATTGACAACTGACCTTTGGACATGCTAGAATAGTATTGGGAATTCCTTTATAGTTGAAAAAAAGGGCCAATGGAGAACAAAGTACTCAAGGGGAGTTTGTGAGGGTGTAGTGCTTTTAATTTTTTAGTGCTGACTTATATAATTGCTTTAGTGAGCAAGTGCCAGGCTTTAGAGTGGGAATAGGGTGTTTATTATGAGAACTAGATCAGTTCTAAGGGAAAAAGTGAAGAGCAGACTTTTTGGAGCAGAGAATGGTTTAAACCCAATTAAGCGGTGCTGCCCAATGTTGCGCTATGCGCAAAATCGCGCAAAGCCGCGCTAAAGCGGGTTTTATACAGGGGGACTTGAAAGAGCTAGAAATTGGCCCAAAACGGCCAATAGACTACCAGATTCTTGTGCTGGGAACACTCCTCCAGGGATAGATAGGCTGCTCCAAGCTCCCCACTGCCACTGGTGAACAAAGAAGCCTCCCTTTATCCAAGAAAGGAAATGGGCAACACAGGAACTTTCCAAAAGTCCAGAATACAGCAAAGCGTGTATTTGGACTACTCTAGGTCAGGAAAGATGGGAAACAAGGATATTTTTTTTTTCTTTTTTGCAACAAACAGCAGGAAAATGCAATAAATATGCAACACAGGCTAGCGCACTTGAGTGTGTAGCCTCAACAGGTAAATGCAACAAACAGGACAAACTTTAAAAGTGCAGGTGCAAAAACAACTTTAAACAGTTTAAAACAGTTCAAGAAGCAGAAATACTTGCAGTTTAGCTAGATTGGACAGCCACCCAGGTAATAGCAGGAAAACAAACACTTTTATCAGGCTAGCAGTCGCTCTTTTAGCCTCTCTGCTGCTAGCACCACTCTATAGGACCACAGGGAGCTTGGCTGAGTAGTAACAAGTGCAAAAACCATGCCAAAGCTGGTTTTATACAGGGGGACTTGAAAAAGCTAGAAATTGGCCCAAAATGCCCAATAGACTACCAGATTCTTGTGCTGGGAACACTCCTCCAGGGATAGATAGGCTGCTCTAAACTCCCCACTGCCACTGGTGAACAAAGAAGCCTCCCTTTATCCAAGAAAGGAAATGAGCAACACAGGAACTTTCCAAAAGTCCAGAATACAGCAAAGCCTGTATTTGGACTATTCTAGGTCAGGAAAGATGGAAAACAAGGATAATTTTTTTTTTCTTTTTTGCAACAAACAGCAGAAAAATGCAATAAATATGTAACCAGGCTAGCACACTTGAGTGTGTAGCCTCAACAGGTAAATGCAACAAACAGGACAAACTTTAAATTACAAGCGCAAAAGTGCACTAAAGCTGGCTTTAAAGCAGGGGGTTAGAAAGAGATAGGAAATGGCCCAAAACAGCCAATAAGCTACAGGTCACTGGGCTGGAACCACTCCGCAAGGGACAGATAGGCTGCTCAGAGCTCCCCACTCTCACTGGTGAACAAAGAAGCTTCCTCCTATCCAAATAAGGATATGGGCAACACAGGAACTATGACACAGCCCAGAGAACAGCAATACCTGAAGACTGGACTATTCTAGTTCAGTAAAGGCGGGAAACAAGGATTTTTTTTTAGCAGAAATTAGGTACAGAAACACAGTAAATGCTTTAATTTGGCTAGCGCACTTGAGTGTGTAGCCTACCAGTTAAACTAAGCAAAAACAAACTTTAAAAATGCAAAAAACTCAGAAATACAGTCAGGAATGCAATAAAACAACTTTGCAGAGCTTATTTAGTTAAAGAAACAGAGAAGTCTATATATACAGAAAAGCAGCTAAAACACACAAACACTTCAGATGCAGTGCAACTAAGAAGTGATTCAGGACATGGTCAGTGAAACTAAGAAGTGATTCAGGACATGGTCTTAATGAATCAGTACCCCTGAGACCCAAACTTAAACAAAGACCTCTTAGGAGGTAATTAATACATATATTAATTGTTTTTAATTATTAGGGTTTGATGTTTTATCATTTGCTTTTAATATGCATGATATTTCTTTAAAAATAGTCATGTGTTTTTAATTGGATATATAGGTGATTGTTTTTTTCCCTGTGCTAATTGTTACACCTGCTGATGCCTTTTGGCGAAAGCACTTGTTTTTGTGCACTGAAGTAAAGTTTTTGGAGTGAACAGCCGTGACTGTGCCTCTTTATTTCTTGGAACTGGTTATTCTTTTTTCAGAGACACAGTATTTGAGCATTTTTGTGGTAGCTTTTGTGTTTTTTTTTTGTGTTAAAAGATATATCAATCAGCTACTGATTTTTTCAGTTGCTACAAATGTGGGTTAAGCCAGTCTTATTATGGAATGGGATCTGCAGCAAATGTCTGCATTCTCTGTAAAATAACAGTATATTGTCTGAATTTTTGACTGTTTTGGAGAACTTACAAACTATTGCTTGATGTGAGATCACTTGCATCATAGATTCTCAAGCTGCAGCTGTTCATGAGGGAGGGAGAGTTTGGTGACTGAGTAATATACAATGTCTATATTCTGTGAGATTGCAGCCTCCCAATGAACAAGTCTTCCAATATGTATCACTCCTCACTCTTTTTCTGCAGTGCTATGCTGTAGGAGCCAGAATAATAACGTAAATGAGCTTATTGATTTTGTTTGTTGTATGTTTGCTTGTAAACTGAAGAAGCTTCAGACCATGAGTTACGAGGCTACATGAACTTTAGCCCCGAGTTTCAAGCTATACCAGTGAATTGTAATATGAACTCTCTAACTTTGAACATTAGTAGGGGATACATTCTGGAGTATGCTCTTCAGCTTAAAGACATTAAATGTGTCCTACCACAATTCTACATTTTATTTCTAGGTTATTCCACTACTGAGTTATCATTTCCTGAAGTGATACTGCTATGTTTAACTCTGATGGGCTGTTGCATCACTGATTTATTTTCTGTTCAGACTTCTTTAACACTGTGCTAGTTATATTATAGTGTCCCACCATTAAGTACAGTGGATATAATTATACTATGGCAGCTGGCATGATTGTGGTTCCCAGTAGTGCCACAGTGTGGTTTAATAGTGTTGTAGTTTTGGGAGGATAATACTGTCTTAAGTGATTAACTATCAGAAACTAGTGAAAACTACTGCTGTTGTGTAAGAATGTGTATTTGAACCTTAACTTCAGAGAATCTACAGCTGTAAACAGTGGCCTATCACATGTCTAACTCTTGAAGCCAAGATAAAAAAAAATAAGTTTAAACTGGCAATACTTTTATTTTGAAGTAAACACGTTTAATATTTCAGCTTACATAGATTTGCAGTATTTCTTTATCTTGATGAAAAAAGCAACAAGCTAGTTAATGGTAACCCCTTTTCTTGAGAAGACTGATTAAACTGGCAGAGGTCCAATGTATGCTCTTACTTCCTGCCCTTGTAAGTGAGACTTATATACCACACATAAATAGACCGATCCCTGGCATTCTGTAAATTCTAGAGGGTTTCAATTAACTATTTCACTCTTCTGTTAATCTGCTTTACTAATCTTAAAAACATGTATCAATAATATAAAACATTCATGTGTTATATCATAGGAAAGTAAAACAAAATTAACAGTATTTTATATAACGCATTGAAATGCATTTTAAAATGTGCCACAAAGATGCTATCGGCCAAGTTCAACTATGGTTTGCAAATATAGCAGTTTTTACAAATGCATACCTCACATGTGGTTGGTTACAAAGTTACCTTGACTGAATGTTGTCTATAACATACCTTTTTAGTGAAACATTCATTGCTCCAGCAAAAAACCCTATTGAAAACATCAAAAAGAATTGATACATGAGAGGCACTTTGTTCAAAGTTTGGCCACTGATCAAGGGTACCATGCCGATGGATTTAATCCATTAATTGTTGGAATATTTCCAGCCTATGCAGAATCAAGCCCTTTGTTAATCTTTTCTTTTTTGTTTTGTGTGCTTCACCCACAAAGTGGCACAGTACAGTTAAAGGAAGATGATCATTACAGTGCAGTTTTAGAGACTCCCCCATATTAAAACTTTCCCACAAATGTATTCCATACCCAAACCACATCTACCATTCCTGGTTTACTAAATGACTGCATCCCATTATAAGCATGCCCAGAATTAGTCATACTGCATAATTTAGTTCCTAGAAGCATTAATGCAATGAATGGTATTCAAAGGTGCAGACGGTTCACACTGGCATGAATTAGAAATACTACTGATATTTAATTCCATGTTACTTAAGGGAAATTCTGCTGTGTATTTTTATTGTGACTCTTATGTATTTAACAGCTTTAGAGAATCATTTGAAGACATTTGCATTTCATATATCCTTGAAAAAGTATGTATAGCAAATAACATTTCTTCAGGTGTCATCAGCTCTCATAAAAATCTTTCTGGTAATAATGAAGAATGTGATATAACAACATTTCTCTAAATGATTTATTAAATGTTTAAGTATATTTCTTTATTAATGTATTTATATTTAGTGATTAGGTAGTGCATAAAGTAGCATTGTCACCTCACAGTAAGAGGCTAATAGGTTTTATCATTTGATTTGGGCTAGGCTGCACTCTGTGTGGTGTCTGCATGTTGTCTCTTTGTTAAGTTTTCTCATGGTGCTCCAGTTTCCTTCCACATCCCAAATGTATGTGGTAGGTGGATTGGTCACTCCAAATAATTCATAAATTGATCTACATTTTGTGGTTGGGGGGTATTCATGCATTATATTTAATAAAGGCCTGGCAATTTACTTCCATTTCCTATTTATTCACTCCATGGATGGTGCTGGCAGTTCATGGTGATTTTGTACAAATTAGATGCATCTCCACAACACTGGAATGATGGATAAATTCAGTAATTGCCTAATTAAACTTGTATAATATAGGTTCTGTTTTTAGTGACAACCCAGACTGTAGGAATTGAACAGGTCTATTCACTGAATGCATCATAGTTAGTTGAAGCCTAATTCACTAAAATCTACTTCTCAAAAATATGCACTGATTACATAGTTTATTGACAGTAAATTGGTTTTAATCCCTTCAAATGAAAATCATTAAAAAAGCATTTTATGTCAGGACAAAGACCCCTGCAAACCCCATGCAAAGCTATGCCTCTATATCTCCCAGATGTTAAATTCTTCCTCCAAAGTTACAATTACCAGTAATGAAAAGGTTTGGTGGCACTCAATAAATTCAACCATGAGCTAATGTTACCAGCAGGAAACTATACTATCAGTGCAGATTTTGAGGGTAAAAAAGTATATTTTATTGAAATAGATTACAAAAACTACCATATTGCCACGTTTGTCAAACTTACCAGAATCATGCTGTAATACTATTACACAGAAGCAGCATCAGTTTACTGATAGTATGTAATAATAATGTTGTCCCTATTTGTTGAGTTACATGTCTCATCTTTCTTGTCAGTGTAAATTTAAAATTGAGGAGTGCAAACAATGTCATAGGATAAACCATATTCACTCAGTTTGTTTTAATGGTAAGCCAAAAGACAAAATGTGTCACACTGAAAAGGAAAATTTGTATTATATAGGAGAAGATCCTGATATTGACAGTAAAGATGTATTAGCCACAAGAGAGTTATTTAGAATAAACATGGAATGTAAGCAGTGGATTTGGTTCACATCAAAGGTAAATAGCTACATAGTGAAAATATTGTTGAACACATGGTCACCTTTTTCAGTAATGTCTCAGCACTTTTCATCAAGGAAACAGTGACTCTGAATTCATCTTCCCTTCTGATAATACATACACTGGTAGAAAAAGTGAAACCTCCTTGGGTGCTGCTTGTGGGGTATAATGGTCAAAAAGAAGTGTCCCTATTTGTTGTGTCAGTTGAGGAAACAGAATGGCTGCTCCTGTCCATTAAAAGTTTGTGATGTGTTAGATCATTACATTATACAAAATGATGGTGCATCCTTATAAGGTCATGAATGGTTAAGGAAGCTGAGACTTGACTGAAAAGAGATAAGGAACCTTCAGCATTGCTCTGCTGTGCAGCAAACTACTGAGGAACATTTGGAACTCACATTGAAGCATGTAGGCCCTCTATATGCATGATATAGTCATATGTTTCAGTATATTAAAGGGTAAACTTGTGCTTAAAGAGAATGTATTTGTGAGGCACATCCAATGCCTTGTGCTATCCATCCACTGGTTGCTAAGGAGTTGAACCAGCTGGAAGCAGACTGAATGCTTTCAAGAATAAAATGGAGCCCAAGAGTGACCCCAGTTATCTGTAGACACTGTGGGGACTTTAAAGTCACAATTAGCCCAGTACTTTATGTTTAACAGTATCCTTTACTCAGAACTGAGGACACTTTTGCCATTTTGTCTGATGGAGTTTGATAATGCTAAACTGCAAATGGAGAAGGAAGAAAATTCCTATGTGTTTCTAATAATTAATACAGTTAGGATCCTCTACCATTTCAACAGATTTCTACCCCAGCTATTTACAATGGACAATGTATCAGTTCCTCTGGAGAGTACTCAGAGTCCATTGTTATCTCAATGATAGCATCATCGCTGGAAACACAGATGAGGAGACATTAGAAAATTTCAAACAAGTTCTAACAATACTAGAGGAGTATGTGCTAAAAGCAAGGGGAGACAAATGCGAATTATGGAAGCCCAATGTCATGTATTGTAGGCTCTTCTTACAGATGGCCAAGGATTGTATAATTGCCAAAACAAAATCAAGGCTGTAGTTAGGGCTCTACAACTACAAGATGCTTCTCAACTAAGAGCTTTTATGGGGTTTTCAAATTCTTATGGCAGGGTTTTTCCAAATCTGGCAACCATAATACACCCTATAAATGATGAACTACAATCTGGTAGGCAAGAATGTAGACTAAGGAATATGCACGTTCATGGGGAAATGACATTATCGCATCTGATACAGTACTGATGCACTATAACCCATCCCTTTACATGATGGTGGTACGTGACACCTCTCCATATGGTTTTCAAGCCATAGTGCTGCATCTTATGGAAGACAGCAGTGAGAGGTATATAGCGTTTGCATCATATTCCTTGTCCACAACTGACATAAATTATGCCCATATTAACAGAGAGGAATTAAATCTTGAATGGGATAACAAGAGACTTAACCGGTACCTATTTTGATAAGAATATCACAGACCACCAGCCTTTAATCTTTTGTTTGAGCCAACAAAAGGGAATTTCTATAACATCAACTACCCGAATGTAAGATGGGCATTGTGTTTGAGTGGTTATCAAAGCAAAATTGAGTACAAATGTACTGCATGTCATGCAAATGCTGATGATTTGTCCCATTTAACATTGGAGACTGCAAATGATAAACATGAAGTAGAGGAAGCACTGTATATATTCTCTTTCAATCAAATTGAGAACCCTCCCATTACAGCAGATAAAAACAAAAACAAGATATGACAAATTTATCACAAACATATATTATAACAAAAAAATGGTGGAACAGCCAAACACAAATCCTTATTGGCTGACTATTACCAGTGATGAACTTGACCTTAAATGTTGAATATGTAATAAGTGCTTGAGGAATATAACACTTTTGCATACTAAGCAGAGTACTAGAAGAATATTATCAAGGCCATGTTGCAGTAGCGTGGATAAGAACACTGGCCAGATGTTGTGTAGAAAGAAACCACGAAAACAGCAAAGATGTTGTGTAGGTCAAGAATAGTCAAGAGACAAAGCAGTTGTCAAAGAAATGTACTTGCTACCATATGGCCCAGAATGAGTCAGAAGCTGCATCATGTTTGGTAGTTGTTGATGCTTACTCAAAATAGTCAGAAATCATGGGGACAACATTTTTGGTGATAATTGATGCATGGTCTAAATGTCCAGATGTCTTAACCATGAGCACATACCTTTTCTGCTAAAAGCACAGTGCAACAGCTATTAGTTCCTGATTGTGGCCATCAATTTATGGTAGCTGACCTCCAGACAGTCCTCCATAAAAATATCAGTGAACATATTGTATCCAGCAATTAATTGGCATGCCGAGATGTTTGTGCAAAGCCTAAAATAAGTACATTCACCGTGGCAAGTGATACTCTATCAGTAACTGGCCAGTTTCTTCCTAACATACTGAAATGCAGTTCATGCCACAATTACAGAAACCTCATCCATGTTGTCCATGAAATAGCCTCTTCATTCAAGACTGAACTTTTTGTTGCAAAACCTTGAACAGACTGTCCAAGACTGAAGGTCAGCAAGCTAGGCTAGACATACTTTCACCACTGAGCACAGAGTTCTTACACACAGTTACAGAAGAGATTGTTAAATGGGTTTTTACTACAAGAAAGGAGTGATGAGCATCCTTTTCCTACAAGGCTGAGGAGGTTCCTGGTGTCATTTGTTGGCACTCTGGAGCTCAGCTGAAAAAATCTCGACATAACCAAATTGTGATGAAAGAACTTGTTCCATAGATATAATTAGAATACAATTAGCAAAATAATTAATTTTGCTAGAGAAAAAAGATTAGCACTAAAAAGGGGTTTCTACTTAGGGCAACCATGTAAAGAGTACTAAAGGTCATTGTAGTATGGTTTGTTCTGAGCCTTTACAAACAGCAGTCTATTCTAACAACAAACAGCAGTCTATTCTAACAACAAACAGCAGTCTAGTCTAACACCAAACAGCAGTCTATTCTAACAACAAAAACCACACAGGATTATCAAAAATGAAACTGTTTAAGTGTATCAATTTAATAAATCCCGTTTTCATCCTCAAAGGACTTCATTAGAAAAAACGCACAAGCATCACAGTCAAAATTTAAATACAAATGCTCCGATCTTATAGCAGTCTCAATTTAACAATTAATTAAATAATAATACAATTAAAATGCAGTTAAAATTAAAAACTGAGAATACATATTGTTATACTAAAAACAATAAATTGTTCTTAAGTACATTCCAAGTCTACGACTATTTGCATATTAAACTTATTTAACTAATATTGTTAACCATTAATCTCTTATATTTTAAGAAACATTTAATATTAATAACTTTGTTTAAGTTAGGATATTGATCAGCTTTTAACCTAATTTGCCATAAAGCTTCTTTTTTTCTCAATGCAATTTTTATATTCCCCATCCTGTTATCAATGGGCACCTTTTGTAATACAAAGAAGAACAATTTCTTACAATTTTTGCAAACTACAATATGCTTGTACAGGATGTTGTCAGTCTTTACTTTTTATTGCATATAACTATTATTTTATTCTCTTACTCAGGGCCCTAGTAGTCATTCCTATATAGAAGGCTTCACTGCCCATGCACAAACTGATATAAACAACCCCTGTAGTAGTACATGTAACTCTGTCAGTAACAGTAAGAGCCCTGTCAATATGTGGTAGTAAAATGAAACTACCTTCATTTATAAACTTACAGGCACTGCAAAATTCACATTTGTAAGTACAATTAGGTTTGTTTGACACAGACAACCCATTTAACTAGAGTGTTATCATGCTGTAAAAACATCTTTAAATATGATTTTTTCTTATAGCAAAAGGTGGCCACAACTTTAGACAAATACACAAGATCTTACTTGTCATAAAAATCTTCATTTTCTATCAATCTTTTTTGTTCACTTTTAGAGGTATTACGTGACCCTAATTATTTTATTTTTAATAAGAAGTATTATCAACAAATGAATGGCACTGAGGTCGGCGGCAGCACCAGCCTTTGCAAATGTGGTTCGTGGTTGGCGCAAGAGTGATATCCTACCCACTATCATTTACTTCAATAGAATTGTGTTCTTTAACTCATTCACACCAATGGAGCTCAGGAAGTTTGCACTGTAACTTCCAATCAGTGGACCATAAACCTTTTGACAGACTCAAATTATGAACTCACATTTCAAACAAATGTTCATATCTCTGGAATGATAGGGATTATGAAAGAAGTATGAATGGCAAACTGTTCAACATAAACTATTTTTTATAGTGGTAGTATTCTTTAGATTCTTGGTCTTAAACCAAATTTAATAAGTCAGTAAACACAGTAAATATTACATTTGTAATATTTTGAAAACTTACAATATCTCAGCAACCACTCAAGGTACACACAAACTGTCTGCAGCATTTCATTCATCTAACTGAGAGCTTTCATTTGAGACCAAGGAGTTCTACCTGTGTTACCTGTTTTTTAGATAGTTATACAAATTTGAAAATTATATCAACATAAATTAATATCATAAAAACAGTTAAAATATATTTACCTACACTAGACAGAGGTCAAACATTAATGCAGCTAAGTTTGCTATTGTGTAAGCTTTAAGAAGAAATCTTTTAAAACCATGTACATAGTATGGTTTTTGGAATTATTGATGCAAATATGAATAAGCAACATCTGATGCCTAGAGGCATCAATAGGAGTTAACTCCAGATGCACCTGGAGGCATCACTCAGATGTTATTGTTGCTGTGTCTTTCGGATTTTCCCGGTTAGGGGTCACCACAGTGGAACTCCGGTCCGCTAATGATTGGCAGTAGATTTTTATGTGCCGAGTTGCCAGCCCTGACGCACAACCTTCAATGAAGGTACGCCCATTCACGCATGTCTCCACGCAGAAGACGCTTTAGCTGAGAATCGAACAGGATGTCTTACTGTGAGGTGACAATGCTACCGCAGCACCACCACCGCAGTTGTAATGAGTTAAAAAATTAGTGGCTGACTTGTTTTTCATTATGGAAGGAAGTCCAGATGATTATAATTCACTTCTGGATGAGGTGAATAACAGTACCGATTTTTTAAATTTTACATTATCTAATGTTGGGTTAGCATTACATTTCTTGGATATTTTTTAAATGGGATACTTCTAATAGATCTTTTGAAAGTAGTATATATAGGAAAGAAACATTTTCAAATTATTTTCATCATAATAATAACCACCCCGAATTTATTAAGAAAAATATACAGAGGGCAATTTATTCAGGCATCCAGATGTTTAATGGATGAGTTGTTTTTTGAAGAAGAGATTAAGTTCATTAGTTCATTATTTTAGCTAGAGGGTATACAGAATCTCTGCTGTCCATTAGTGCAGCTGAAATTAGGACAAAAAGGTGTCTTTCTTTTCTTCTATTTTAAGTAAAGCTATAGGGAATGCAAATATTGATACAAATTCTACAAATAATAGTTTAGTATGTGCTTTAGACATGTCAGTAGATAATTATGCAATTAGGAAGATTATAAACGATAACTGGAGCATTTTAAAGGGAAATGCAGATTTGTTTAAAGTTGTGGGGGACAAACCATCCTTTGTCCTGAAAAATATAGTTTGGTAGTTTCATTTTCAATAATCCAGTATGTTTTTTTATTGTTTAAACAGCAGTCTATTGTTTAAGATCTAATTTGTGCATTTAGGGCCTATACTTTTGAAAGTTGATAAGAGAACATAACATGAAAGGCTCTAAAGAAAAATGTACCCTTAGCCTGCTGTCCTCATATGTGATACAAATTCATATCATTAGTACTCATGATATAACACTGGATAACATGGATATATTGATAGTACCCGATCAGCATTGTTGCATTCCTTAGTGTTCGGATTCCATCCCATAAGAATGCATCAGCCATCTTGGAGAGAATGCAACATTCAGAAGAATTCCCTCTCTGGTTGGTTGTATAATAGATGCATTAAGTGTCATCTAATACAAAACACTGTAAGTGAAATTCTGCAAAGGTAGTCACATTTCCAAGTGTCTAGACTGACAACATGTCCTTGATGTAGGGTTCATAAAATTGGATGTCCACAGGTTTTCTTTTTGCGCTGTCATGGCAAACTGCAGCTTCTGCAGTTGTACTGGCTAATCAACATGCAATTTCATTATTTCTATTAGATATGCTTTAACCAGCCCACAGTGGGTATATTCTCTTTCTCATATATAGATAATATAATTACTAACGTGGCATTATATTTTGCTAATTTCTAATCCCAGGATGATCATTAAATGTGCTGCCAGAAACTAATATATTACCTTTTTAAAGTGCTATAGCAACTTTTCTTGACAAGGTAACAACTAACAGTTCTCCAAAACTGATTTTCCAATCTACTTATTCTTTATCTTCAACCAGTACTTTTGAATTACTAGTTTTTATTTTTCAATTTATTGCATTTATTTTATTAACTTACAAGACTCACTACATATACCTATTTAAGATACCAATCTCAGACATTAAACACATTTAGAACTGGACAAAAATATACTACAGTCTAAAAGTATTATTTTAAAAATACACTCACAACATGGAAAAAGTACACAAAAAATAAACAATTCTGACATTAGCAGTAGTAATACTCTAGACAGGTAGGTTTAACTCTTCACTTTTAAATAATGAAAAACTTTCCAGACACAGCACTGAAATGTGTTCCTTCCAGTCAATAATGTAACTTTAAATACATTTATAATACCTATTGAAATATGTTTGTGATATAATTTGTAAAATAATTGGATACTTAGGCAGTAAGTTCTCTTTTTACTGGTAACTGATGTCACTTTAAATATAAAAGTACCATTTCTGATTGATGCAAACAAAGAATGTGTAAAATAGCAAAAAAAAATCATGCATATTTACAAAAAGGCATCATTTAACGTGGCAAATTAAACAGGATCTGTATGAAGGGTAGAAGATTGCCAGAAGGAAACACGCAGCTCTTTTATGACCTATCCTACTAAGCATTTTTGTCTTCATTCAGGGATATAATTAGTTCAGAGCCTTTATAATGAGTTGCCTCACTAACAAAAATCCAGGGCCTAAATCATAACTATGCAGACTATCTCAAAGCTTTGTCCCATTTCTCTGAATCATACAGTGACCACTGCCTCATGTACAGAGCCCTAACAGAACCTATCCTATGAGACCTATTACACATTTATTAGTCCAATGGTAGCATAAACACCCTATTAACAGATTTCATTCTCTCTTTTGCAACACAATGATTTAACCGAGAGGAATCTGCTTTCTCACATGTAATATTTGCTCACTGTACACTAAAAACCTAAATATGTTAATGAAATGATACAATACACTAAGACTACAAAGCCAGCAGGCACAGCTAATCAGGTGAAAACAAATGTGATAACCATTCTTCATTAATTTTATTAAATAATACCAGTGTTATTGGTTAAAATAACAAATGCTTGGATAATTAAACATTGGATGAAATAACTGAGAAAATGGGTAAATGTTTAATGCTCTCGAAGTCTAACATCTTGGAGATTAAGTCATCTCAAAAAGTGGGCACCAAGTAGAATATTAAATTCTAAGCCATAAGAGTGCTTGTTGGAAGTCTTAGACAAAATAACAAAGATTCAAAAATCATAAGTGACCCTAGTGGCATTGAACATCATATGGAGGCCAACATGGAATATGCAACAGTGGATAAAAAGTCTGTAGCTAATAGTAACCAACACAATATGAAGGATAAAACATTTAGAGAAAGTGGTTTTAGCAAATGTACAACCAACAACTAAAAATAAATGCAAAATAGGCAGTGTTAAAAAGAAAAAAAAAGTGAAAACCTTGAAGATGGTTCATAATATGAGGAGGTACAGACTTTTATTCAGCTGATTGCAGTAAGAGATGACACTTTTTAGACTACATAGCAAAAGAAGAAGAATAAAAGGGCCCTAGGAGCACAGCATCACAAACTGTCTCTCCTTTACTATTCAAATATACAAATTCTGCTGCAACAAATTTGATTGAAACTTGCACTAACAAAACTAAAGGAAAAATCAATACACAAACCTGAAAAAATACATCTAGTCAGTGTTTAGAAGAACTTGTCACTGAGGTAACTGAAGAAGTCATGAAGTGCTCAGGCCTGCATATATGGGCATCCTAATTTTAGAAGATTCACTACTGAAGCAGCACAATGTAAAATCTATCCATATGATTAATAAAGAGATAATAACAGTTTCTAGCATTAGTGGGCTAAAACTCATAGATATCCCTTCTCTGTATTTGATCATTATTCGTGCAGATGGTAATAATCTGAATGTGCCCCCCCGCCCCAGGGGATTTCTCTTTCACTGCCAGCCAAACATCAAGCCTGCTGTATTGGACTTGACTCCATTTGTGACTTAGTAGCAAAGAATCCACAGCAACACTAGACTGACAGTCATTCAGGCAGACTTCAGGGAGTTTGTGGTCTCACCATCATCACAGAAACAAGAACATTTTTGTATAAGTTCATTGCATTGTCACTAGACAAGAGATTGACCAACCCATCAGCAATGATAATATTTTTCTAAGTCCATAACAGCAATGTCCTTGGGCAGAGGGATGGGCTAATGGAATACGTGCATCTCCACAAGGGCTCAGTTAATCAATAACCTGGACAATAATGAATAAATAAAATAAAAATATATATTTTTTTGCAATCAATTTTTATTTCTCAACAACAGATTTGTTGTTACAACTTTAAAAATACATATAGAACATAACATTTAAATTTATCTAAAAAAATAGTTTTCTACTAGTCATATCCTACTCATTTTACTCACTATTTCTAGGGCAAATGTAAGATATTTTGTTGTGTGTATCCCTGCAGATAAATAATTCAACAAGGTCCCTTGAATTAATAAGCAAAACATTCCTATACTCAGGACCAGAGTTGTGTCCTAACATTAACTGTCTCACGTAAACTAGTTCTTTCTTCAATTGATTATGGTACCTTTGACTGTTTATTATATGGGCAGAAATTGTCCTTTCACTCTTTACCAATATTCTTGGCCCTACATTACGTATCTGGAACTTAAATGTATTCTTTACATAAGCTGTTCTGCAGGACTCAGTGTTAATATCATCATTGTTATGATTATATAATACCACAGCATTAAATCTAGAGTACTGTATTGTTCCTTTTGTCTGTGTGTTACCAACATCCCTGACACATTTTCTAATATAAGGTGTAAAATTCGTACTTAATTATCCTTTCCTCTCTGGATTCTTGTCTACATGCATCATCCTTATCCAGTTTGCAGCCTCTGCACATTAACTAACCCTTCCTCATTTGATTTGGCTAATGTATTTCTTACATTCAGTTCAGAAATATGGGCAATAATCTTAAGGCTTTCCTTAAAGTCTTAAATAATGAATGCATTAACTCTAAACATTTATATTCGTACAAAATCTGATGTATTGATGAGTGCATTAAAGTTCAAACACTTCATCAAAGAATTCCTATAGACCATATCAAGTTTAATTCCATTCCCTGTTTTATTTTAAATATATTTTTTGTCTATAGCTAGTATTATTGGAGAAAATTAATCCTAAATATATCAGGTAGGTACCACTTCTACTACCTTACCATTAATCCTTAGCTTATACTTACTATCTAGTTTATTTTATGATATCAGTCATCTCTTAACATTTATATTAATCTGTAAGTAGCTTTCATTCATGAATTTATTTCTGATCTCAAATCATTTCTTTTAGTTTTGAAAAGGATCTGGCTAAACCCAAGAATCCATCTGTATAACATTCAGCAACTGCCTATTACCTATGCAAGGTACAGTCACGCTTACCTTTACTATCAAATCAAATACTTTATCAGAGCCATTGTGCTAGTTTACAACTCTGTTTAACCCCTGTATCTACTTTAAATGTCTGAGGTAAGTTTCCTCTTCATGATAATTTCACCTTAAGGGGCCCAAACTATACTTACTAACCTAGATAAATAACTTTTTTTCTGTTCTTTCTCATGGAATTGTCTTATTCACTCTCTCAAAATCTCCATTTAGATCCATGAAATTCACTATAGTCTCAGTCTCCTTACAACCACAGACTTCTCTATTATGTCCCGGAAGGTCAATTATGCATCTATTGTTCTATTTGCCAAATATGCAAATTGCATAACGCTAATTAAAATGCTTTCCATTTGTTTCTTTAGATATTTTAAAAGAAGAGAATTACATATCATTAGAGAGTTGTCTGAGTGTCATTGCAGCAGTTAGCATTGCCGCCTCACAGCAAGAGGTTCTCTAGTTCAATCCTCGGCTGTGGTACCTTCTGTGTGGAGTCTGCATGTCCTCCCTTGTGGTCGTGTGAGTTTCCTCCACATGCTCCGGTTTCCTCCTACATCCCAAAGACATGCTGTAGGTGGAGTGGACACTCTAAATTGGCCTTAGGCATGAGTGTGTGTGTGTGTGTGTGTGTGTGTGTGTGTGTGTGTGTGTGTGTGTGTGTGTGTGTGTGTGTGTGTGTGTGTGTGTGCCTTCTGTGGAAGGTTGGGCACCAGACTGGCAACTCAACACCATAAAACTCCACTGCCAATCATGAGCGGACAGGTGATCCACTGAGGCGACCCCTAACCAGGAAAAGCCGAAAGAAGAAGAAGGTTGATGATTCCCTCTTTCCAAGTATCTTGAAACATATTCTTTTTTAGATTATATTAAAATTGTCTTGTCAATATTTCAGCCCATTCTTTAGGATCCTGTAAATATACCTCATTCCATAATTTCTCCAGTTGGTATATTTATAATTTGTATATTTTGGAAAGACTCTGAAACAAAGTTAAATTATTTTATTACTCATCTTGGAAACACTACACCACTTCTAAAGTTCAGACACTGAATACTGTATATTTCCAAAATATACAAATGTCATCAAGGAATCTCACACACAGGTTTCAGCTGTTGGAAAATAGTGAGCTGAGAACAATCGTTTGCTCCCACCTCCAGATAAATAGGTTGGCAAAGATAGGAGCACAAGCTGCTCCCATTGCAACATCTTTAATCTGCTTGTAACATTCCCAGTCAAAAAATTAAAAAAAATGTTAAAGAACACTATATCCATAAGCTCATTACATTTATCACCCAGGTTTTTAAAAGCTTACATGAGGTCAAGGCTTCCAAATAATTTCCAACCCTTCCACATCAGTATACATGGAATACATTCCTTTGATCAAAAACTCAAAATACTGAAACCCAAATTGTTGAAAACTCAAAACAATGACAATGTATTTAATGTAGAGGATCAAGCCTAGGGCTGGGAAAGGAGATATAAGGGACTTGCAGACAACTCAGGGACAGGTATGAGGAAATTGTTCATGTGTGTGTGTGTGATTATGTGCATGTGTGTTTGTGTTTGAATGTGTACTCGTAAGTATGGGAGAGTGAATGAGGGGGAGGGATGCCTTTGTCTAGCCAAAGTAGCTGCCAAACTTAACTATCATGGTAAGTACTGATCTGTTCTTTGCTGCAGTTAAATCTGATTCAAAGAAATGCAAATTAGCTGATAAGGGGTTCTTTCCTCATGATGGATAACATGTCTCTGAATTGCAAAATACAGCATGATGGAAGCAGGGACTTTTCTTTTAATGACTCCCTGGGTATGCCTAACCTGTTCTCCTAAGAGAGGGACTTTTCAACCTGATCACTAACTACTGCCTCACAAATGTCAATTTAATCTGAAACATTCTTAGCAATCTCATTTTCTTGCAATTCAATTTTACATTTAAAATAGCTTGTAAATTCAAATAATGAAGTTATTCAGGTTATCTACTCCTATTACACTAGACCTTCCTTGTACTATTTTTTCTTCCAATATTTTTTGACTTATAACAATTTAAGCAGTCTCTATTTTGGAATGTATTTTATATAACATGACAGAAATGCTGTTAAGAAAAGTGATTTCAGTAGATAACTCAAAGCAGATAAATTCAGTTTCTCCATATTGCAGTTGTTGGTTTCTTGGGTGAACAGCTGCATAAACAACACAATACCTATATTAATAATTCAATATTAATTGCAACTGCATCGGAAAAGGTATATATCAAAAAGAATTAAAATGGATTTGGTCATCTCTGTAGGAGCACACAACTCTAACACAAAACAATCTAGAAATTTAAATTGTCAATACATTTTGAAATAAAATTTAAGAAAATGTAAAAATCACATTGGATCAGCAGTGCTTCAGTTACTGAGCCACATTAACACACTGTTCTAAACAAATAACTTTTAATGCATCATTCCGCTAGGAACAAATTTCTATGAAGTATAAATTCAAAACAAATACAGTTCAACTAAAAAGCAAGGAGTACCTAAGAGGGTTCACTTATTAAGTCCTAAAGGGGAGCCACTGGCTAAACTCTCTTAAGTCAAACTCTTTGCCTTGTGGCTGTGACTCATCCACCACTACTTTTACCAGAAACAATACAGAATAAATGGCTTTTTTACAAGTCACCTGTGTATGCATTTTTGAAGTAAATGGAGGTCAGCTAGGAAATTAATTTCTAGGCAAATACCACTTTTAATACAGAACCTCAGAAATGATTGTTTGTACTTTTTAATGGGCTACCATATACTTGAGCCAAGTTGCTCCAGTCAGCACTTTACTTCATGGCTGTTGTAAACCAACCTCCACAACTACTGGAAGCAATATGAAATAAGTAAAGAAATTAATGAATACATTTAAACAAATAGTATATAAAAAATCACTTAGGCATGACAGTTGTTTTTTTAAGAATTTAATCTAAGACTGATGCACTCATCTACTGTAAGTTGGAACACTCAGTCTAACATGACCCAGATTGCTCCAAACTCATAGCACTGTGAACAAAAAACTAAGGGTAATGCTGCTAAACGCCAGAAGTCTTAACCTCAAGATGCATGCACTCAAATATCTCCTCAGTATGGAGAACATCGACATATGTGCAGTAACAGAAACCTAGTTCAAAACTCCAGAGAGCACCCTAGCACTACCAAGTTATACCTCATACCATACATTTCAGCCCCAAAACTCGGACCGAACCACAAAAAGAGGAGGACACTAAGGCCAATCACAAGGCTTTTTTCAGCTATGTTAGGAACCTGGGGTGCAACTCCCAGATATGCTCTGAGTTAATTCTAAGTGACAAAAATTTCACGGAACCCATAGACATTGCCAACATCCTGGCAGACAGGTTTAGTGCAACCCCCCCCCCCCAAAAGAGCAAATATCTATCCCGGCAGAGTGTAGCCCCCCTAGCATCTCAGATGCACAGGTGAAAGCCGCCCTCTCCAAATAAAAAAACACCACTTCAATGGGACCAGACGGTGTCCTGGGTTGCATACTACATGAATTCCAAGAAGAACTAAACCCTCATGTAAAAATGTTGTACAATCTCAGCCTTACTACAGAATATGTACCAAATGAATGGCATACAGCAACAGTGGTCCCTCTCCACAAAGGTGGTGCCTCGACGGACCCTGGAAACTACTGCCCCATAAGCCTGACTAGCCTAGTCTGCAAAGCTATGGAAAGGATCATCATGGAACTCATAAATAATGACATTGGGGACCTACAGACACTAGATTCTACCCAGTTCGGCTTTGTCAAGGGCAGATCCTGCCTCTTGAACCTGGTCGACTTCTTTGAAACAGTCATCAAGGCCATAGATGAAGGGAAGGTAGTCCACACAGCCTATCTGGACGTCGCAAAGGCATTTGACACAATATCCCACTCGGGCATCATAGATAAGCTATCCAGTCTAAATATAAACCCCTATGTCACAAGATGGGTTGCAAACTGGCTCAAAGACAGAACCCACAGAGTCAGAATTGCTGGAGCCATGTCTGACTCAAAACCGGTCACAAGTGGTGTACCACAGGGCTCAGTCCTGGGACCTCTCTTGTTCGGTATATACTTCTCCGAGGTGCAGGCCAGCATGGGAGGACTGTGGCTGACCAAGTTCACAGATGACTGCAAACTGGGAGCCATAATTGACTCTCCAGCTGACATGAGCATCCTTCAAAAAGGTCTCACAGAGACGAACAACTGGTGCCAGAGCCACGGTCTAAAGCTTAATGCCAAAAAGTGTATAGTCATACCCTTTGGCAAAAACAAAGTACCCACAAATTATCACATAGGTGGAAACCCACTAAGCACGGAGGAAGTAATTAGGGATCTGGGGACCCAAGTTGATAGTAATCTCTCCTTTGACAATCACATTGCCAAAGTGGTTAGAAAAACTTTCTATATAGCCCACCTTATCATGAAAGGATTCACATCTAGATCAAAGGAGGTCATAGTGCCCCTTTATGCAGCCCTAATTAGGCCCATAATAGAATACAATGCCCCTTTTGGGATGTATCTTAACCGGCACCTGCAGCAACTAGAAAGAACCCAAAAGTACCTCACAAAAAGAGTCAAAGGACTCAAACAGATGCCATACGTGGCTTGGTTAAAAGAACTCCAACTCTACGCAGTTGCGTACCGCCTACTTAGAGACGACTTATGCTTGACATATAAAGTCATGTCCAACCCAGAATTAATGAACTTGCTCCACCTCAGAAAATCCAAATCCCTTAGAGCTACGCACTCGAGGGATCTGAACCTCTGCACAGAAATAAACAGAACATGTTGGAGGGACAGATTCATAACCCAGAGGCTTCCCTTGCTCTGGAATAGAATCCCAGTCCATGTTAGACAGAGCCCCTCACTGACTCTCTTCAAGAAGAATCTTGATGAGTGGATGGGGGATCGTAGGTTTACCCCGGGGATTACTTCAGTGTCACTACTAGACAGAGGCACGATAAACTACCCTTAGTAAGGGTTCGGTAAACCCAAATCGAAGGGTGGCGAAAGCCAAACTCACTCGGGCTAGGCTTATAAATGCCTCAGGGCAGATAACCTAGTATGAACCTATGAACTGGTTCTATAAACAGATACATGGAATAAAGATGAAACGGAGCCCAGCTTATACTAAGAAATCTCATATAGTTTCAGCCATTTGTAATAGACAGATTAGCAGCCTACTCTGATTTCTTGTAATGAAAATCTTCTTATAGCTCTAGCCTTTTACTATAGACTGACTACCAGTCTTCTCTCTTTGGTTATCAATGACTACAATTAAATAACAACACAAACATCATAACAATACACCACAAACTTAAACTCAAACTTAAACACTTAAGTTCCTAAACTATGTACAAAACTGTCAAAAAATAGTCAAACCAACATGCCTGTACCCATACAAGTATTTCAACATTTCATCTTCACTTTCATTTGGAAGTGCTAAATCCACCACTTCAATGCCTCTTCATGAGCAATAGACTTCTGTCTTCTTTCTGTCCAACCAACTGTGTTATAACCACATTTCCAGAGTGAACATGAATTACACAGGAAGAAAATAGATTGCAATGATGTGCTCTAATATGCTGTAAAAATCTAACACTGTTAAATATTTTAAAACAATTCATTAGTCTTACCAGAATGGACAAATAATAATATTTAGAATTAAATGTTCATAGAAAGTGAGAACAGAAGCCAACATTAAACTACCCTATCTTAAGTGCTGATTGCAGATGAAAAATGTATAATGCAAACCACTTAATCCTTTCCACAGCAATACAGTTTTGTTTTATAGTGTCTTCTGCCCACACAGCAGCTCTCCTCTCTCTCTCTCTCCTTCCTCTGACCTGCACATCACCAGACTACTCTATCCTTAAATCCAAAGGACATTGTTCAACATCCTTGGCAGTGGTTGGTTATAATCCTAGCTGTGATGTCAGGACAGAAATTCTTGTTGTCAGCCTTTACACCCTTTGTAATAGCCCAGGTCTTTATGCTGCTGACCGCTGACCACTCTTGCTGCTCCTAATGCATGGTTTCCTCCAGCTACTTCAGAGGGCTGTTGTCCTTCCTGTTTGTTTAAACCTCCATAAGCCACACTAAAATCACTGTACACAATGTCAGGCTGAGCTCAGGGAGTTCAGTAGTACACACACTATATCACATTACTCATTCCTGTGGTTCCTTTCAATTCTTAAGATAACTCAACATTCAAATAAACAAACAATAAATGCTACTGTGGCCACTAACGAAAAAAAAAAACATCTACCACTAGATTAATCAATATGTAATCAATAATATGTACTTGGCTGCCACAAGAAACTTATATTTGATATGCAGACTCCTTTCACAAATCTGTTGCAAATTAAATGATAAATACAAACATGTATTGAGAATGTTGAAATATCAAACACCATGATGAGTTCTGTCTAGTGGCCACTTGGGTCACCTTGGGTAGTGTGACTCATTGTGGTAGGGGACTTCACTAGTGCACAGAATCTTGCTAGGTAAACTTGGGCCTGCTTGTGAATGACTGGACCGGGGTGTGTGTGCGTGTGTGCGTGTGTGTGTGTGTGTGTGTGTGTGTGTGTGTGTGTGTGTGTGTGTGTGCGTGCGTGCGTGCGTGCGTGTGTGTGTGTGTGTGTGTGTGTGTGTGTGTGTGTGCATGCGTGTGTGTGTGTGTGTGTGTGTGTGTGTGTGTGTGCACGTGCGTGCATGTGCGTGAGTGCGTGTGTGTGTGTGCATTGCTCTTATTATTCTGAGTCAGTCTTTCCCTGCAGCTACATCAAGTACATTTGTCAAAGCTTTTGTAAATATGGGATGGTTGTTATTTTCTAGAGAGGTGGGAGACTTAATGTCCCAGATAGTGATTTATATGGTGATGTATTAAATGAAAATGTGAATAATGCATTTTAACTATGTGCAATTATTATTCCAAGTGCCAGAGCTTGACTAGTACCTACCTGGCAGATTTTGACAGAGTGCTAGTCTTGTTAAATTCAGTTGGCAGACCGCCCCCGTACTTATGTACTGAAACTAACAGTATGGATTTTAGGGAGTATTTCAGCAACCCCAGAGATTAATACTTGCTTTAATTTGTTATTACCCATTGGTGACACAAAGGTGTGGTTGCAGGAGGTGTGATTTACAATTACAGAAGGAAAGAAGAACTAATGTCATTTATTGAGAGCAGTTGTGGGTGTGATCTAAGTTTGGTACCTGATCTCAAGCTCAGCAACACTCCCAATATTGATTCTTACAAAAAGTGTGACTATTTAACTAAGATATATGATTATAGACAAAGGAAATCACCTGCTAATCAGAGACCTCAATTACCCTGATATAAACTGGGAGGCACTCTCTGATAATAGTATATATTCTAAATAATTTATAAACATAATTTCATTTCCTGGATTACAGCAACTGGCATTTGATAAGACTAGGGGAAACTATTTACTGGATATTATTCCAACAAATATACCAAATGTAATCCACATTGTATCTATTGCACCACCATTAGGTACTTCAGACCATATGTGAATATTTTTTGAAATATCCAAATCCCTTTTGACTACAATTCGCCTTAAGAGATTTACCTGTGGTAAGATCAAATATCAAGCAATGCATCAGTCATTAGATAATGCTGTATGGCCTCTTTGAAGTTAGGAAGTATGGTTATATATCTCACAAAAATCGTGTAGATCTATACAGTCTCATGTAGAATGTTCATCCACAGCTAAGTACAAAGGCTCCAAGATTAATCTCCCATAATGGCGGACAAAATAGAATCAGGAGAGATTCAAAAACAAAAGCTGTAGAATGCAATTCATCTTATGAAAAAGCTAGCTGGAGACAAGTATTACATGCAGGGAAGTTCATTGCAGAGCTTTGGGAGGCACTGTTTTAAAAACCTATCCCTCTAGTGTTTTGTTTATCTGTTGGTGAAGATTTACACAGTTGGTTCTAGTGCTGGTAGAAATATTGGACTTCTAGAATAACAGGAATTCCATGTCTCTAAAGACCATAAGCTACTAAATCATACCTTTCATTTTTCAAATTTTTAATGAACGTCTGATTTTGTTTCATATTTTTGCCTTGTCCCCTTATAAAATATTCAATTTTCTGGTAAATCACTGAGGATTAAAGTCAATCAATCATGTCTTATGTTGATGCAAAACATGCTGTTCTATTAACTTTTTTGTGTCTCTCCATTATTTTTGGCTTTGTCCAGAATTCTTGAACAAAGAAGTTGAGAGGTATGCATTGAATAATGCGACAGAACTTTAGGTCTGTGATTTTTTTGGGTAGGACCTTTTGGGCTTTTCCTGTTTGATATTTTTAGTAAGGTACATCCCAAAGGGGCACTGAACTTGATAACTAGCTTGACCAATGCTGAGTATAATGGCGTGATCACCTCTTTAGGCATTGATGATAGCCCTTTGGCAATTAGATGGGCTAAATAAAAAGATTTCCTAATAAGTATCATTACAAGAGAGAGCGCTATCAACCCAATTACCTAGGTCCCTAACTACATTTTTCTTTTGTAGAGGTGTGCTGCCTGGACAGTATAATGAGAGGAAGGATCATGTACCAAAACTGATGTCCCTATACTTTTTAGCATTTAGTTTGAGCCTATTTGTACTACATTGAATGTTTACTAAAACAAATTCATTCTGGAGGTTTTGGGTCTCATAGGGGGACATAACAATAATTGTCTGCAAACTTTGTTAGGCAGATGTCTTGGCTACCTGCCTGGAGACCTGAGAATTAAATACCAAAATGAAGAGGCCCCAGTACTATGCACTGAGGATCATCACCTGGTCACTTTCATAATTTCAGATGAAGCATCAGCAGCTCGCACTGTGTGAGTTATCCATCTTGCCACATAAGGGTTGATTTTTTAAAGCATTTATCTTTTGTATAAGGCCAGCAATGAAAATGCTGACAAAGTCCTAAGCCAGTTAAGATGCACTACATGCACATCTTTCCTCAGCTAGATTGTAAATGTTGGAGGTGTGATGGGGAGTGCAATGAGTTGGCAGACTTTAAAAATCCACTGTAGACTACTCTGTCAGGAATACTGGGTGAGCAAATGGGTGTGACTAAGGAAATGATACAGAATTGGAATTTCCTAGACATAGTAAGGCCTTGCTGAATTTAATTCTGGTGACTGCTAAAAAGCAATTAGAACATGAAAGTCAAAGTATAAACCAGCCATACTATAAGTAGTAAATATTGTAAGAGAGATAAAAGAACAGGAAGTGGGATCTTTAGAAAAGGGTAGGAACAAATTGTGTAGAAAAAAATGGAAATTGTCAGAACAATACATGCAGAATAATGTTTTGTAGGAGAAATGAGGTTTAAGGGAAAGCAACAATTGAATGAGCTATGTAATGTTTGATTAACAATAACTGTATAGAAGATTTTATGTGATTGTATAATGACTGTATAATGTTTGCGACTGAAAATGTCTTAATATGTTTTTTTCATTTATATAAATGTATGATTGCCTATGTCATACATCATAATTCAATAATGATGTTTCTTGTTTTAAAAAAGGTTCATCACATGCATTGCATGGCCACCATGTTTAGCCTCTGTAACCTTTTCAAAGAAATTTACCACATCAAATAGACGATATTTGATATCTGATAACTGATAATTTAAATGTTGGCTTTATGATTACTAACAAAATAGATGCTTCAGTCAATAATACATATATTACTTGCAGACACCAGTTCCCCTGAGCTCGAACAGACGAGTGTCACACAGCTGATAACCAGCAATCTTCCTTTATTCCACAAAAACGAACAGTGTAAAAAATGTAAAACACAGAGATCTCAGTACATCCAGGTAACATCCAGGTTAAGCGCTTTCATCTGATGAATACAGACTGTATTCATCAGATGAAAGCGCTTAACCTGGATGTTACCTGGATGTACTGAGATCTCTGTGTTTTACATTTTTTACACTGTTCGTTTTTGTGGAATAAAGGAAGATTGCTGGTTATCAGCTGTGTGACACTCGTCTGTTCGAGCTCAGGGGAACTGGTGTCTGCAAGTAATATTGGTTGGTACTTTTCTCATTTTACTTCTGTGTTAATAATACATATATGCTAGAAATAAGCACGTGGGCAGAATCTATTGATAATAACTTTAGCACGGACACATGTTGTATAATGTATTTTTCAATTCAAAGGTCAAATACCAAATCTGTTTAACATCATCAGCTCTAAAAGAACATTTTAGAGATTTAGATGTTTCATTACTAACAATTTCTACTTTGGGAAACACTCTGATGCAATAAGATGTTGAACCTGAAGACAGTTAAGAGAACTGATTAAAAACCTAGCTGAAAGGGATAGTAATTGCCTAAATGCTCTCTATAAGGCATATATAACCTCTACCCTAGAATACAATGATGCATTCTGGCTTTATACTAAGAGCCATATTAAAAGTCTCAAAACTGTGCAAAGGAGATTTACTAAGAAAACACTATATAGCAAAAATATGAGTTATAAGGGAGGATGTATATGTCTTAACTTGTATACTTTATATTACCAATACATAAGAAGAAAACTGTTATTAGCATAAAAGGCTTTTCATATTCCAATCCTGCAAGTAACCTTAAATATAAAGCCATACCATGCTATATTAAAGACTTAGACACAGTAACTTAAAACTGCACATAAACCATTTAAAATTAGATAAAGGTAATGCTTTATTATGTTAAGAATCCATACATATAATAACCTTCCTATATGGACTAAATCATCAAGCAGTCTGAACACATTTAAATTAAATCATGATAAATGTGATGTGAATTTAGTTTATGAGCCCGATCTTATGGAATAACTATTCCTTAGTGATCTTTAACCTGAACACTACAACTGAACTTGTAAAGTTATGAACAATTAGATGTGCCAATGTTCTGGAAACAGACTAGAAAGGAATTATGAGAACGGCATTGTTTCTGGATTTATTGAAATATTAAATAATGTAACCCTGACATTGATATCTTTATCGCTGGAAGCTAGGTGAAAACATTAAATGGTTAAATGTTTGGTTCATTGGACACATAACACTCTAAATAATGAAATATGTAGTGGTAGCTAAAATATGGAAGAAATGGAAAAGTACTTTAAATGAAGACCATGATGAAATGGTTCAGCTGTGAATCTGTCATGGTATGCTACTAAGTCCGGGAGGACTAAGATTTATAAATAGGAGCATCTGCATAAATATATTAAACTCCAAAAAGTCTGAAAAGAATGTTTGCAATGTCAATCCTTCATCATGCAGATTTTTACAGAAGGTGTCTAGGTACATAAGAACATAGCTCCCTGTCATGCTCAACTTTAAAGGCTTTTAAGTTAGATTTCTATGAATTGGTATAGGGGGGTTTAGGTGGAAATCTTAAGATTACTAAGAAGATTAAATGTGATGCTTAATGTTTGCACCTGAAAATATGTCAATATGATTTGTTTTCATTTATATAAATGCATAATTGCCTACATCATAAGTGATAATTCAATAAAGATGTTCCTTATTAAACAAATAGGGGGTCTTATTAGAGAACTTATTAAGGCTCATTAAATACAGCTGTTCTGATGATAAACTCTATTTAGTGAAAGGGTGCTAACATAACACCTGTTTGTGGACCTGTATCTAAAAGAAGTACCCTACAATGCATGATTAATTACACAATCCATCTGAAATCCACCTAAAATAATTAGTTAATCATGTGATCCCTCAGCAAACAAGTAATGCAAAGTACAATAACAATAAACTAAAATGCTAATAGCAGATAAATGAAAGCTTTAGTACTTTGCTAAATTAGAGGTCCACTTCTAAATCTTAAGAGCCATTTTCTTTGTTTAAGAGATGGATGATTCAAAAACAGAAAGCAGCTCTAATATTAAGGAGAAGCATCACCAGGAACAGTTCATTTCCACAGAGTAAGGCTACAACAGTTACCAACACTGCATGTTCTTGCCCAGTTATACTCTTGATTACTATGGTTTTCTGCTCCTGAAATGTGAAATAAGGATAATACTGCATGTTATTGCACTGTTAGGAATTCATTAAGCACTACATGCTAATGTGAATTCAAGAGTCCATGTTCATAAGTTCATAGGTTGTTACTAGGCTAATGACCACTAGGGCCCTTACAAGCCTAGCTGCACACCCAATACCATTTGGATCCCAAGTATCATATTGGAGCGGGGTATGTTAGTATGTTAGTAGGCAGGTAGCTAAGGATTTGTAGGGGGGGGGTGCTAGTTACCGTAATACTTTTCTTATTGACAACTTCTGCCCACAAGGGACAAGGGGGACAGAACGGGAGTAAGTCTATGATTTGCCACCCAATTGACAAAGTTTTGTTTGAATAGGATCAGGGATGAACTCTGTTTTTCATGGATGGAGAGCATCTTCCATAGTGCAGGGATCCTTTTGGACAAATATCTGTCTCTCCAGCACATTCTGTTTATGCCACAAGCAAAGTTCAGATCCCTGGATGTAGTGTTTTTGGTGCTTTTTGTTTTGCGCATTTGCAACAGATCCATCATGGCTGGGTCAGAGGAAGCCTTAGAGGCATTTTATCAAGGGAGTAATTAACTTGTACTGCCTAGTTACCCAAAGGGCAATATATTGCATTTTTTGGCACTGAGTTTTAGGCCATGGCTGTGGCACCAGTCATTTATTTGTGTTAAACCCTTTTGCAAGTTGTTTGTATCTTGGGGGAATCTATAACAGCTCCCAATTTACAGTCATTGACAAACTTGGTGAGCCAGAGGCCTTTAACATTAGTCTTGACTTCCAAAAAGTAGATACCAAACAGGAGCAAGCCTAACATGCAGCCCTGGGATAAAGCACTGGTGACTGGTCTCTTGGTGGAGGTGGTCTCACCAATCCTGACTTCCTGGGTCTTGTCTGTGAGCTAGTTTGCAATCCAGCTAGTTATGTAAGTGCCTAGCTCAGAGAGTTTATGAACAATGACTGAGTGGGGTATTGTATCAAATGCCTTATCCATGTCAAGATGCACAGTATGCACGCTGTACCCTTGTCCACTGCATTGGTGACCCTCTGAAAGAGGTCTACCACTTTAAGTAACCAAGGCCTTCCCTTAACAAAGCCAAACTAGGATGGGTCCAGTGTCTATAGGTTGCCAATGTCCTTGGTTATCATTTCCATGACAATTCATTGCATGGCTTGCATATTAGGCTTGTTAGACTGATAGGTCTTTTGTTCCCTGAATCAGTTGGTGATCCACCTTTATGGAGGGGAATGACTGTTGTGGTCCACCATTCACTTGGAATGTCGCCTGTTTCAAAGCTGTTGTTGAAGAGTACCTCAAGTGGT
Source organism: Protopterus annectens (assembly GCF_019279795.1). Taxonomy (NCBI): domain Eukaryota; kingdom Metazoa; phylum Chordata; order Ceratodontiformes; family Protopteridae; genus Protopterus; species Protopterus annectens. Next base: position 649,384,269 of record NC_056745.1, on the reverse strand, counting down.
TCTGATAGGTCATGTTCAGGAAGCAACCAGAGATGTTGCTGGGACCCATGGGGGCAGTGTTCTTGGCTTTATCAAGTGCTGTCAGCACCTGGACCCTTCTGATAGATACGGAAAGTATGTTAAAAGGGATTTCACCTGGTGGTGCTGGGAAGGGGTGTGTGAAGTTTGAGCTGAATTTATTTGGTACGCCACACTTCTCTGTGAAGATGGTGCTGTTCACCACCATTTCAGAACCTAAAGTGTTCAGAGGTGTGTTTACAGGTGTTACCTCTAAAGTTATGGATGTAGTTGAAGAAGGCCTTCTGATTGTCCTTAGCCTATGAGGTTATTCATAGGTTCATAGGTGTGTACTAGGCTAATGGCCCTGGGGCCTTTACAAGCCTAGCCCATATGATTACCCTGGCATCGTGCTACCCAATCTTAGTTCCCAGTGCCTCTGTCGAGTAGAGCCACTGATGGGATACCTGAGGTGAATTTTCTATTTCCCATCCACTCATCAAGATTTCTCTTGAAGAGGGCCAGTGAGGTGCTCTGTTTGACATGTATGGAAAGTCTGTTCCAGTCTATTTCATAGTATGGTCAGTCTCTGGATTATGAACCTGTCCCTCCAGCATCTTCTGTTGATTGTGGTAATGAGGTTGAGGTCTCTGGAGCTTGTGGTGCAGAGGGTTTGGGATTTCTTTAGATGTAGCATTTCTAACAGAGCTGGGTCAGACATGGTTTTGTAAGTCAAGCAAATGTATTTTGACCTTATAGTTAGCCTTGCTGGACCTAATTAGACCTCTTAGCTTCTTGTTTGGTTGTATAAGAGAGTACAGTATAACAGAGAACAAAAATGTAAAAGCACAAAATCAGCTAATAACAATGCTCAAAAGAAACTGGCGACACCCGATGGAACACCCAATACTTTCAACTTCTCTACACAATTTATTAATGTCCAGCACAGTTAAAAACAATAGAAACAAACACAGTTAAAAAATATAAATATTGAGTCCTTTTGTCCTACTAACAAGGACTTCATCAGAATACAATTAACATAGTTTACTACCCAGTTTATATATTCTCACTAATTAACTATTGAGCTGGTGAAATTAAGTACCAAATAATCTTTTAAAAAGACAGTCACTAAATAAAAAACATTCCATAGCTGTTAAAGTATACATGCCTTATAAAATAAACCAAAAATAACCAAAATAAGCAATTTGCAATCATATACTTTCTTAAAATATTCCATAAAAACAACTACCCATAAAAACTTGTAAAATCCATAGTAATATTGTGACAACAAATCATTTTACTATTGCTGACTTAAAATTTAACCAGGAGTGAATACGAATATATTTATTTAAGCATGGAACATGTGATGCTTGCAGTCTTAGCTGCCATCTATTTCCTTTAACTTCTGGAGAGTTCTAAATCCCCCCCCCCCCATTGGGTTTACCTTTATCTTGTCCAGGATGGCAAATTTAAACTTAAAGTGTGGACATAATCTTGTGTGTTTATAAAGAGCATTATTTTCATTTTGCCTTTGAATAGCTCCTAACTATTACTGGTTTAGTTGGATTTTCTGGGTTGACTTTTACTTCAAGTGAGACAGTTTTGTGATCCAACCTCCTCAGTAGTGAGGATGTGACACCATTGGGGGGGGGGTGCAACACTCTCCAATGTAGGTGAGAACCAGATTCAGTATGTTTGACACTCTGGTTGTATTATGCACTATCTGTTCCAGGGTGTTTGTGTTAATAATTCCCAGGAAGTGTTGTGCATGTGAGTTTCAGGCAGTGTATATTTCATAGTCTATGGAGAGGTAGTTAAAGTTACCCATGAATAGGGTGTTTGGTTGGATGGTGAACACCTCTAGTAAGTTTATGTAAGAGTTGTGTGACCCTAAGTGTATATATGATGACCTTTAGCTAGCCATGATATGGTGAGGACATTACCTATGGTGACTTTACATGGATGAGCTCCATGGTGGTGTCCTGTTTAATCAACCTGGAGGTATGTTGTTGCTAACATAGATCAAAATGCCTCTAGTTTTGACCCCAGTTTGTGCTGTTGTTGGTTTAAACGTGTGGAAGACACTGTAGCCGTGCACGTCCAGAGTACTTTCTATGGATTTAAACCAAATTTTAGTCATGGTTCAGATGTCTACATTCTCCAGAGTGAGAAAGGCTTGAAGGGTGTGGAATTTTTTGTTTAGGCTCTGAACATTGAGCAGTGACACCCTAAGGTTGTTTGTAGGCTTTTCACTGTGCTGGTACCTTTGCCTTTTTGGCATTGCCTAAAATGGCTCTAAGGGGGTGGATAAAATGTTAGCCAATATCCAAAAGGGGGCAGGGACAGGTACAACCCATCTTTGCAAAGCAATGTGGTCTTTTGACCATGCTCTCCCATACTGCAAGATATTGGATCCCCCTAGAGTAACACCAGAGACTAAGCCAATTATTAAAATCAATCATTTTTTGTTCATAGTGAGGCATTATCCTTGGTGAAGGTAGAATACTGCTCAATGTATGGCTCATACTTATCTGTGACAAATGTATTTATTTATTTATTTGACATTTGTTGACTGGGATAGTCCAACTGAGCTTGTGACCTTTTTCAGTGGAGGGCCAGGGAGAAAAGCTCCACAGTCACAAAAGATAAAAGTAGCATGTTCACAGTACAAGTTTAGCAGGTACAAAGAAAAATATTCTCAATACAAGTTAAGCAAGTAAATATTCCAAGATATCCATTATGTCTCTTTTCATATATTCTACTGAGGTACATCTCAGATCATTTACACCTATGTCGGTACCTGGGGTGCAGTAACTGGAGTCCATGCATAATATTGCAGATCCTGACTCCAGACAGGCAACTAACAGTTATCTTCTCCTTGTCGAAACTGGTGAGTGGGGCATCTGTGTCACACAGTGGTGTCCCAGTGACAAGAGTATTAGGTAAAGTTCATGCTTGCCTTACAGGCTATGCTCTTGGGTGGACCATTGGGTGCAGACTTATGTTTGGTGCTGCTTTTGGTGTGCACTATAGTGATTGATGAGGAGTAGTGTTGCCATTAGGTGGCTTTGGATGTCTTTGAGATTTGGAAAGGTTTCTTTTAAGCACCTCAGCATAAGACTGTCTGTGTGTGTAGTGAACAGTATGTATTAGTGATGAACTGTGGATATTTCTCACAACCTTATTTGCATGTGAGATAACCATGTTATTTTTTTAATGATTAACTGGTTGTCTGAGAACATGAGACAATTGCTACATTATCTCAGGATGTCCAAATACGCCATGCTGGCCACAGAGATATTTGGAAATTACATATCCATGTTGTCGAGTCCCATAATAGGGTGGCTATTTAGGATTAAGGACTAGGTTTTAACAGGGATCTCCTAAGGTAGTTTCTGGGGTTAAGGGTAGGATGGTATATAATGCTAGGATATGGTAGTACTTGGATTGCAAACCAAGGTTTAATGTTTAGAAACAATTAAGTTTAAGTGCTTTCATTCCATTCAATTCAAACAGGAACTTCTTCTGAAACAAAGTAGCAACTGTTTTGGTGGATTATATACCCTTAAAGGCGCCAAACCCTATTTCATCTCAAGTGATAGTACTTACAAAACAAGTATCAAAAAATATATAAAAAAGGCAACAAAAGTTTAGCAGCATACAGTATTAAAAACAACTTGGTAAGCTTTAATAAATATAAAAATCCTAATCTTTTATATATTATCAGCCTTTATTTTTAAAATTGATTTAATTGAAATAAGACCATTAGTACCAGGGGGGGGGTGAAGCATTAAGCAGTATTTGCCAGTATAGCTCCCTTCGTTCAAGGGCTAGCTCCCAGTCACCACCCCTATGAGAAGAGGTAACCTGCTCCAGTATAGTGAAAACAAACATTTTTAAAATCATGACATTGGGTAGAATGTTTGTACAGTGCATTCACATCCATAGCCTTCTTGATAGCATACACATGTTGATAAATCCTGTTCTTTAAAGGCCCTACTGTCCTACCAATACAGAAGGCTGAACAGGAACTACAGAATGCAATGCAGACAACCCCCTTGCACTGCAGTTATAATGCATCTTCAGGGAAACTTTCTTGGGATAACCTGGAATAACTAGGAAGGTGCCTTGCAGTATATACCTGCACTGCTGACAGGCACCACAATATTTCATCCCCATGCTGTAGCGCAGTGTAATCTGGTGGTCATCATTTCTTTCCAAAATTTCTTTTAATTTTTTTTTTATTTTTATACACATATCAGGATAGGTTTCCCAAAGTATCCAAGAGATCAAAAGAACCAAACACGGTGGACCAATGCATGTTTATAATCTTCTTGGGAGAAAACACATCTGGATTAAACTGAACGACAAAGGTTTGTTACAAGTCAGTGTCCACCTTTCTTTCACTGGTTTTCAGACCACTGGGGAAATTTAATAGTGGCATATAATGAGTCTGTCTTGTTTAGGATACCCATTTCAAAACTACATCCAGTAAAGTGAGTGGATATCCCCGTTCTCGAAATAGACAACAAAGCTTGTCAGCCTCTTGATGAAAAACTGAGTCATTAGATAAAAGTCTGCTTAGCCTTAAAATTGCCCCTTAACTATGTTTTTCTTTTGCCACCCTGGGCATTGCCTAGTAAAGTGCAAATGTGTGCTTGAAAAGGTGCCCTTTCTAAATATTGTTGACTCATATCTGCCAGCAGTTAAATTTTTATATAGTGTAATACCTATGTAGTTGACAGTCATTTTGTTCACCTGGTAGGTAAACTGCAAAAAAACTCATAGACTGGTTGAGGAAGTCTATAACGAGCTTCAACTCATTGATACTTCCTTTCCATAAGAAAAAATATCAGTCAGATATTGTAAGGAGAGGCTTACGTTGGAAAAGAGGGTGGAGTTAAAAATACTAGTGGTTTCCCAAAACCGCAATACTATATTGGCAAATATCGGGGCTGAGGTGGCACCCATAGCTACACCCCTATGTTGTTTATAGTACTCCCTCTCATAATACAAATAGCTGTTCTTTAGAACAAGTCCCATACACTGATATAAAAAGGCTGTTTCGGATTGATCAAACTGAGTATACTTCACCATTGCCAGTAAAAAACAGTCTATACCTTCTTCATTTGGAATGACGGAAAACAAATCTTTGCTGTCCACAGTGACAAATAAAGCATCTGGCAAAAATTCACTAGCAGCTAAAATTTGAAGGAAGTACCAGGAATCTTTCAAAATATGTTTTTTGTTTTTGCAAAGCATTTTAACTTGAAATCAACTAGTTTATCAAATGGTTCTGCCTTTGAGACAGCAGATGTCACAGTCAGTCTCGGGGGGGGGGGTCAGTCACTGATATGTGGATTTTGGGGATGCCAAAGATTCTTGGGACCCAAGGATATTTTATTTCCAGGAATTCTTTCATTTTAGGTGGAATATAGAATGTGATACAGAAATCTTCAAGGGCCAAATCAACGTGGTAATAGGCGATGTTTATTTCATTCTTTGAAACCGCTGCAAAAAAATCCCCATTGTTAAGAAAATTCAACATCTTTGATAAATGCATATGATGGTCCATGATCACCCCACCTTTGTCTGGCTTCATCACTCATATATTCCTATCTCTAGACAGTTTAAACAACAAAGTCCTTTCCTCAGTTTACAGATTGTAGAATTTCCTTTTCTTATTTCCACACCACTCCCTTATACTTTGTTTGCATAACTGTTCGACTAATGCAATGGGGGGTGCCAGTTGAGGGTTAAATGTACTACATCGCACCAAACCACTTTCAAAAGTGCCCTCATTATTGGATGACAGCAAACAAGTCAAATTCAGTTTTCTTGTGAAAAGTTTCAACTCAGTGATAGTGTCAACTACATTGGAGTGGCTCAAAGGTATAAATTTAAAACCTATTGAAATAATGAAGACACATATGGAACTATGTCTTAAAACAGGCTGAATCAGTACAGCTTAATTTATTTATTTCACTAATGTCATGGAATATTAGTGCTATATCTAGTCAAGTGAAATGCACCAGCGTATTTCCCTATATAAAAAAATAGACCTAGTTTTATTTTATTGCAGGAAACTCACTTGAATTATGAGTAACACCAGAAATTAGTTGGGAATTTTGACATAGGGACGTTTTGTTACTACCAAAGTGGTAGAAGAAGGGGAGTCATAATTTTAGTGAATAAGAACAAGTAATTTGAATTAATTTCTCAATTGATAGCTCCAGAAGGCAGATCTATAGGTATTAAGGGATATATTTTATGTAGGCTTCTCACTATTATGTTAATATACTTACCCCATGGCATGCATGCAGCAGAAGCAGCCCAGATGGTTTTGGAATGTTAGTTTTATTTTTATTTTTTTTCAGGTGGGCTTGATAATTTGGGTTGGGGATTGGAACACTGTAACAATCAGATCCGGCCCTGCTTGCTTCTTGCTCCAGCTCTTGGACAGTTTATACTTAGCCATTTCATATTCTTGGGGATAGTGTTACCCATGCAGCTCTCTAGACCTTTCAGATAATTTATATATTAGGATGTTTTACCGATTCTCCTCCTTCTTCAGAATCAATAAAGTATTGATTTCCTCAAGTCTGTCTTGAATATAGTGCATTATTGTTGTCAGATCACACGCCTCTTTTATTAACACCAACTGCTGGACCAGATAGCCTAGAAAGACACTGTTATCAAGTAGTTACTTCTGTCAAGGATTACAGTACATGCAGTCGCTCACATCAAACACTTTTGTATTTGACTTAGTATGACAAACAAATAGTGCTACCTTGCTGGAAAACTGATTTTTTTTAAAACTTTTTTTACTTGTGTTGTTTTATGTCAGTTTACAAACATTAAAAGTAATCAAGTTAAAGTGGCTCAGAATCCATTCTATAAGAAAAATTAGATCTTCAAAGTAAGCTGAGGAAAGGGCAGGAAAAGACAGACAGAACAGGATTTACTCTCTTTTCCAAATAAAAATATAGACACAATGGATTATAAGATAGACCTTCATTATAAAGTGCTTCATCCAAAGATGTTTGATACAGCCCACTCCTTCTTGAAGTACTTAGCTCTAAAACTGTGCAACTTGAAAGCCAGTAGGTTAGTTCCTAGGATTAAAGCTATGAATGAAACTCATATATTTAATAGCCCTGTAAATATATTAGAAAAATTTGCTTCTCATTTAGAGAACTTATTTAGTTTACAGAAAGAAATATGGAACATTACAGCTTGTTCAACAAAACTGTTTTGCAAATAAAATAGCAATTAAAGAATACTACAATGTAAGACAAGCATGCCTAGATATAAAATGTAACATTGGAGGTGACAGAATACTTACAAATACACTAAACTGTCAGTTCTGAAACAAAACATTAACCAGCCCAGGCAGAACAGAATATTGGATCTAAATAATAAGATTCCCACAGTAATAAACCATCAGTGACAGAGAACTTTGGCACACATTGTTTTCAATTTACTTTAAAAGACATAGAGGGAGATTCATAAAGGTTATCATGAGGGTAAGCCAATTTTATCCATTACGGTAACCATTTCCTGTTCAGAGAAAGAACTACCACAGGCATGCAGTGGCACAGTGGTTGCAGTCACCTCACAGCAAGAGGTTCTCCAGTTTGATTCTCAGCTGGGGTGCCTTCTGTGCAGAGTCTGCATGTCACCCCTGCATTTGTTTGGGTTTTGTCTGGGTGCTCCAGTTTCCTCCCACATTACATGCATCTGGAGCATTTCTCCCCGGGCCTCCACTGAAAACTGGCTTTGTTCCAAGTTGGACTTTGACTGTAAACAAATGTTAAATAAATAAATAAATAAATAAAAATAGATGTATTGCAGCACCATGGTGGTCTGTTTCTACAACCTACCATAAATGCTAATGAAGCATTGCTGGGTTAGTGGCCTGTGCTAATTAGCCATGTACTCTCCTTTCCTGAAAATACATATGGTAATGTATTTATTCACCTGAGTGATTCAGAGACTCATTCGGCTGTGTAAGTTACATTAGCCAGCCAGGTTAATGAACAAAGTAAGGACCAGTAAGTTTATATGCAGGTAGTAATGAGGTGTGTGCACATGTGTGCATGTGTGCATGTGTGTGGTTGCATGTGTGAGTGTATGCAGAGGACTGCGTGGCCTTATGTGCATGTATGTGTGTGTGTGTGTGTGTGTGTGTGTGTGTGTCACTGCTTGTCGGCCTTGGTGATCATAGGGGGAGTTGCTGGGGGCATAGAAAGGGTATGTGTGAATGTGAATCTGCGCATGTCAGTATGGGTGAATGGATAAGCATGTCTGTGAGTGCAGCTAGGTTTGAGGGTTGTGAATGTGTGTGTGTCTGGGGGGTGTGGGTGTGCATGTGTGCGTGTGTTTGTGTGTGTGTGTGTGTGTGTGTGTGTGTGTGTGTGTGTGTGTGTGTGTGTGTGTGTGTGTGTGCCACTGTTTGTCAGCCTGGGTGATCATAGGGGGAGTTGCTGGGGAGGCATAGGAAGGGTATGTGTGAATGTGAATCTGTGCATGTCAGTATGGGTGAATGGATAAGCATGTCTGTGAGTGCAGCTAGGTTTGAGGGTTGTGACTGTGTGTGCGTGTGTGTATGTACGTGTGTGGGCGTGTGTGGGTGCGCGTGTGTGTGTGTGTGTGTGTGTGTGTGTGTGTGTGTGTGTGGGTGTGTGTGTGTGTTTGTGTATGAATCTGTGAGTGCCTGTATGTGGGGGACACCCCTAGACTAATGAACAAATCCTGCAATATTGGGAGGGAAATACTAGACACCAGGATACTGTTGATATCATGCCTTAAAGGCAGTTAAAAACATAATAGAACAAAATTTTCAGGCTGAGGGTAGAGTAAAATTACACACCACACCTAGGATATCCTTTATATCATGCCATAATGCACTTAAAAAATTCAAGCCCTGTACCATCAGCATTCAGAAACAGCCCTTTTGCAGAGCATTAACCCTCTGCACTACCAATAGACACCCAGGATCCTTTTATATATTAACTAAAGTATTCGGGAAAAAAAATGCTAAAGTAAAAGGGGGTTCAAACCCTGTACCCTTAGCACACACCCAGCTCCATAGCAGAGCATTAGGCCTCTACACAACCATTAGTCTCCACAGATACTCTAAACATATTACTATAAGTCTTAAAAAAAAAAAAAAAAAAAGAACAAGGAAAGAGAAGAAAGTTTCTAAAATCACACACTTGTTAACTTGTTTGTTAAAATGTATCTGCACAATATTTTTCCACTACAGGCACTATTGCTCACGCTTTGTATTAGTTGATATGTATTTGTACTTGTATTTTTATTTTTATTGGACTGCTATCTTTACTCTAACCTGTTTCGTGGAGCTTTTCTCCCTGGGCTTCCACTGAAAATGGGCTCTCTAGGCCCAGTGGACTTCCCCGGTAATCAAACTAGAAATAAATAATAAATAAATAAATAAGCCTCTATACAAGACAGACCCTTATTCCTCTATCCTAACTTGGAGGGATTATGTTTGACTATATTTTTTATACTTAAGTGTGAAACTCTTAACATCTGCGATTATTCACTGACTGCAGTGGTCCATGAGTTATAAAGGAAATGTACTAAGGCAATATCAGGAGCCCTCTGTAAAATCAAGGACAGTTTTAAACTATTACTTGGACGTATTTAAAAAGTGTATACACCAACAGGCCTAGCATCATGATGCACTTTACATACATTAAGAGGAATAAAACTCTAATGTTGATCATTATTGACTATCTGTAAGGATCTGTGATTTACAATAGCAGGGACAAAAATAAGAAGATACATCAGGGACATTCTGTCAGCTCAGGCACAGGAAATAGGGATGTTGAAATGCATGTGCGTGTGTGTGTCTATATGTATGTGGAAGAGTGAATGAGGTGCCAGTGCCAATACAATGCATTAGTTGCCAGTGGTGACCACCACAGGAAAGTGATGATTTGTGCTTGTAACTATGAGTGATTCCTTTGTAGTATGTAGTCCTTAAGTGGGTAAGCTGAACCCTGCCTGTATTCTTTTTCATCCCCATTCTTTTTTGTCCTCTCTTTATTACGTGTACAGTTTTCCTCTACCTTCTTAAAATGTTGTCATAAAAATCATGGTGGCAGTCAAACAACAAATCCTGTAATACTTTCTCATTTAAAGTCCTTGACCTCATCTAACAGGATGTTAATCCTGGGTGCATTGAATTTAAGAATAAATTCCAACAATTTAAGGTCATGTTAAACATGTCAATCAAATAAAAGTATTTTGATCTGTCTTTCAGAACGCCAAAAGGAAATTTAAAAAGTCTCAGACCTTTAGGAATCATAATGTATCCATTGTCAACTGGATGTGTCTTTATGTTAACCAACTTCTTTTCCAAAGTCCGCATCATAGTTTTCAAGCTAGAAGGCGGTGCTCCAGTCAAACCTGTATCATGTGAAGAAGAAAAATTGAGGGTTAACCATCCTTCTAGGTCTTCCCCATTGCGAATCCTAGTTTGAAATGTGTGAACATGAGACCGATGGTTAGTCATTTGGACTGGAGCTTCCGTGGAATCATTAATTACCTCAGTTATACAATGAACTTCTTTAAAACTGTAACTGGACTAGGTTTGAAGACACCATTGTGAAAAGGGAGAAAGATGGTATCTCCAGAGAAAGTTTGTTCCAGTAAATGGTTCACTGTACCACTAGGTAAAGAAACATTAGGGGCGACCTATGGAAGGGTGCTGAGGATTTGGCTACACTGTTCATTCAGAAGTGTAATCAACTGAGTAAGGTTTCCAATCTGGTTTGATTGTGTCATTCCTTCAAGATCATCAGTAATGTTATGGTCCAAGGTGAGCAATTCTTGACTACGGGAACTAAACAAATTCGAGGAAACATAAAAATCACACAAAGTGTTCTAAAAACTCCAGTAAGGAAAAAACATTCCAAACACTCACAGAGGGGTAAACCAAACTTCCTGTGAATGTGAACACAACCACCTGTAGAGTAGAAGTGTGTTCGTAATGTAGTAGGGCTAACTGGCAGTGGAGATAAAACACACCATAAACCAAACCACAAACCAACTGGAAGGTGTGTAACCATGCAACCTAAGAGAAACTAGTAACTCAAAGAGATTCATGTAGTCCCCAGTGAAGCCTGTATCACCATACAACAGTAACAGTCAAGGTAAAACCATAGTTCGTTGAACCCAAAGTCTTTAATTAAACAATACACCAAGACTGAGTGCTTTCATCTTAACACTTAGGACTTCATCAGAATGAAGACATATAAAAAATGTCTCCATAAATACATGTCATCAGACATTCCAACTAGCCATCTGATTAAACAATCAATAACATATTATATTAAATTCATCAAACAACATTACACTAAATATGTAATGTACTCATTGTAAAATGCAATTAAATACAGAATCAATAGTAAAAAATAAACAGGTAAGATCCAGGTTAAGAAAATATAAACAATATTATAAAAAGTGTAAAACAGAAAAACATGTTAAAAATGTATTAAAACAGGCAAAGTAATCAATTCAGTGAGGAAGATTTTTTCACAGTTTCACTGATCTAATCTTTAAAATGGGAAGTATTGAAATAAGATAATTTAACTCAGGGGGAAGAAGCATCCAATTTGATCTGCTATATCAATTCTCTATATTCTATCTTGTTTTCTCACTGATCCCCCCAACTTCAAAAGGAATTTTCTCTAAGATACCGAATGCAAATTTTGAACATTACATAGGCAAGAATGTCTGTAAAGGGCAATATTTATATTTTCTTTCATAAGTTCATAGGTTGGTACTAGGCCATAACAACTAGCCATAACAATTCCCTGGCTATTTCTTCCCAGAATATTTACTTCCCTGGTCCCCAGCAGGGTGACCGACATGATCCCCGGGGTGAATTTCCTATCTCCCATGCAATCGTCAAGGTTCCTTTTGAAGAGCGCCAAAGAGGTGCTCAGCTTGACATGTATGGGCAGTCTATTCCAGAGTATGGGGAGTCTCTGGGTCAGGAACCTATCCATCCAGCATGTTTTGTTCATTGTGATTACCAGGTTTAGATCCCTGGAGCATGTGGCTTTGAGGGATTGGGATTTCTTTAAGTGTAGTATGTCCAACAGCACTGGGTTTGACATGGCCTTGTATGTTAAGCAGAGATCACCTCTGAGTAGGCGATATGTGACAGAGTATAGACAGCCAGCATAGGGCATCTGCTTTAGGCCTGTGATTCTTTTAGTGAGGTATTCCTGTGGCCTTTCCAGTTGTTGCAGATGTCTTGTGAGGTACATAACAAATGGGGTGTTGTACTCTATAATGGGTCTAATGAGCGATGAGTACAGTGGGACAATTACCTCCTTTTTTCTGGATGAAAAGCCCTTAGTGATGAGGTGTGCCACATAGAAGGATTTCCTGACTGTTGTGGCTATGTGGTTATCGAAGGTGAGACCACTGTCCACCTGCGTCTTTAAGTCCCTTATCACACTTTTGGTGTTTAGTACTTCCACTTATGTGGTAATTCATGGGTACATGGTTTGTCCCAAAGGGGATAACTATACATTTCTTGGCATTGAGCTTGAGCCCATGGCTCTGGCACCAAGCATCTGTTTCTGTAAGGCCCTTTTGTAGAATATCCACATCATTTGGGGATTCAATAATGGCTCCCAGTTTGCAGTCATCTGCGAACTTTGTTAGCCAGAGTCCCTTAGTGCTGGCCTGTACTTCAGAGAAGTAGATGCCAAACAAGAGCAGTCCCAGGACTGAACCCTGTGGTAATCCACTTGTCACTTGTCTGGAGCTGGATTTTGAGCCGGCTACTTTTACAGTGTGGGTTCTGTCAGTAAGCCAGTTGGCAACCCATCAAGTGATGTAGGGATTAATGTCCAGTTAATAAAGTTTATCTGTGATTCCAGAATGGGTGATCGTGTTGAAGGCATTGGTGAGGTCCAGATAGGCTGTGTGGTCACCTTACCCTCGTCCATGGCTCTGGAGACTGATTCGAAGAAGCCAGTCAGGTTGATTAGATAAGATCGGACCTTTACGAAATCAAACTGGGTGGGGTCCAGTGTTTGAAGGTTGCCAATGTCTTTGTTTATAAGTTCCATGATAATGCATTCCATGGCTTTGCAGATCAGGCTCGTCAGACTGACGGGACAATAGTTCCCAGGATCTAAGGTGGATCCCCCCTTGTGTAGTGGGATAATTGTAGCTGTGCGCCACTCATTGGGCATGAAGCCCGAGGTGAGGCTATGATTAAACATGACACTTAGGTGAGGTGCCAGTTCATTTTGTAGTTCATGTAGTATACAGCCCAGGATGTCATCTGGTCCCATGGATGCTGTATTCTTAGCTTTGGAGAGTGCATTTTTTACCTGTCTTAATGTTATATATGTGTTCTTAAATCCTTCTCCCTAATCTACATTCAGTCTTTCCTTCATAAAATACCATGCAGATTTGGCAAGCTGTTAAATACACTAAACCTTTGGTGTTACAATTACCTTTGACAAAACTAACCTTAGTAGAGTTCAAATTCTCTAAAATAATATCTATTTTATCCAAAATGAATTGACAAGAATGACATTTCCCACATTTTATTGTCACAGTATCCTTAGTCATGTTAGAATTCAAAGTGCCCCTACAGGCACCATTCTCTAATTTAGACTTAATATTTTTATGTATTTTGTGCACAAATGTGGGGTTTCCCCTAATGTGTTAAGAATGTCATCATCCATTTTAAAAATGGCCTAATTGTCCCTTATAACTTTTTTACCTGTGTACCTAGTTTGCTGTATTTAATGGCCATAGAATTTGTAAAAATTGAGTGCATCGATATTGAGTTGGTACGATCTTAATCCCTTCCTGGTCCATTGCCTAGTAGGGGGATATATTTCACCCTTCTACTCCTAATAACTTCATCTTGAATCTCAACAAGGAGATTTCTAGGGTAACCCCTTTTCAAAAATATCCCAGTCATAAGGTTCAACTCATTCTTAAAGTCATTGTCATTGGAAACTGTCCTGGCTGTTCTGATATACTGTCCTTTAACTAAATTATTCTTGCAATACTAACGTACCTTTAATTTCTCTATGAACAGTCTAAAATTTCTCTAAATATTAAATTATCATCAATAACTTGCATCTGTTCAGAACCAATGTTTTATATTATTTCTAATTTGGTATAATTGTTTAATATGCAGTTTTTTTGCATTACTTTTTAAGACTGAAAAATTACTGTTCTTAAAATGTTTTGCAATACTTTGGAGCTTTTCTCCCAGGGCCTCCACTAAAAATGGACTCCTACCCATTCAGACTTTCACAGTAATTAAATGTCAATGAATAATAATAAATACTATGTTTCAGCAGGATAAAAGTTAAAAGGTAACAGGACTATACACACTACTGGGCACCATCACTACCTCTGCACTCACACTGCAATCTATGAAAAAGGAAAACAAGGAAAGAACCACTCAAAACAACTATAGAAAACATAAAAACAGCTTGTTTATTCTTCATACAACAAACAGTTCAGTTATATAAACGGTATGCAAAGTAGCCAACCTTCTAGGCTTCAAATCCATGTAACAAGGAAATAAATGTCAAAGGTTTTTCCCCATCTTAAAATTTCAGATGCAGCAAAACACATGACTGAAAACTCTTATTTGGGACGTTTCATTTGTTGTGTTTGAAAACTATTGTTATACTTTAAGTATCTCTGTGCTTTGTGGTTTGCTTTCACTTTTATAAATACTTTCTCAGAGACACTTTCCACTTTTGTGCATATAGTTTTCGCAACCATTCAGTAAGCCATACTGTATGTATACTTTTACTTGACTCATGGCCGGTGACATTGCTTTTAAAACTATCTGTACTGCTGACAGTTTTATATTGATAAGGTTTTATCATATCATTGCTCTGATTACACATATAATACTACCTAAATACCTCCCTTCTTTCTGTCATATGCTTTACTGCTCACTTAAAAATGTGTATGTCTTCCTAGTTCAGATCATGACTGAAAGTGGTCCTCAGACAAGCTCACCTACTCGGCAAAAAGGCTAAATAAATAAATATCTAATTACTGCAGCACAGTGTTACACTGTTTTTTTTTCCTTCTCTAGCTTCCTCATCTGACTGCACTATTCATCTTTATTCATAAAAATCATGGGTACTGAAATATTTTATTTACCTGCAATATTATAAGGTTATGTTTTGACAAGTTGCTTGCTTCACTTCACTTTGCTTCCTTGCCTGCTATGCTTTCAAATAGTGCATTTAGATACAGAGTAATATTCTGATGTTACAGTTTGCATTATTAGTTTTTTAGAAGCTTAGTTCACCCTATCACATCTTCATTCTTATTTTTAAACTGATATTGACATTTGGTGGTCAGCACTAAAAACTAAGAAGTACGGAAATATTAAGTACTCGTAAAGGGTGGCAGGAACTTTTGTAAATGTGTTTCCTTAAAGATACATGGCTAGGGTAGGCCTCATGGATAATGTGCTTGCTTGCTTAGTATTATCCTGTGTTTTTTATGCTCCTGTTTGATACAATTTTTTTCTCTGTAAATTCTAGAACAATATTTTGACTCATTTTGCTCTTGTCATTTGCAACTCTGTATTCTTGCATTTTGTATATATTTTATTTTCTGTAGCTTTTCTCCCAGGCCTTTGCTGAAAACAGATTTTGGCCAAGTTGGACTTCCTAGTAAACAAATGCAAAGAAAGAAAAATAAATAAAAGAAAGGAAGGCAATTGTAAACATTACAATTATTTCTATTGTTATACAAAGCAGCACAGTGCATTCTAGCTGCTTTTGTAATTGTATTTCTTAGAATTTCATTTTTTTTTTTTACTGAAACTGTACCACTAATCTTGGTAAGAGAGGCAAGGATAAATACTGAACCACGCTTTTTCCCTCAGCTTATTTAATTATACCTTTTGCACTGTCATTGTCTTTTGGAGCTGGGGGCATAATCACTGCTATCATAATTTACAGTGATATTTCTATCTACAGTTATGGACAGAATTGGGAGCTAAATCAGGGATAAGATATTTAAAAACAGCCCAGAATTGTGAGTTGCTGCATAAAATAACTTATTTAAAGCATAATGCCAACTTTATTTTAACTTTTTTAATCACAATAACACTGTATACAGTACAAAAAGTATTCTGGCCCTTATCATGCAATCTTTATATCCTCTGATTACCCAAAGCCCTGTCACTATACTAAGTAATCTACAGACTTCTAAGAGGTGACCTGTGTCTGGCATACAAGACATCATCCAACCCACTATTCATGGATTTACTGTACATCAGGAAGTCAAATGGCATTACAAATATGCAGTTTAGGAATCAAAACCTCTTGTGCAACATCAAAAGAACAGTTTGGAGGGACAGTGATGTCTTGCAGAGGACATTGCTGCTCGGCAACAGACTCCCCATCCACATGAAACAAAGTTCAACCCTGTTCATTTTCAAGTGCAACTTAAGTTCTGTGGATGGGAAACAGAACATTTACTCTTGTACTAATAATGGAGTGAGGCAGCTTTTAAATGCTTTATGCCACACATAGGTCCCCTCAAATTATCTACAGTATGACCACAGTTATTCTCATTAGGGGTAGTTATTGAGCATGGGATGGACAAGTACAACATGTATCCAAATGGAATAGTTTATTTTGTGCACAAAAAGGGAAGTCGGCTAGGCTTAAAATAGCCCACATGGGAAGCTAGCCTAAGCCATATGTATGAACCTATATTGATGGTACACAAAAGATTTGTGAACTTGTATTTTTATTCTGTTTGTGTCACTGAGTGCAATCACTGAACTTTAACCTTGGTGGTATCAGTGTAAGCATAGCATAGGAATGTGCCTGTAGACTTTAATGGGTGTAGCACATCACACGCACTGTGACAAGCCCATGATGGTCCATGGATGCGTTGCATACTATACCCATGCTGCAGTTACTTAGGGAAACAGTACCTTTATTTTGGCAATGGTTTATAACGTTTCTAAGCTTTTCATTAAAATACTGTTGAACTATATAAGGGCTAACAAGGAGGACAATGCACTGTGGATCTTAACTCAACATGTGCCATGATGCAGCTATGAATGTAAGCAAAACACTGAAAACAGCCAAAGAAAATAACAATGAAAATAATCAGTCAGAATACTGAATGTGCATCTGTTCAATGTACACAATAGGAGCTGCTTCTGACTTGAAAATAATTCTGCTGCATTCTGATAATAATTCTGATGCATTCTGATAATAATTCTGATACATTCTGATAATAATTCTGATGCATTCTGATAATAATTCTGCTGCATTCTGATAATAATTCTGATGCATTCTGATAATATGCATTCTGATAATAATTCTGATGCATTCTATTGTGGCATTTCCCTTGTTTCCCTTTTGTGAGATAATTACAAAACAAAATCTCCTCCTTTGCCTACCATTCAGATTGCTAATATAAATATGGACCAGCAGTCAGGCTGCATCCTCATATATTACTGCAGATGGGGACCAGCTGTCATTGGTATCACTAGAATTAAATCAGAGCTTCCTTGTCCTCTAGCTTCCAGCAAAGGCGAAGACAAAAGACAGATACTTGAAAGGTTACAGGATATAAACAAATAAATATCTGACCCACATACCCCATGACTTTGAACTTAGGAGTTGAGCAGCATAATGAAATAAGTAGCAACTTCACTATTATTTATTTATTTTACATTTGTCCAACTGGATATATGTCCATTTTCAGATGAGGCCTGGGGAGAAAAGCTCCAATTAGACAAATTACAAAGATAACATTTAAAAAATATAAAATATAAAAAAGTATGAAAACAACATTTACAACAAAGAATAAAAAACAAAGTGAGTATTCATGGTTCATGGTGTTCCCTAATAGGGATACACAATTCACATGGTCAGACACAATTTAAAGACAGAAGACATATTATAAATTATTATTAGGAGATTATTATATTATTAGGAGACTATCTATAAAGACTTTCTATAAGAACTATTCAGAGGTTTATAATGTTTCTTGACTGAGAAAGAAGCATTTTGGACCCATTTATAGTAAAATGGGCAGCTTACAAAACTACTTTGATGACTTTACAGGCACTAAGAGTTAGAGAGTACACAATGGAGAGATATCTTCAGCATCTGAGGTAGAAGTCTAAAATTTTGAAATCATAGACAATTGACCACAGCTAGAGTAGAAAGCTAGAAGAGTGCCTGTCACAGGGATTCAGAAGAACAGGGCTTCATAGACACCATTAGTGAGCAGGCTTGTACCCTCTCCCCCCAGAATACCACCACAAACAAAATGCATGCATAGCACTGAAGCATATCACAACAGCAGCTCTGATTCCAACAGTGATGACCCATAGACAACAGCCATCTAAAGCATAGATAGGTGACAACAGTGTTATGTAAACTGTAAAACTGTTGCACAAGTGTTACAGCTACATTGTAATACGTTTTAGCTCAAAAAACAAAAGAATTGTGATCCTGTGTGACATATGTAGATATTAAAAGATTATTTTGCAACCAAATCCATAATTATTGAAGAAAATCAGAGTTTCGTAATTAGATGGGCCATAGATAATGATGAAATGTTACACTGTTCAATAATATCAGATAACAGTAAGAAAGAGCCAAAGAAACTGTGTAGGGTTGGGAGGGTGGCCAAATGCTTAAGGTGTTTGCCTCACAAACACAAGGTGCAGGGTTTGAGTCTCACAAGGGATAATTGGCTAGGCTTAAAATGGCTTGTAAGAGCAGTTAGCTTAGTACTAACCTATGAACCTATGAACCTATGAACAACTTTCAAAAGAGAACTTGGAAAATATTGAATAGAAGAAAAGTTAGGAGCTAAGTAAGCAGTCCATCTAAGAAAGTGTTATGCATAATGTGTATTTTGATTTTGATTCTGATGACTTTTTAGACACATAAATTGATGATTTCTAGAATGTATATTTTAAGAGTTTACTTTTCCTCAAAAGAAAACAATTAGCTTTGAAACTTAGAAAAAGACTTCAAACTGCAGAGTGAGTTATAGAAAACTTAAGGTGTATGTGGAAATCCACCAATGGGAAGATGACACCTCACCTAAAAAGGGACAAAGAATACCTGCTGCCTAAGCCTAAGTACTAGAAGTAAGTGTTTCTAATATCTTTGCAATGGAGAGAAATGAACTGCCTCTTCCAAAACCAGTAAGCCAAGTATGAACAAGAAAATGGCAGAGGCTAACATACAGGTTTGTTTACACCTAGTACAATTCCCACTTTAGACCCCCAACTGCTTCCTGGTATGTAGCTTCTCCCCTGTGTAATTACCTCAGAAGGTTTGTCATCCACAGTGTTGTAAACCTATTTAGTTTTACTCCAGCCAGGGAGATCCAGACAGAATGTGTTTCCCGTTAACAAAATGGCAGGAGTTATAAACTGTACAAAAATTATGTATCAAATTTAGGATAGGGACTGTCCCAGGGGCAGACCTAATTCTCTCAACAGAGGCCGGATTAAGGAAGAAATAAAGAGCACCACTACTGTTCTCTTCTCCTTCCCTGAAGTTAAGCGGGCATGGGATTCTGGTAAAATAATCACTTCTCTTTTCCTCAACCTCTCCAAAGTTTTTGATACCATTTCCCACACTATCTTACTCTCTAAACTGTCCACACTCCACATTTCCCCACCTACCCTACAGTGGTTCAGTAGCTATCTCTCCAATAGGCAGCAATCCACCAAATGGTAGCAATCTTACTCCCCTTTCTCAATACTTCCACAGGGGTACCCCAAGGCTCCAGACTTGGTCTTCTCTTATTTAACATCTTTATTAACAACTTTCACTCCACTGTCCCACAGTGCTCAGTA
Organism: Protopterus annectens; assembly: GCF_019279795.1. Taxonomy (NCBI): domain Eukaryota; kingdom Metazoa; phylum Chordata; order Ceratodontiformes; family Protopteridae; genus Protopterus; species Protopterus annectens. The sequence goes on along the minus strand of NC_056745.1, from coordinate 649,364,375 downwards.
ATCCAGTATGCTGATGACTCTACAATAATATGCACTGCAAATTCCAGCTCAGAACTACAGCAAATTATCCAGAATGCCCTCACCTCTACTGAATCTTGGATGCTTAACAATCATCTTGTCCTAAATAAAAAAAATAAATAAATAAACTAGTAATTTTTACCCCTAGGAAAACCACTTCCCTAGATAAAAAAGAAAACTGTTCGGTATACAAGCTATATAGTACTGTAATCAAACCAACTAGATTCCTGTTTTTATGTAGATATTCTGTGTATATTACTGTAAACACTTTGTGTAACACTGTTTCTACTTCTTTAACAATTAATGTTTAATTTTTTTCTGTATCTATGTTCTTGTTGGAGTTTTTCTCCCCGAGCCTCCACGGAAAATGGACTCTTTGAGCCCCAGTGGACTTTCCCGGTAGACAAATGCAATAAAATAAACACATACATACACACATACATAAATAAATAAATAAAAGAGGTCACAAAATGTGGTCAAATGCATAAAAGAATGGCTAGCTGAACTAAAAGCACTCATCCAATGTTTCTGGAACTAGTCACCTACAATGCCTCCTGGTTTGCTTATACCGGATGCAATACCATTCCTACACCTACTGAAAACAGTACCTTTAATAGCCAGTAACTAGACTCTTCTGTAAGGCTGCCAAAGTAAATGATCTCAATGTAGCTAATGAATTAAAAAATTTGCATGTTAAGGGCAACAGAAAATACATTAAGTGAATGTAAATCTTCCACAAAAACTCCTAAATCTTAATAGAAGCATGGTCACATCATAGTGATGATAAGTTGTTGCAGTGAATAAGTAGAAACACATTCTAACTGGCAACTTAATTTTATAGGAGAGCACATTGGCTTTACTTTGACATAACCATGACAAGCAACTTTAAATCGTAAGGCCATAATACAGTTAGGCGCTGAACTGACTTTAATGTTTAAGGTCCTCCATGGTAAGCTGAGCGGGGCAGTAAACGATATAAAGGAACTAAAATTCATCCATGGTAGTATGCAAGTTATAGGCTACATAGAAAACGAAAACGATATGTCTAAAACTGGAGTTATGAAAAATTAAAGCGAACCATCCACTGCATGTTACTTGTAAGTAAATTAAGAGGATGGTCTATGTGTTAGCAATGATTGACTGAATGGGCTTATTTATTTATATATTTATTTATCTGTCTTTGGTGAGCAAGAAAGACCAACTGGGCTGCAGTCTATTTTCAGTGGAGGTTTGGGAAGAAAAGCTGCAGTAGATACATTTAAGATTCTCATGACAAAACAAGTTTGCTTTAGAAAGATACATTAATAGATAGTTCTTTAGTTATCTAGATACAAACAGGTAATTTTTCTGTAGTGACACTATACAAAGGTAAAACAGGTATTATTTTTGAGGTGACATTATACATGAAGTTTAATTCCAAGTATAAAACATTTAGCATGCAAATAGTCCACATGCAATATATGTGGTAAGCAGTTACAATACAGATGTAAGGAATGAATAAAATTGAGGTAAGGAGTATAAAACATTAGTGAGTATAAAACAGATAAAGTTAGAAGAGGAAGAGAGGCATTTTATGGAAATGTATAACTGATGAGTCAATGAGAGTGGGGGGACTATCAGGGTACATACTGACATAAAACCTGGTTAAAAGACAGTGGTAGGAAGTATTCGAAAATGAGACAGTCATAAAGAAACTGAAATGTAAAATCAGGATTAAGATAAGAAGATAACTGAGGCAGAATTGTATAAATGTTTGTTGTGTAGATGGGGACAGAGGTTATAAAGGGATAGAGGGTATGAGATGACAAATTAAGAGTCATATAGGCGAAGAGCATGTGTACGACCATGTATGGTTTAGCTTTAGTTTTAGTAAGGGCTTGAAGGTCTAAAGTTTCATGGTCTGTTTTAGGTATGTTTGGATAATGTCCCAAAGTTTAGATCGGTTGCAATTCACCTCAAAAATAGTGAGTCAACAGCTGAGTAAGTGAAAATTCTTGTGATTACTAACAGTTTACTGGTCGAGTGAAAGTCTCTACCTGGCAGTACAGCTGCAGGGCATCTTTTAGTGCTGGACATTTTGAGGTATATGTATAAGACTTTGTGCAGTAATAATTCATGAGCTTGCTAAATAGTTGGGTACCTCAAGCCAATTTAGTAGTTTCAGGGCTCTGCATTGATCAGCCCTATACATAAGGTTGACAGCAAATTTGACTACTTGGAAATTTTAGCTTTAAGTGCAGTATTTATGTTTGTAGGAATAGGTGAGATATATGTTAGGAATGAAGAAGGTAGATATATGCTAGTGCTTGTTTTGCATTGCTTGTCAGGTAGTGCTTGGTTCCACATTCAGAGCCAATTTTCTGTTGTATTTTTTTAATGGCTTGCTGTATGTGTTGGATAAATTCAAAGTTATTGTCATTTCAGATGCTCAGAACTTTTGTGTGTGTTGCAGTTTCAGTTTTTGTATTATTGGATGATGTTATTTCAAAATATTGTGTTTTATTTTGGTATTGATTAGGAGTGAAAAGCATAAACTTTTTTTAGGATTTAAAAGTAACTTTACATCTTTTAGCCAATTTTTGAGTGATAGAATCTTGCATAAATTCTTGAACTGCAGGTAGGGAGGGGACTGTACATATAAGGGCTGAGTCATCCGAATATTGAACTATATGCAAGAGAGATGAGTGGCAGTATATAATTTGTTTATTAAAAAACTGGAAAAGAGGATACCTAATATTGATCCCTATCTCCCTCAGACAGTGACTGATAGGAAGGAGCGATCTGGTTTCGATTTCACTGCTTGCTTCCTGTCAGTCAAATAGCTATAGAACTATGAGAGAGATAGCTGGGTGAGGCCAAGGGAAGAAAGTTCAATGTTGATGGGATACAGTGTGAAGTTATTTGTATAAATCTAAGACTAGTGAAGGTACTAGGTTGCTAGTATTTCCATGATGGTTTATGATATTGGGGAAAGTGGGGAGAGCATTGGTAGTACTACGCTGAGGTCTAAAACTATGCTGGGTTTTGGTGAGAAGGTTGTTAGTAGTTGTTGAATTTTTCCTAGCATTATTGACAGAGAGGACAGGATGGCATTAGGTCTACAATTAGAGAAATCTGTTGATGTGCCATCTTTGTGGAATGGTACAATATAGGATTCTTTCCAGATGGATGGCACATATCTCTCAGATATGTATTGGTTTATCAGTATGGAGACAGGGAAAGCCAGGACATCAGTTGTCTGTTCCAAGTTGTTTGGGAGCTGAAGAAGATGGTTTTAGTTTCAGTAGAAGATTTATGGCAGTAGAGATGGAGACTAGGAAGAAGGAGAATGAAGCTGACTAGTTAGAACAGGTTGTGGGGACAAAAAGAGGTGAATTGTTATTATTACTAATAGAGAGAATACTGACTGAACAAAGCAGGAGTTGAACTGAAAAGGTACTGAGTCAGTCAAGTTAGAAACAAATGGAGATGGTGTGGTCGGTGAGCAGGATTTTAGTCTGTTTAGAGATGACCAAAAAATTTCAGATTTTTGTGGTGTTTATATATGAGGTTTGTTTATCCATTTTAATGTGGCCCATAGTGAGATTTCCGAGATGCCTAAATGTTTGAAATGTATATTGCATTCCGCTTTCACTCCATTTTTTTCCAGTCTTTCCTTCTGTGAAGCATGATGTTTTTAGTTTCTTTAGTTAGCCATGGTGTGTATTTTGATCTGACTCTTCATTTATGTAGAGTCTAAACTGTTAAGAATATTATGACAGTTTCATTTAAGTATAAGATGGTGATGTCAAGTTGCATATATTTTCATATGTTCCAGGTATATTGGGGTTAGAGTATTGATAAAGGTGTGTTTGTTAAATTTTGTTGTATTACGTATTTGGTTACAAATTATGTTTTTGGATTGGATACTATAGCTTCTGACTACATAGGTGGGAAAGTGCTCATTTGGTATGTCTAGCAGACATCCAAATGTCTGAATTGCATTTGGTTTATTGGCAAGGATCCAAAGTAAATGTGAGTGCTTGTAAGTCCTTCTACTGATTTTGATGGTGGAGGCAATTAGTTGCAGAAAGACATATAAATTCATTGATTGTCATTGTTGATCACCTACCAGTCTATGCTGAGGGCACCTACTATAATAGTTTCTTGCTGAATATTGTTAGATATCCTGTAGAGGATATCCTCTGCTGTTGAAATGTTGTCACAAGGTTGAATATATATATATATATATATATATATATATATATATATATATATATATATATATATATATGTGTGTGTGTGTGTGTGTCTGAGAGACATACAGACTTTCTTTGGCTGATTTTGAGATGAGATAAGAAGAGTTCATTGTTGCTAGATTTTGGGATTGTAGAAGCAATGGGGTTATTTCTAACCAGTTTATGTAGCTAATGGCAGCACTGTCAGCATGTTTGTTTTTCCTGTGGAGCCTGAGAATATTAAACTGAGAGGAGACGGCTTCAGTATCATGTATATCCTTATTTAAGCAGGTTTCAGTACTAATTAGTATAGCAGGGGATAAGTACTGAGTATGCACGAAGTCTTGGATTTTGTTACATGAGCAGTAGTTTGTATTCAGAGGTAGATGGGGAAGACAATCTACAAGCATTTACAGTTGTGTTGCCAGGTTTGCTGTTTAGTGAGGACAGGGTTGTGGTGAAAGTCAGCTCTGAGTTTCTGGGGAGAATTATTGTATAAAGGTGTAAATGTCAGCTCTGAGTTTCTGGGGAGAATTATTGTATAAAGATGTAGAGGCATTTATATTTGAACATAATGTTTACTGTTATTTTCTTGCTAAGGACTTTGACATGATATAGCTGAAAAGAGAAGAGGAAGTATAATGGAAGAGGTAAGGTGATTTGTTGTGACAGAAATGGGGTGAATTATGGTGTGGTAAATGTAAGTTGTACACTACAATACCGGAAAAGTGTAGTGTCCCAAAAATGACAGACGCATAGGTGAAAACAGCCCTTTCAAAAGCCAAAAACACAGCATCAGTGGGACCAGATGGTGTCCCAGGCTGCGTCTTGCACGAACTACAGAACAAACTAACCCCCCACCTAAACACGCTGTTCAACCTCAGCCTCTACACAGGCTACGTGCCCATAGAATGGCACACAGCAACGGTTATTCCTCTCCACAAAGGAGGGGCCACAATTGACCCTGGTAACTATCACCCCATAAGCCTGACTAGCCTGGTCTGCAAGGCTATGGAGCGCATCATCATGGAACTCATTAACAAAGACATTGGGAACCTCCAAACACATGACCCAACCCATTTTGGCTTTGTTAAGGGCAGATCATGCCTACTAAACCTGGTTGACTTCTTCGAGACAGCCACCAAGGCCATACATGAGGGAAAGGTGGTTCACACAGCCTACCTTGACCTCGCCAAGCTTTCAACACCATTCCTCACTCGGGTATTACAGAAAAACTCACCAGCCTGAACATAAACTCCTACATCACAAGATGGGTTGCCAACTGGCTTACAGACAGAACTCACATGGTAAGAATAGCGGGCTCCAGGTCCGACTCTAAACCAATCACAAGTGGTGTCCTGCAAGGCTCAATCCTGGGACCCCTACTGTTCGGCATATACTTCTCAGAAATACAGGTAAACACAGGAGGACTATGGCTAACCAAGCTTGCCGATGACTGCAAACTGGGCGCCATAACTGACTCTCCGGTTGACATGGACATTCTCCAAAAGGGCCTTACTGAGAAGGACACCTGGTGTCAAAGTCATGGCCTCAAGCTAAATGCCAAAAAATGCATAGTCATCCCATCTGGGAAAAACAAAACACCCATGAATTACCAAATATGTGGCAGCCCCCTTAATACAGAAGAGGTAATAAGAGATCTGGGGACCCAGGTAGATAGTAATCACTCCTTTGACAATCATATTACCAAAGTAGTTAGGAAATCCTTCTATGTGGCCCATCTAATTACTAAAGGGTTTGCATCTAGAAATAAAGAGGTTATAGTGCCCCTCTACTCGTCACTCATTAGACACATCATAGAGTACAATGCCCCATTTGGGATGTACCTCACAAGACACTTCCAACAGCTGGAAAGACCACAAAATACCTCACCAAGAGGATTCCTCGTCTCAAATATATGTCCTATGCAGCCTGACTGAAAAAACACCGTCTGTACTCAGTGGCATATCACTTACTCAGAGGTGATCTCTGCCTGACTTACAAAGCCATGTCCACCTCAGAATTGATAGACATGCTCCACGTAAAGAAATCCAAGTCACTGTGAGCCAAGCACTCTAGTGAGCTAAACCTCACCACAACAATAAATAGAACATGCTGGAGGGATAGATTCCTGTCACAGAGACTCCCCATTCTTTGGAACAAAATTCCAGATTACATCAGGCAGAGCCCCTCAATAACACTCTTCAAGAGAAACCTTGACGAGTGGATGGGTAACAGAAAATACACCCCTGGGATCACTTCATTGGCTCTGCTTGACAGAGGATCAGTTAATTAATCAATGGGCCAGCGAAAGCCGACACACTCTGGCTAGGCTTATAAATGCCCTCGGGCAGATAGCCTAGTACCTATCTATGAACCTATGAACCTATTATAGGTAATATTTTTTGCTATGTGAAAGTGATTTGTTAGCTATTGAGATGGGTTAATACACTAAGTACTCATAATAGCAGCATATTGCTTAAAAGTATTTTTGGTAGTGGTGATAAGAGTTAGGTTAAAATTAATCTGTATTTTATGGCAGAAGATTGAATGGATGAGTGGATAAGTGAATATTGCTAAAGATTTACTAAGATGTACTGTTAGGGAGTGGGCTCAAAAGAAGCGGATAAAGTGCAGAGCAGTATGGGAGGAAGAAAAGGTGTTTTGAATGATGCTAAATATTAGATGGAAGTTGGAAATAACTGAATAGCAAGAACAGTGATTCTGTGACACCAGCAAAGTAATTTGGGGAGGTACAGGAATTTGGTGTCACAAGTAACAGGCAAAGACGTGAAGTATAATGCTTGAGTAAAGTGGGGAGAGTAGGAATTGCATCTAGGGTAGGATAATGAATAGTAGTCCAGCATAGTGGTCTTTGCACAACACTGGAGGCCCTATATTTCAGAAATTAATCAGTTTACAGGTAGTTCTGAGCAATTAGCATGGAAACACAAAGTAAAACATGTTTTCTTTCAGTTACTGAAAGCACAGACCAAGGAGCTGGAGTAGGAAGTTACTGGTCCAGACAATGCAGCATGCAAAATCTGAAGGTAATGCTACTCAATGCTAGAAGTCTAAACCTCAAAATGCACTCTCTTGAGGCACTCCTAAAAATGGAGAACCTCGATATCTGTGCAGTAACTGAGACCTGGTTCAAGGCTCCGCAATACCAGGCTACAATTCTTACCACACTTTTCGGCCACAAAACCAAGACCGAAACACTAAAGGTGGAGGAGTGTCCATATTCACCAAGGATATTCACACCTCCAGGCTCGCTGCCCAACACAATGCATCTGAAATTCTCCAGGTGCAACTAACACTAGGTAAGACTGGAATTCAAATTGTAGCTTGCTACAGATCCCCCACCATGCCCCAAGATTCTCACTACACCTGTCTAAACATACTGGAAAATATTAAGATAAAACCAAACACCCTAATACTGGGTAATTTCAACTACCCTGCCATTAATTGGGAAAACTACTTGGGTACCAACTCCTTTTCCCAATGGTTCTTGGAATTCATAAATTCCAATGCCCTGGATCAACTAATCCATTGTCCCACCAGGGGAGCCAATATCCTAGACCTGGTGATTACCAACATGGGAGATAGATGCTCCACGCCAGTGGTCACCCCCTCATTGGTCAGGTCTGACCATAAGCAAATCACCTTTGACATTCACATCCCACCCCCACCCCCCAGTAAGGAAACCTCCTTAAAAAACTTCTCCAAAGCCAACTTCATGCTACTGAAGTCAGAAGTGACAAACTTCACAACACCCATGCAGACGGGATCTGGAAGTTCGACTGCAGAATCCTACACTAAGGCACTGTACGAGCACATCCACTCGTGCATGAATTGTGCCATCCCAAATAGAACCAAGATGGTCTTCTCCAAAAAAACGAAGCCAATCTGGTGGTCCCCTGCTATAAACAAACTATGCAACAGAAGGAAGAAACTGTTGCAGAAAAGAGGAAAATCCTAGGATGCAAAAAACTCCCTCACTAGCCTCAGTAAGAAGCTGAGATTCCCTCATAAATTCCTCAAAAGCTAGTTATGAAAATAAAATTGCCAAAGATTCCAAAGACAATCACAAGGCATTCTATAGTTATGTCAAAAATCTAAATGGCAATGCTCAGATCTGCTCTGAGCTACAACAGAATGTCATTAAATATACTGATCCCAAGGATATTGTCAATATCCTGGCAGATCAATTTAGTGCCAACTTCACCCCCCTCTCACCCCCTAAAGGGCTGATCTCAATACCAAAAGATTGCCAAATTCCGATAATCACGGCCACACAGGTAGAAGCCACACTCTCCATAGCTAAGAATACAGCATCCATGGGACCAGATGACATCCCAGGCTGTGTACTACATGAACTACAAAATGAACTGGCACCTCACCTAAGTGTCATGTTTAATCATAGCCTCACCTCAGGCTTCATGCCCACTGAGTGGCGCACAGCTACAGTTGTCCCACTCCACAAGGGAGGATCCGCCTTGGATCCCGGGAACTACCGTCCCATCAGTCTGACAAGCCTGATCTGCAAGGGCATGGAACGCATTATCATGGAACTTATAAACAAAGACATTGGCAACCTTCAAACACTGGACCCCACCCAGTTTGGGTTTGTGAAGGGACGATCATGTCTCCTGAATCTGATTGACTTCTTCGAATCAGTCTCCAGAGCTGTGGACGAGGGTAAGGTGGTCTACACAACCTATCTGGACCTCACCAAGGCCTTCGACACCATCCCCCACTCTGGAATCATAGATAAACTTACTAAGCTGGGCATAAATCCCTATGTCACTCGATGGGTTGCCAACTGGCTTACTGACAGAACCCAGACTGTAAAAGTAGCTGACTCCAAATCCAGCTCCAGACAAGTGACAAGTGGAGTACCTCAGGGTTCAGTCCTGGGACCACTCTTGTTTGGCATCTACTTCTCTGAAGTACAGGCCAACACTAAGGGACTCTGGCTAACAAAGTTTGCAGATGACTGCAAACTGGGAGCCATTATTGAATCCCCAAATTATGTGGATATTCTACAAAAAGGCCTTACAGAAACAGATGCCTGGTGCCAGAGCCATGGGCTCAAGCTTAATGCCAAGAAATGTATAGTTATCCCCTTTGGAAAAAAACATGTACCCATTAATTACCATATAGGTGGCAGGACGCTAAACATCGAAAGTGTGATGAGAGACTTAGGGACACAGGTGGACAGTGGTCTCACTTTCGATAACCACATTGCCACAATAATTAGGAAATCCTTCTATGTGGCACACCTCATCACTAAGGGTTTTTCATCCAGAAAAAAGGAGGTCATTGTCCCACTGTACTCATCCCTCATTAGACCCATTATAGAGTATAATGCCCCATTTGGTATGTACCTCACAAGACATCTGCAACAGCTGGAAAGGCCACAGAAATACCTCACTAAAAGAATCACAGGCCTAAAGCAGATGCCATATGCTGACCGTCTAAAAAAACTCCAGCTATACTCTGTGGCATATCGTCTACTCAGAGGTGATCTCTGCTTAACATACAAGGCCATGTCAAACCCTGAGCTGTTGGACATGCTCCACTCAAAGAAATCCCAATCCCTCAGAGCCACATGCTCCAGGGATCTAAACCTTGTAATCACAATGAACAAAACATGCTGGAGGGATAGGTTCCTGACCCAGAGACTCCCCATACTCTGGAATAGACTGCCCATACATGTCACGCAGAGCACCTCATTGGCCCTCTTCAAAAGGAACCTTGATGACTGGATGGGAGATAGGAAATTCACCCCGGAGATCATGTTAGTTGCCCTGCTAGACAGGGCTCCAGAGAAGTAAATATTGTGGTAAGAAATATCCAGGTAATTGTTATGGCTAGGCTTGCATAGGCCCTAGGGCTGATAGCCTAGTACCTACCTATGAACCTATGAACCTATGCAATCTAATGGCCATTTGAATGGACAGTAGCCAATTAAGCTAGCAGTACTTATATTGTAACAAACAGTCTCTTGGGGGAATATCACAGGCACTGAACAGGAAATATCTACTTTATCTTAATATACAGCTAGGCTCTTCATGTTAAATTAGCTTACATTGCACAATAACAAATAATCCCAGAAGGCTGCAGCCCACAGATGCATAGGACCAGTTCTCAGATGAGTGATATGTAGCAGAGCTCCTTCTGTTTGTCTGACAAAGGACAGTTTATGTCCATGGTCTCTTGAAGGAAAGAAAAGGAAAAAACATTACAATACTGAATATTACACAGAAATTATAAAGTTAAATCACAGCAAGCTAGCTTATTCCCAGAGATGGATGAAGAAATACAGTGATGCATAGTAAGAAATAGGCTATTCTAAGAATTGAAAGAGGTTAACAAAGTGTGCAAAAGTAAGGACAAAATAGGTATAACCAGAGGAGCACTGATGAAGAAACACAGTGATAAACTGCAGAGAGCTACAGAGATTAAATTGTCAGACTATCACACTATACTGCTATGTATACTATGATGTGTGCTAGAGCTCCTGCTGTTTGAGTGACAGGCAATATAATTTGATGTTCATGGGCTTTGCCCTGTGGAATAATGTGATGACCAAGTGGGCGGACTTCCAAGATGGCTGCACATTGAGTAACAGCTTAATTTCAGCTCTCCCAGTTTGAAAACAGAAACTGAGAAGAGATAGCCAGTAAACTCTTATTTTGGTTTAAATTTCAGTAATTGGCTTAAGTGCATTGCCTGAATACTGGCAAAAAAGAAATTCTGAAAACCTGAAAGGAAATCAGTCACAAAACACTGACTGGAAAGAATTTTCCAGCTGTTCAGCAAAAAGCAGTGCACGTTTTACTAGAAAAGCTCACACAGACTCTGCCAAAACGTATTGTGAGGGAAAGGTTAGTTTGCTTTTGTTTTATTGTAGTTTGTATTACTTTATTGCCTTTTTCTATTTTGTATACTGTGGTTTGTTTTCTTTAAACTGTGTTTGGTATTCTGCTTTTAATTGCATATTAAAACTTGAAAAGAGACCACAGCTCTGTCTCTTGTGAGTCAGACAGAAATTAGAACAGGTGAGTTAAGGGGTCACACAGAAGTTAGAGCAGGTCAGTTAAGGTTAATCATCTGTGAACTAAGGGGGTGGCACTAGGAACTAAACCTTCTATTGAAGGGATAAAAAACATCTCAAAGCTTTACTGGAAAAGCTCACCCAGACAGTGCCACAACTTGCTCTGAGGGGAAATGTTAGTTTGCTTTTGCTTTCTTGTATTTTGTATTACTGTATTGCCTTCTTCTAGTTTGTATATTGTGATTTTATTGTCTTTACACTGTGCTGTACTTTCATTCTGGTTTTAATTGCATATTAAAACTAGTAAAGAGACCACAGAAATTAAGTTTTTACCCACCCTCCAACCATAGTGCTGTTGTGTTTTTAAACTCTACTGTCTTTCTAGTTGCCTGCCCCTTATGTTAATTTGGCAACATATCTCCTTCCCTCTCCCCTTTCATTGGCTGTTATAAGCACAAATTATCAATTTGTGAAGTCACTCCCCTTCAACTATTTAAATTTATTGGCCAACCCATTGTATTCCATAGAACCAGAATACAAAGTAACCACCGCATATCAATCTTTCTTGCTGTTTAAATACTAGTAGCTCTCCACTAAAACAGCTGCAGCTTAAGTTATCCCCTTTCATATCTAACTGCTTAGTGCACACTTCAGTGCTTAGGATATTAACCCATTTTCCCATCTTACCTTTAAAATCTGCAACATCTATTGCAAGACCACCAATTACTGGAGAGCCCATATTCTGCCTCTCAGTAGTCATCTTGAGATTAGTGCTTCTGTTTTCTCCTGGTGACAGAAGGAGCACACTGACATTATTTCCTGAAGACTGCTGATGACCAGAAAGCCTAATAGCTGCTTCATAGGCGACAGCTTGGAATTTGTATTTAGATTCTGCTCCTGGTGAGAGAAGGAGCAGAGTGCATTGATTCCTGACTATTTCTGGATGGGCACTGAGTGTCTGTGCTTGATGAAGCTGATTGGTCTGGTCTGGTTGATATTCAAGACATATACCAGGAAAAAACAAGCCTACAGACCCCTTCATCATCTGGGACAAGACTTCGGATCACCAACAGGCTGTGGCCTGCTTCTCATCTTGGGACTCATGCTAATGTTTTGCTTCTGGTAAGAGAAGAAGCAAAGGAGTATTGTAACCCAGCAGAGTGAAGCTGGGGTGAGACCAACACTAGGAGTAGCCAGACAGTAGCCATTCATGCAATCCCCCCATTTCATCATTCTTAGCAAACTTATTCTTTGTTTTCAGTAAGTACTGTTTGATTTATTTCTAACTTCAGAATATCTTCCTAAATACTTTATCCTTAAATTTTCACAGTCTACTTATTAGTTCCCCTCAAGTGTTTGGCAGTGCCCCTTATATACACTTTGAGTGACATTTTTGTTCTGTAAAATTTCACCAATACCTAGTTGCACACAGGACAACTAGTTTGCAGTGACAAGCACTGTCCCCAGAGTTGCAAACCGTATACTCCTGACATTGCTTTATATTCTCACTCCAACTGTCTAATCAATAAAAAAAGGGTCTGTTGCCATAGATATGAACTTTCCACTATCTCCGTTACCAGCTTGGTGGATATGGGCATCCTGAGGCAATGCAGAAATAGCCTCATGTTTACTTACAACCAGTTAATTCTCAAACAAACTGATATGGTATGTGAGAGATGTATTTACACAATGTCACTGGAGGCAAAGCTCTCACATAAAAGTACTCCTAATGTCAATAAGTTCAGTAGTACATGCTCTGCAACCATCACACACAATTCAAAGCAGACATATAGACCCATATATGCTGAGGCACCTAAATATAACCTTCCTAAACCCCAAAGACCTCCTAGATGAAGTACACGTAACAAATATCTTCTGCAGCCCTGAATGCACTCTTTCAAAACAACACATACAGTCATATCTCACTGACCCTCTACTTCTAAGCCCATAAGGCAAGCCATGACACAATCCAACATTCTGGCCATTAGATACTCCATCATGAGACACACTGATGTCCTTCTCACCAGGCTGAGTACGTAGAAAGTCATAGTCAGTTGGTTATTAGTGGCTAGCATCCACCACATTACACACAAACTCAGCTCAGTCATAGTCCATGTGGGTTTAAATGACCTGAGATGTATCTCCCTACACTATAAGAAGAGAGACATCATGGAGCTCTCAGAATATGTGTCCCAGGCTGGTCTGAGCCTATCATTTTATCTTCTCTAAGGAAGATGCCACAATACAAACAAAAGATAACTGACTTTAATAATTGGCTTAGTTTCTGGTGTCATTCTAAGGGGATGCAATATTTATCAGCATGGAAGGAGATGGTCAAGAGACCACATTGCTTTGCCAGGGATGGTCTACACCTCTGCCCCCTAGGCTTTTGAATATTAGCTAAAACATTGTCTTCCCCATAGTGGCATTTTTTTTATCCAATCCCAAAATGAAAGTACTTCCAACATAGCAAATCAAAACCAAGAATATCTAAAGGTATTACTGCTTAATGCTAGGAATCTAAACAAAAAACTCCACTCCCTAGAAGCTCTCTTCACCCAGAGAATGCTGATATATGTGTGTAAAGTGAGACATGGTTTAAAGCCATGGAGAGCACACTGACAGTGCAAGGATATAATGCCTTTCACACATTTAGACTAGCTACTACACAGAACAGGGACTAAAGGTGGAAGTGTGTTGATTTACATCAAAAACTAAATATACCTCAAAGCTGGGCAAACAGGACAATGCACTTCAGCTAATCCATGTTCAAATCACCATAGCCAAAATCCAATACCACTTCCTTGCAAGCTATAGGTCCCCCACTATGACCCAGGAAACCCATACTATGTATTCAAACATATTGGAAACACTTATCATCCAACCCAATACCATATTCATGGGTGACTTTAATTACCCCACTAATAACTGGGAATCCTATAAGACACCAAACATACAGGCACAGAGATTTCTAGATTTTGTAAACACAAACTCCCTGGACCAGATTGTCAATACACCAACCAGGGGTGCAACCATACTGGATCTGTTCCTCACTAATATGGGAGTGTTTTGCACATCTCCTAGAGTAATGTCTTCCCTGGTATGGTCAGACCACAAAATGTTCTCCTTTCAAATAAAAATAAAACCTGGACACCCAGCTAACCCTGGAATAATCAGGAACTACTCTAAGGCTAACTTCCTGTTTTTAAGTGATAACCTAGCAAAATCTCAAGCCCCCATAAACCACAAGAACACTGCTGCCTATGCAGAACTGTTCACAGAAACACTATACAAGCAAGTTAATTGCCACATAGAGGCAGCTGAACCCACCAGAAAGAAGTACAGAACTAATTGAGAAAACAAGCCACCCTGGTGGAATAACAAAATCAATAGGGTGTATAACAGAAGGAAGAAAATCATGGCAAAAATTAGGAGGTGCAGCACCCAGCAGGATAAAAGCACTCTCATCAAACTAAACAAAACACTCAGAGAACAAATAAAGACTACCAAAGCCAAATTTGAGGTAACTTTGGCCTCCCAGGGCAAGGACTGCCACATGGGATTCTTTAGGTATGTCCACAACCTCAAAGGCAATACACAATTGTGTGCAGAACTCATTGTAAATGAAACCACCTATACTGAGCCAGAAGACATAGCAAACATACTGGCCAACAAATTCCGATCCAACTTTACCCCCTCTCCCCCTCAACCTTCCCTCAGGAAATAGCATCAAATATAACTCCCCCAGCTATCACTGTGGAATAGGTCCTTAATGCTCTCTCTGTGGTCAAGAACACTGAACAGTGGGTCAAAACAACATCCCTGGATGCCTTCTAAATAGCATGAAACATGAGCTATCATGCCATCTGGAATTGCTATTTAACTGTAGCCTCTAAATAGGTGTCATGCTTTATGAATGGAGAACAGCAGCAGTCATCCCTCTGAACAAAGGTGGGCCATCTACAGAACCTAGAAACTAAAGACCCATAATTCTCACTAGTCCTAAATGGAAAGCCATGTAAAGAATGATCATGGAAATTATCAATAATCATGGTTTCATCAAGGACAGGTCATGCCTACTCAACCTGGTGTACTGCTTTGAGGAGGTCACCAAGGCAATGTAAGAGGGTAAAATGGTTCATACTGCCTACCTTGACCTTACCAAGGCATTTGACACAATGCCCCACTCAGGCATTGTTGGCAAGCTCAGGAGATTAGGTACAAACCCATATGTCACCCAGTGGATAGCCAACTGGGTCACAGACAGGAACCAGGAAGTTGGAATTAGAGAGTCCACCTCAACAAAGAGGCCAGTCACAAGTGGAGTCCCTCAGGGATCAGTCCTTGAACCACTCCTTTTTGGTATTTACTTCTCTTAAGTCAAGGCCAGTGGCAGTGGTCTCTGGATATCTAAATTTGCAGATGATTGCAAATTAGGTGCTGTCACTGAATCCCACACTGACAAAAATGTTCTCCAGGAAGGGCTGACACAGACAAACAACTGGTGTTGGAGCCATGGACTAAAACTAAATGCCAATAAATGCATAATAGTATCCTTCAGGAAGTCACCCCTGATAACTATCATATTGACAACACATCCTAAAAATTGACCCAGTAGTCATGGACTTAGGGACACACATATAGACAGTGATCTAGCCTTTGACCATCATGTGATTATAGTAGTGAGGAAATCATTCTAGCCTGTGCAACTTCTAAACAAAGGTATGGCATCTAGATCCAAAGAAGTCATTGTTCCACTGTATTCAGCATTCATCAGACCTATCATTGAGTACAATGCCCCCTTTGGTATGTACCTAACCAGGCATCACCAACAATTGGAATGTCCACATAGGTTCCTCATTAAAAGAACACAGGGCATAAGTAAAATGTCCAGTGCATACCACCTCAAGGCCCTATCCCTGTATTCTGTCTCCTACAGGCTTTTGAGGGGAGAACTATGCCTGGTCTACAAGGTGTTTTCAGACATTGCTGTGAGAGACCTCCTGCAAACAAACAGCACCAGAATTAGCCATTGTAAAGATTTAAACATTGCCTGTGATATAAATCAGACCTGCTGGAGAGACAGGTATGTATCCCAGAGACTACCCCATCTATGGATCAGGCTCCCAGCAGACTTCCTCCCTAACCTAATTCAATTGTAACTTGAACAACTGGATGGAGAACAGGAAAGTCATCCCTGGTTTGGCACCTAATGTGCCAAATGTCTCTAATGTACACAGGCAAAATTTAAATGGTTCATCTACCAGGCCCCTGCTTGTAAATGTTTCATTTTGCAAGCCCTGCTTACACTTATCAAGGGTACCAGAAGTTGTTAAGAGATATGGGCTGCGTGGCTAAGCTTAAAAAGGCCCTTGTGGTCATTAGCCTAGCAAACACCTATGAACCTGTGAACTTTAGTGCAAGACATGACTTCCAGTAACCTAGAGGAATAAATAAGTCAAATGCTCTCAAAGCTGACTAAAATAAATGAAACACTGATGAGTATATCAACTCAAATAAAAAAAAACTAGAAAAAATAGAAGAAGCATTAAGCAGAAAAGGCTGGCTGAATATGAGACAGCTCAAGAAGAGATGTTTCAAAAAATAATAGAATTAGAGGGCAGAGCACATAGGGAAATCCTGAGATTTTCTGCTGTACCAGAGAAGCTAGAAGGAACAGACTGTATTAATTTTATGAAAGCAAAAATAAGCAATTGGATTGGTATTCCACAGCAGGACTTCTTAAATGAAAGGGCACATTGTGTGTATGCTCCAAACCTGCCATTGAGAAAGCAACCTAGACCTTTAATTGTAAACATCCAATGCTACCAGCAGAAGAAGCTGATTCTTACAAAACCATGGCAGAAGGAAAGAGTACTTAAAGTGGGAGACAGTAGAGTGTTTGTGGAAAATGATTACTCACTGTATACCAGGCAGAAGAGGAGTAAATGTATTCCGCTAATCAGGGAATGTTGGGAAGCAGGCTTGATATTCAAACTGCTGCATCCAGCTATCTTCAGAATATTATTTCCTGTAGAGATAAAATCACTTTTTGATGTAGAACATGCTAAGAAGGAAATACAAAAGTTTGGCCAAGAAAAAGTGAGCTGTGAAACAGAAGGAGATTCTGTTTCTTCTTCTTCTTCTGGTAATAAAACAATAGAGAGACTGTGCCAGTGAAACATTTTCCAATGTTTCAATGTAAAATGCTTGAGAGAGACAGACAAAAATGCCAGAGTTGAGTAGAAGACCCAAGATTAAGTTGGAAATGAAGCAGAGACTGGATTTGGGAGATAGAGATAAACAGGAATAAAACCAGCAATTTGAAAACTGAGAAATAAATGTGGGTTTACAAAGCATTATTTATATTTGTGAAACAAGACAGAACAACAAAACATGGAAATATTGACATTTTTGACTTTGTTGAACTTGTAGGGGACTCAAAAACATATGCATATGCCCTACTTCATTTCATTAATGTTTGGAAGAACATTTAAGAAATGGGAAGAGAAGGGGACAGTTAACTGTAAGTAAAAAAAGTTCTTAACAGTAGTATTTTAATAATGCATGATATAATCTGCATGCTATAAAGTTTTCTCAATTAGTTTCAAGTGTAATGGCAATGCAAAAGTAAACATGTGCCTTTGTTTTTCTTTCCTTCTTCTCTCTTTCTCCTTGTTCAGTTTTAAGAAATGTAGGTACTGCAACATAAAAAAAAGAAGAAAAGTCTGGTATAAAGAGCATGATTCAATAAACATTGATGTGCTTTGTCTCATTCTAGCATAGGGCAATGACTGGATTAAGGCCCTTGGCTTGATCTAGTAAAAAGTTCTAAAAGAAAGCAAATAAATAAGAACATAGGGGTTGGGAGGGTGGCCTAATGATTTAGGTGTTTGCCTTATAAACACAAGGTGCAGGGTTTGAGTCTCACATGGGATAATTGGCTAAGCTTAAAATGGCCCGCAAAGGCAGTTAGCTTAGTACTAATCTATGAACCTATAAACATTGAATATAGTAAAGCTTTCCTCTGACAAATAAATAAATGTTTGTAGAAGCAAGTCTGCATCTGGTTCTCATGTCTCCATGGAGACAATCTGATAAACAGCAATAAAAACATAATACTTCTTACTTTACGTGTATTTCTTTCAATGGCTAAAAGATAATGTTTTTGAAAGCATTCAAGTGTTTTCCCAATCTGGGAGAGCAACAAAGATAACACAAAACCAGACAGCATTTAGTAGAAGCACAGGCTGCACCATGAGTCTTAGCATGGACAGCCTTCCTTTTAGGTTAATCCAAGTCTATAAGTGTGGCATATCAGTTTGGGTCAACTATTCCTACTAGGAGGATAAAACTTCAATATTTGAAGAAGTACATAGTTTTATGTATTAGCATTAATTTAATAGGCTTCAGGGGTGTACTGGGAGTGTATTTTGTTTGAGGGCTTTCAAGAAAAAAAAACTGTAAGATGTAACATAGCCTCAAATGGATATGACAAGAAACAACTGATCTAAAGTTGTTAATCTTCTTCCTATTCATCACTGATGGGTTCGGTCCCATGTCAGCCTTATACCAAGCTTGTGTGCACCAAAAACTCTCAAGCTAAGCTGCTACCCAAAATGCCCTTTGCTCAGTTACCTCAGATCTCATTTGCCGCACAACCATATAGTAGCATTTCACCAAGCTCTCCAGCTAAGTGCATTTTTCTTACAGATTTAATAGTTTGAAAAAGTTTTTTCTTCGTTATAACTTGTTCTTGTTGTTCAATATTGCTACTGCTCTACTCACAGGTATTTCTCTCTTATCATTGTTGGTAATTTCTTAGTATCTCTAACTTTCTACCTTTATGGTATCTTGTTACCATTGTTGGTATTTACTTTTTTCTCTCCTCCATTTCTTCTCTTTCCTCTCTCTGTCCCTTGTGTGCGAGAGTGTTTTTGGAATGTCTGAAAAGAAGGGAACTACGGGATTTAAACACTACTCTTCTTGCAATGGTAAACTGCCGAATAGTGACCTGCATGAGGAATGTGTTTACTGTCTGGGGGTTCCGCATTTGTCGGCGAAACCCCCTTGTGATATCTGTGCTAGTTTCAGTCAGCGAACACCGAATGAACATCGTAAAAAACTTATTTTAAAGGGCCTGCTTGCTTTGCCTTTCTCGTAGGCCATTTCTGCAATGGAGGTCTCACCCCCTCCAGCTTCGGATAAGAAATGTCCTCGATCGGACCCCTCTTCACCGGCCAGTGACAGAGGTAAAGGTCATAAGCACAAGACCCATAAGTCATCATCTGAACACCGTTCTGCCTCCTCTGTGCCGACTACTACATCGGCTCCAAGCTCGGCTCCAATAAAGTTTACTGAGATAGCCTTGTCAGTGACCACACCGGCACCAACAATTATGGCACCGCCTACGTCTTCAATACTGACCAGTATGACATCTTCGATACTGACCAGTATTTTCATTTCTTTATCGGCACCGATTTCGCCCATTTTGATCCCGTTATCGGTTCCGACAAAGACATCAGAACCGTTCCTATCATCCACTCCTATAGTGACTTCTGCTCCAAGCCCTTTCACAGCTCTGACCATACTGTTATTACCTGTTGAAAAATTGGAATCATTGGTGCTGTTCTGTGACACACCACAGACCTGATACTCATCCAATGTGGACCCATTTGCCGGACAAGCCTGCAGCCCCTTTTTGGACCAGCCTGACTCCCCTTCAGGTGCATCAGTGAGATCCACCAGGAGCCTTTCCAAACTGGATGTGGTGCAACTTTTTGATCAGCTGCTGACTGCAAGGGGAATCTCAAATCCACCTAGACCCTATCCCACTCCTGGCATTGGGTCTGTTTCTCCAGCAACCCCTACTTACTCTCCTCCCTTGGATCCCTCGGTTCCGAGGCTCATCTACCCAACTTTTAACATAGGAATTCCTTCCTTGGCACCAACAGCAACTCTGTTTGAGGTACCGAGATCCTTTTGGGTGCTGGTTCCATTGGAGCCCACCCTTCCTCAATCTCATGCTTGGGGGGATGAGCCCCCTTGTTCCGGTGTTGGTTCTGACAGTTTTATCAGCCCCAACTTTGAAGCAGAGGGTGACTACCATTCCGAGCTTGATTGAAGCTCCATCCCCCAGGGCAGACCGTCTGGAGTGGGGTATGACCCCAGTTCCAATTCAGTCTTCTTCGGTTCTGGGCTCCCATTCCTCTTTGGGGGGGACCCGATTTCCGGGTGATGGAGAGGGCTCTTGCTGCCAGCAATCCTCCACAGTTGGTTATTCCCCCAGTTCCCTCTGAGCCACAGCTGTCAAAGTCCACCCCCCAGGACTCTGAGAGCACAAGGCCCAGGAGATCCCTGTTCAGGGCATTTCACTTTCCAAGTCTTCTTCAGATGTTCCCACTGAAGAACCCCCACAGAAATGGGTGTGTAAGAGGAGATACACGGACTCCCTGGAGGAGTCACTCACAGAGGATACAGACTATGATGATGGGGAAGGGTCCCCATGGTCACCCCCTGATGATGTCTCGTTCGGGGACATCATGGAGATCTTGAAACAGAGGGATGACTGGAAGTCCTCAACCCCTTCCTCAGATGAATCCGTATTGCTGCAGGCCTTTTTCTCTCAGCCCTCTACTTCTTGGGTGACCCCGCCCCCCTGCCAATGAGCTGGTTAAGCTAATCATGCAATGGGCTTGAAAGAACCCAGACTTCATTGAGAACATCCCCGGGAGATCAGACAAAGTTCTCTCCCCTCCAGAGGATCAACCCCATTGGTCCAGATGCTTGCCAGTGGACGCTGTGGTGGTATCGGCTGCCACAAAAAAGGACCTTGCAGAAGAGTGTCCTGCTGTTCACCCACCCAACAGAGAGTCTCGGGCAGTGGACAGGTTAGGGAAGTGAGTCTTTGTGTCAGCGACCTTCGCGGTTACATCTATGAACTGTATGGCACATTTTACGAGTCTCCTGAGAGATCTTATCTCCGTACTTTATGGAACTCTCGCGAGTCAAGTATTAGATGGAGCACGAGATAAGGTTGCTTCCCAACTTGCCACCCTAGAATCCATATCTAATTCATCCATGAGGTTGCTGTCACACGCAACTAAAGGAGCAACTAGAGCTGCGGATGCAGGCGTAGTCATGAGACGTCACACCTGGATGCACATCTGTGACCTTGCGGACTCCTTCAAGTCCTCCTTTCTAAATGCCCCTGTCGAGCCCTTGGCTCTGTTTGGTGTGAAGGTCAAGGATACACTAGCCAGGTGCAAGCAAGATGGGAAGACCTTGTCTGCCATTGACCTACGTTTCTCCAAACCTCAGCATTCGTTCTCCAAGAACCAGAGGAGCGGAAAAATGTGGCACAAGAAGTCTCAAGGTCCTTTTTGAGATGCACGTGGTGAGGACTCCTCTAGAGACAGAGGGGGTGTCAATAATGGAAGGCACCCCTTACAGAGCAGAGGGGGTCCCAGGAACTAGGTCTCCAGAGATTCCTTCTCAGGTAGACCACATCAGCACTCCTGCGGCACTGCCCAATTGCTTTCCTCTGGAAGCAGTCAGGGCATATTTCTCTCTGTACCAAGATGCCTGGCTGTCCATTACCAATGATCAGTGGGTGCAGAGAATCATTACCAGAGGCTACCATATTCCACTAATCTCCTATCCAAGACCTCTGAAATCCCTTCCCGATGTTCCACCCAGTCAAAGGGAGGAGGCAGCTTCCAAGATACGAAAGCTACTTCAAAAATGAGCCATCCTAAAGGTCCCCTCAGATCAGTGTGGATCAGGGTTCTACTCAAGATTATTTTTGGTGCCAAAGAAAACAGGGGACTTGTGGCCCATTCTAGATCTTAGTCATCTAAACAAATCAGTAGTTCAGACCAAGTTCCGCATGGTCACGATTCAATCCATCCTCCCCTATCTGCAGGAGGGTGTGTGGATGTGCTCATTAGATCTCCGGATGTGTATTACCATATCAAGATGAAGCACTCCAGGAGCCTCCTTCTCTTCCAGCTGGGAGCCAATAACTACCAGTTCAGAGCCCTGTCTTTCAGTCTCTCAATGGCCCCCAGAGTGTTCACGAAATGTCTGGCAGTGGTAACAGCTCATCTGAGAGTTCAGGGATTCCAGGTGTTTCCATATCTAGACGATTGGCTCTTCTCTGCCCCCACCAAGCATCTCCTGGTCATGGCCCTCCGCTACACCTTGCCCCTAGTGGAGTCATTAGGCATCACCATAGACTGGAAGAAATCAAACCTCCATCCATCACAACTGGAATTCACAGGGGCAATATTCAACACGCAGTCAAGCCTAATTTCTCTTCATGCCCACAGGCTTCAGAGACTCAGAACACAAGTTCAGGTGATATTCTGCCAAAGCAAGGTGTCTGCAAGGGAGATTCTTCAAGCCTTAGGATCTGTGGCCGCAGCCATCCCCATAGTCCCCTTAGCCAGACTGCACATGAAATTACTATAGTGGCTCCTTTAGGCCCAGTGGATGCCCAATCTTCACCCCCTGGACTCAAAGGTTCTCATCTGGTGGATGCATACAGATGAAAATCTTTGGTGTTGTCCCTTCCAGGTTCCACAGCCCAGAGACATGGTGACCACGAATGCTTCTCTGATGGGGTGGGGGAGGCACTTCCAGGGAAAGTCAGTCCAAGGCATGTGGTCTGATGTAGAGGTCAATTTGCATATCAGTGTCCTGGAGTTAAGAGCGGTGATGTTGGTGTTGCATGCTTTTCATCCGCTTCTTCTGTCCGGAACAATTGCTGTCCAGTTGGAAACATGTCCGTGGTCTGGTACATAAACAAACAGGGAGGGAGGGACAAAGTCTTACCCCCTTTGTCGCAAAGCCATGAGAATTTGGCAGTGGGCGATAGCTTCCAACCGCTTCCTGATCACAACCCACATCACAGGAAGCTCTAACGTGATTGCAGACAGACTAAGCAGATGCATACTTCATCTGCACGAGTGGTCTCTCAACCCGAGTATGGCAACAGACATTTTCAGTCGTTGGGGCCAGCCATGCTGCGACCTTTTTGCCTCCCCTTCAAATGCAAAATGCAGCAGCTACTTTGCCCTCTTTCCCCCTCTCGGGGAGTCACCAAGAGATGCTCTAGTCCATGATCGACCCATGGGTCTCGTTTATGCTTACCCTCTGATTCCTCTGATTCCCCTCTTTCTATGGAAGGTGATTCAGTTGAGAAGCAAAATGATCCTCATTGCTCCATTTTGGCCTCGTCAAGTGTGGTTTCCTTTCCTTTGACCTCATCTGTTATGACCTCCTTGGATCCTAGACACTCATCAGGAACTAATTTCTCACCCACAAGGCCTGACTCCTCCGAATCTGTCCACCCTCAAGCTGACAGCTTGGTTTCTCCACTTCCATTAGTTGCCAGGAAATAAACCCTTTATTCACCTGTTCGGGATATTATTTTGGCTTCTCATAAACCATCCACCAGAAAACTTTACCAGGATAAATGGAAAAGATTCTCTATTTGGTCACATAATCAGGAGCTAGACCCATTCGCAGCCCCAGTGGCCACTATTCTTCATTGCTTGGCTGAGCTGTTCAACAAAGGTGCCTCGGCTTCTACCATCTGAGTCCATCTAGCAGCTATTTCCAACTTCCATAACGGGTCTGAAGGAGTACCACTCATCTCCTCTTGTCTTTGCAAGACCTTCCTCAAGGGTATTTTTCATAGCAGGCCTCCCATTAGACAGCCGGTGGAGGCATGGAATTTGTCCTGGGTTCTGAAGGCTCTTTCTCTGCCCCGGTTTGAGCCGGCTGCCACCTGTGACCTAAAATTCTTATCTTGGAAATCCTTATTCCTGGTGGCTATAACTTCAGCAAGAAGAATTTTGGAATTACAACCTTATGTCTCAAGAGCTCTTATCTGATCTTTCATAAGGACAGAGTATCACTTTGAACTAACCCATCCATCCTCCCCAAAGTGGTTTCTGACTTTTCCATTAACCAGTCCATTAAGCTCCTGGTGTTTTTCCCAAATTACTCGAACAAGGGAGAATACTGCCTACATTCCTTGGATGTTCATAGACAATTATGCTTTTATCTAGGCAGAACTAAATCATTCCGCAAGTCAGACCAGCTTTACATTTCCTTTGCAGGCCCTAGAATGGGAGGTACAGTATCAAAAGTTCTTTGTCTAAATGGCTCAGGGATTGCATTTCCTTCACATATTCACTTTACAGAGGGATCTAAGCTGGGCCAAATCAAAGCTCACTCAACTAGGGCAGCATCTCTTGCCTTTCACTCTAGGGCCTCCATGGATGACATTTGTGCAGCTGCCATTTGGGCTAAGCCCCACACTTTTATCAAGCATTACAAATTGGATCTGATCTCCAGGGGAAGAGCGGCCTTTGTCTCAATGGTTCTCAGGAATGTTCTTCCACCTACCAAACACTGGTGTATGCATGTAACACAAAAGCTTGTAATTCGATACTTAACAGAAAAGCTGTTACATATAAAAGGTAGGAATAATAACTTTTACGATAATGACGTTTTCTATATTATTTTTAAATGTAAGTGATCTCACAGATGTATACAAAGAAGAAAGAATAGTGAACTATATTAACAACTGTAGAGTGCAAACTGCTATGCTACAGGAGACACATTTGGTAAGAACTGAGCATGTGAATTTGATAAACAAAGGTTTTCAGTATGGTTATTCAGGGAATAACTGGGACAAAGGAAAAGAGGACTACTTATATTAATTGCAAGAGGAACTCCAACAGTGATAGAAGAGGATACAAAAAATAATAACAATAGATTTGTAGTATTAAGGGGCCACTACCAAGGGAGGAAGATTACACTTATGTATTTATATTCCACCTAAAACTGCTATAATGGAACTTAGGAAAATTCTGGAAGAAATAGTCTCCTTTCAGCAGGGAATATTACTTATTGGTGGTGACTAGAATTTGATTTGCAGCAAGGAAGACATGTTTGGGGGGCCCAGAATGGAAAATATAACTAAACAGGGTAGATTTATGAAGACATTTATGCAAATATTTGCCATGGAAGATGTGAATTCAACAGCAGGAGTTTGGAGTGAATTTACATATTATTCAACAAGATAAAAAAACTTGGCTAGGCTAGACAGAACTCACATTTCACAGGAGCATGTGTAGTTAATTGAAAGTTTTGATACACATCCAATAACTATTTCAGATCATGTGCCAATAACAACTAAAATAAAAATGAAGGGTAATGAAATAAAAATGAGACACTGGCACTTTCCTACCTATCTGTTGAAAAGAGAGGAATTTAAGGAATGGGTAGTGGAAATTATTTGGGAGTTGTTAGAGAAGATAGAAATTTCTTCTGAAAATATAGCTAGGGAGTGGATAAAATTAACATGGAGTTTAAAAATGGGTGGAAATAAAAGAGAGAGAGAGATATGAAGTAACAAGAATTATTTAGAGGGGCTGACAAATGTTAAACTATTGCAGAATACAGGGAATCTCATACAACAACAAGAGGAGCAATAGCAGAATGCTAAACAGAAAATAAGTGATTACCTTGATAATATCCATGAGTTTAGAAAGTCTTTTTTTGATAACAATTCCAGAGCATAAAAACTTTTAGCACAACTCAGGCAAAAGAAAGTAGAAAGGGTTGTTTCCAAGCTTATGGAGCCTATAACAAAGAAGATAAGAAGAGATCCTGTAGAGGTACTAGAAATATTTCGGAAATTATTATGAAAGAATGTATAAAGCATAGAAATATGGAAATCAAGAAAAGGTACAAATGGAAATGTTTATGGAAGAATTAAATATGCCAAGGTTAGAGGTAGATAAGTCTCAATTACTAATAGTTAGGATAGGAGGAGATGAGAGAACAATGGTGATGTATAACCAATCTATAGGAAAGTTCCAAGGAATAGATGGTATTCCTGAGGAAGTTTGGAAGCTAACTGAGAAAAATCTGGAAGGTTTTGTTTAACATTATTTTAAAAGGAGGAGAAGCACCAACATCCTGGAAGAAAGTGGGGGTCACTGCAATACCTAAAGAGGGTAAAGATCCATCAGATCCAGCTTCATACAGGTCCATTTCAATCCTAAACCATGATTATAAAGTGTTTCTGTTTATAATGGCTAAAAGAATGCAAAGGTGATGCCAAATTGATAGATATGGATCAATGTGGTTTTGTGGAGGGGAGGCAAATGTTTGACAACATTAACACAATCTTGATGATCCAGGGGGAAGCAGAATGTAAGAAAATACCATTGTTGTTGGTGGGTCTTGATGCAGAGAAATAATTTGACAGAGTAAGCTGGGAGTTTATGAGCAGGACAATTCACTCCCATAAATGTTCTGCCTAAATTAAGGTAGTAATGACCTGCTCTGCCTACTTACTTTATATCCAACATGCACTCTCTCTGACCTATTCTTCCAGTTGCTTGGAAGGTCAGAATAGCACCTCCTCAGGTAACTTTAGTGATGCTGGCAGTGCTCACTAGCTGATGCCAATAACAGCAGTCACCACCCTCCCAAGGCTGTGCCTGGCATTGACTTTATATTGGGGAACCCCCTTCAGAGTCCCCCAGCAGGTACACCTAGTGGCCTCTGTACATAAAGCACAGAAATGGTTTACTTTCCTTTGAGTACTGCCTGGAAGCATTGTCACCCACAGTGCCTTCAAAAGTCATGGCCACATATCAGGTCACAGTTACGAGAAAAATGGTAGCCCTCTCACATCCATGCATGTTGTTGCTACTCTAGACACATAATGCACATCTTTGGGCATCTTGGCAGTGTGACCAGTCACACTGCCATCATTGCCAAGTGTGAATATGCATGAACAGTACAGTACCTACAGATGTTTCCATTTCTGCACTTTAGGGCCTCAACACACCACAAAATGACTATACTTTCTCCGAATCCACACCTGAATTATTGACTGTCCCACTCACACACACAACTTTGCAGGTGTTGAAAGTGGAAATATAGCATGGCCTAGGGAATGAGATAAAAGTGCAATTCAGGAATATTCCCCTGAAATAGATTCAATAGCATAATGATTATGCCAACAGCCTCTGAACTGTTTGATAAAAAATGCCACTATTAGTACATACATTGCTATTCAGAAATCTGCCATAAAACAAGCTCTAGAGTGAAGAGTGAGTAAAGGAAGTGAAAGGTCCACAAGCTGCAGAACAGTCAAAAGAGGTAAGTGATGAAAGATTCTTATTTCATTTTGAGTATTACATATGCTGTATTTGTGTAATGATTGCTCAACTACATGACACTGTGTTGATGTAGGGGCTGACCTAATACATATAACTGTCAACAGGTGTCTACTGTCTGTGGTAGTCTGTACAGGGTAGGGATTTCTGTCATGGCAGGACAATTGCATGCAATGTAACATAGTAGTTGCACTGCAAAACTGCAAGGTTTGTTGTGTTTAGTACTATGTGGGAGATAGTCCCTAGTTTAGGCAGAGGACTGTGAAATGCAATTACTGCTGATAAGTAAGGGGAATTGTTCTGTTTGATGTTATTTAACTATCATATGTTGCCATTAATGTTATGGCTTCCTACAAGGGACAGTTACATTTTTCAAATGGCCAGTACTTTGTGTGAGCCCTTCAAGTATTACATGCCTGTCTAATGAGGGAGCAATAATACATTAGATGTATGTTGTTGTGTCCATGTACCCTACAGTCACCTCTGTTATGGAATTCAGATATGGGGAAGAGTGGGTATGTCATTGTGATTGGAGGATGGCGCCTCTACAGTACCACTAAGTAAGTCTACTGGTCTACACATGTTCCACTAGATTTTCAACAAATTAACTCTATTGTCTGCTTCAGTGATTATGTTATGGCAAGATATAGCATATGTGAATATCCTCTCCCTACATGTTTACTGGATTCTGTATGTCTGGATTGTGGTTGTTGTACTGGTGGTCCCTCCACATATACCCACATAAAAGGACATATGTGGACCATAGTAGAGGTTTGCACACACATC
This sequence comes from Protopterus annectens, assembly GCF_019279795.1. NCBI lineage: Eukaryota > Metazoa > Chordata > Ceratodontiformes > Protopteridae > Protopterus > Protopterus annectens. The sequence continues at coordinate 649,336,083 of NC_056745.1, read as the reverse complement.
ATAAGGATGGCCTAGTGTAGGCCTCCACCTGCTTCTGCTTTGCATGCACACTATTCTCAGAGGTCATATACCACTTGAGTACACTATGGGGACGGACATACTGTATTTTATATTCATCCAAACCAAAGGGCAAAAAGGCTTATGGGATATATGCAATTGAACCCTTAAGGACATCAAGTGTCATGGGCATTCAAGCCATGTGGCTTTAATACTTGATGTCCTTAAGGGATCATTTGCATATATAATTAAGGTATCACACAGTGAAAAGTCTAGTTTAGCTGGGGTTTTCTTGCAATTTTTACTGAATAGTTTGTCTGTGTGACCTTTTTACCCTTTGTTTGGATATTAGTTGGGAGAATTTGCAGGCTCCTTAATCTTTATGGGCATAAGCTGAGTTTAAAGACCCTGTGTTTCTGAAGTATATCCAAGATATCCTCTTATGCTGTGCTGATGAAGTCATTAAAAATGCTGAAACATTCATATCCACAGGTACTGGGGGTTTGTACTGACAAATCTGCTAATGGGCCTGTAGCTGTAGCACAGTTCAGGGGAATAACACAATGCAGTTCACCACACTTGTATCCAGTTTAGTTAGAAGCTGCATGTCTGCAACTGTATTCCATAAATACACAGCATACGTGAGCTGTCCCAGATATGCCTGTACTTCTACGTGGTGCCCTGCTCAAGGAAATCTGGCCCATGACATGTGTTAAAGCAATGCCCAGAAATGCACCATATGTAATGCTGTCACATGTAGCTCATCTTGCATTATGGGTGGTACATATAATTGCTCAAGTCAATATTGGGCATTGTTGTGTGCTGGTGAGGCAGAAGAATAAAGTGTTATGACTTGCCACCAGCTTGCTCGCATATTTCCTTGATATTACAGGTTGTCAAGCCTGAAGGTGAAAGTCGCCACAAGGGAAAATGAACTTCTGGACTTGGGAGATGAAATGTACAGACCACTTTAAATACCAGTTGGTAATGCCCTGGGTAGATATGTTATAAAATGTTGCCCATCCAGCTTTGGCTTATACACCTTAGGAGCATGCCTTCTTTAATGCTAGAAGAATACTGTGAATGTAATTACACCACCAGTCTACCCAAGTGATATTAACCATGGATTTGCAATAGCACTTAATTATATAGGACTACTTTCAGTGGGCTATGGGTGTTCTTGATGGTTGTGACATCCCTCCTCTCGGCCAGTAATCAAGGAGTCTCAATCCTCACCACAGACACCTTTGACAGATGTTCACTTGGAACAAAAAAATAGATACAGACAGTAATTCCAGATGCAGCTCTCTGCACCAAGCACAATTTCCTTATGAGTACATAGGGAACACACTCCCATCCTGGCACTGGGTTTCCCTCTCTCTCACCAGGCCCCAAATAAAACTCCACAGTGACCACTTTTGTACAGTTGAGCCCTAAGCAGAGTGCTCCAACCCAAGTCCTCTACCACCCTCTATGTGAAAACAGTGCTCTGTGTCCCTGCTCCAAGTAGCTGACACGCACATTCTTTGAGATTTGATTTTCACACACACGCACTCACACACACACACACACACACACACACACACACACACACACACACACACACACACACATGTCTGGGAAAGGCTGACACAGATTTACCGGCACTGCCTTGCTCTGCCCAGACTATAAGGTAGATACTGCCACCAGAACACTACAAAGCCAGCTACTCTGAGGCTCTTACAAGAGTACCCAGTTATACTGAGTAAAATTAATATTAATACAAATGGTAGTGTTTGACCAATGCAGCAAGGTTTTCAGGAGCAGCCACAATGTCATCAAATAAATATAAGTGCTCTCAAAGGTTAAAATATTCTCTAAAAGACCAACCACAATGAAAAGTTTAAATATATTTAATAATACATAAAAGAACATGAAAATAGCAAATATCTATTTACAATAAACACCAGAGTTTCGATCACAGAAAATATTAAAAATAACACAGATTGATAGATTCACACAGATACAGAAAAATAGTATTTAAATATTCTCACTATATTTTCCTGACTGATTTAAAGAATTACTATTCCCTGGAAGGCAAGATGGCATGGGTGAGTGTTTTTCCTTCTTGTCAGGTTTCAGAAACAGACTGGCCTGACACTTTTGTCTCATCCAGTATTAAAACACAATTTCAGTACTGGATTAATGAATTACATCACATACATCTGGTCACTTGACTACTCGTTCCCACACTACCCCCCTTTACTAGAAACTGAGACAGAATATTGCACATATGTGTTACCATACACACACACATTGAGCTTTGCTAAAGTGTGTTATAGCATCTGGAAGCTATAAAATAATTTCAAAAACTTCCACCCTTCTAGGGTTGCAATTAGTTCACCCCTAGGGACAATACAGTAGGATTTCTAGTCCTGGTTTTCACAGAAATGTTGTCTCTGGCTGCAGTCAGAACTGTAAGATACAATCTTTATGGCATAAAGCAAGTGATTTAACTTCAAACTATTTTTCAAAGTTAACTGGACTGAGATTACTTCTCTTCCAGTATCCTCTGTTACAATATATTCATTTCAACAGTTACAACACAGTCTGACACACAGGTGTATTTCTTTACTGTCCATTAGGACCCACTGTTGGTACATTTTTTAGCACAAGCAGCTTTACAAATACATTTTCAACACAAGCAGCTGTACAATCAGCTTGATATACAACCAACATATAATTCTATACAAAACTCCAGCTAGCTATGCTGGCATATGTTACACATTCACTGCCTTACTTTTCCTGGCCTAGCTGGCACTACCTCACACATCATCACATCAGCTTCATTCACAGACCTGGTTTTGCTTATGGACTTTCACAGGTGCTTTGTTTTCACATCCAGCACTGTGAATAAAGGCATGCCTGATGTCAGGGAATTGCCTGGGTCTGATGATGATGGTAGCCAAATTCCATATCTTCTTCTCCTTCCACAGACAAAACTCCTGTGCCTGTGTGAATGAAAATGAGGAGGATATCAAGGAGTCAGCATACTGGTAGCCAGCCACACCCTGGGTATTTCCCACCTCCTGATCTGAGTGACTCTGTGGCCACTATTTAGCATTTGTGCAGCATCATTATACAGATATAGCCAGAGACCAATGCAACAATAGCAGAGCTGGTTGGAGTTGTACATGGTCTGTGTAATGACCTGTGGGAGTTCATGGGCCATATATGCAGCATTAAGGAAAGGTAGTGTAGGAAGTCTGTGGACAGTCCACCTCCAACTCTAGTGAGGAAGACCACCATGGGACAGGGGTGGATGCAGTCTAGGACCCATAAGCCACCACCACACCACAGTCCAGTGCTGAGGGCACTTTGTGACACTGTGGATGCAGATAGGGCTTTCATCATGAAACCACCCATAGGACATACTGAAATTCAAGATCACAGAGCACTCCATCCAGTTTGAGTGCTGTGAATCATGCCAGTGACCTTTCTAGAAGAGGATGACCCATAGACAGTGATATACATGTTCAGTGTATAGATCACCTGTGGGTACCCTAGACCACCTGCTGAACTGCCTGCTGGAGCTGTGTCCATGCACACACACACACACACACACACACACACACACACACACACACACACACACACACACACACACACACACACACAAACATCAGCACCACCTCTGTTCAGTTACACCACACTGAAGACACTAACCCCCTACATGACAACTCTCCATGACTCCCCACTCTGACCTGCCATTGACTCAGACAGTCACACACAGCATTAACCTGCAGCCCTCCCCCCAACACACACACACACACACACACACACACACACACACACACACACACACACACACACACACACATGCACTACCGATAGTTAACACTTGTCACTGTGCCCGACTCACCAGTACATATGATGATACCTGTGCCCAGCCCTTAGTACTCTGTTATCTTGATAGCCTGTGGCTGATACATAGTGAGGACAGCTCATGTACAGTATAGTTCTGCATGGTTGTATTACTGAATGCATAATTTCTACTACTGTATGTTATTAGTATTCTGGCCCATAGTAATAAAACAGACGCTGCCTCTTAGTGAGTGCCACAGTGTACTGCACCTGCCTCAGCGTCGCACAGTCATCCCCTACAGCTGGTTCCTCCACAGGCTTCTCATCATGCACCTTCTCTGCTGCTGATTCTGAGATTTCTTCCTCCCAAATGTCTCACCCCTGCTGTATCTGTGAGCATATCAACACACTATGTAATACTGTACACACTTCAGATATTGTATTGCATGCCTCAAGGTCATAATGCTGTGCATCACCAGAGACATCCAGACAGTGGAAATAAGCCTTTAGCAGTCTAAACGTATTTGTGTACATGTATTCTCTGCCAGAGTCTGTGAGTTTCTCACTGCTGTCATTAGCCATGGCTCCAGGGTATATCTGACATTGCCAGTAAGCTGGTCTTTACCTTGGAGCTGTACTATATTCATCATTTACACTGCCTCAGTGGTAAATGGGTAGATTTCCAAAGCTTACCTACCTCAGAGGAGGAAGCATAAGGATCCAGAAGCCCCTGGAGAATGGTGCTTGCAAAGCCTGCTCTGGAAATTGAGAAGAATCCAGTTTGTAGTGCTTTGTAAAGGAATGAAGTACAGTTGCATACATCCTACTTATCGGTAACAGCAGATGTTGACATTTCACACTTCCATACTGACAGCTACAGAGCTCAGAATCCTCTCCTCTGACTCTCTACAACAGGGGATTTGCTAAGCCCCTTCCATCAGGGAAAGCCTAAGCCCTGTCACAGTAAGTCTATTTTTTCAGCCTTTTAGTGGTAAGTAGGATGAAATAAGAAAAACCAGAAGGAAGAATTGCTTGAAACCAACCAATTCACAGCAGGATATCATCAAACAATAAACAAAATAAGGAGGATCATGGGAGGGTGCTACTATGGAGGCCCTGTAAAATTTGAACATCTACTGTTACAGGTAAGTAGGACTTCTACAGATGTACTATATTCATCATTTACACTGCCTCAGTGGTAAATGGGTAGATTTCCAAAGCTTACCTACCTCAGAGGAGGAAGCATAAGGATCCAGAAGCCCCTGGAGAATGGTGCTTGCAAAGCCTGCTCTGGAAATTGAGAAGAATCCAGTTTGTAGTGCTTTGTAAAGGAATGAACAGAGAACCAAATTGCTGTGTCTAGAATGCCTTTAGAGTCCACTCCTTTCCAATATGCCACAAAAGAGGATAGAGCTCTGGCAGAGTGAGCCTTAACCTTGGTTAGAATATTGTTACCATTTTGGAAGTAGCAAAAAACAAAAGCAGAGGACAAGCAAAGAGCAGTTATTTACTCACAGACAGGTTGACCTTTCTTAGCTTCAGAATAGGAAATAAACAGCTTTTTAGCTTTACTGTGGCTCAGATCTATTGAGGTAGTACATGAGCTGCCTGAGCACATTAAAGGCTTTCAGAATATTGTCTCCCTTGCTTTTAGAGAGGGAAAACTGGGAGATCGATGGCTTGATTAAGAGTAAATTCAGAAACAATTTTTGGTATGACAGAAGGATTAGTGTGTGAAACAATCCTGTCCTTGTGGAAAATCAGAGAGGGTTGGCCCACCATGAGAACCTGCAGCTCAGAAACTCACCTTTTAGCTGTCAGACCAATATGCAAAACAGTTTTCCAAGTGATGAACATCAAATCAGCCCAAAAGGCAGGTTCAAAAAAGGATAAGGACAGTTTTTTCAAGAGCAAAGCTGAGATCCTAAGGAGGAAGAATTTGTTTTTGATGGGGGTTCAAGTGCAAAACTCCTTTCATAAACTGTTTAACTACAAAAAGAGATGAAAGGGGAGGATCAATGGACAGGGAATCTGAGTTGGTCGCACGATGCACTTTGATAGATGCATGAAATAAGCCATCACTTAACAGCTCACAAAAATATTTAAAAAACAGAAGAGTAGACACCATATTGGTCCCTCTGATATCACTTAGGCACCACCTAGGAAGCCTTTTCCTCTGATAAACATAAGATTTTTTAGTTGCAAGTTGTCTTCCCTCCCTCAATAGCTGTTGCGCAACCTAATGGAACAAATGCCTAAAAGGTATCAAGATAAAATCATCCATAGAACCACAGGAACATAGGAAGTTACTAGGCTAATGGTCCCATGGCCCTTACACACCTAGCCAAGTTCTACTCTAATTTGCAAGATCAGCACCTATTGCCCCTGTCCAAGAGGTACACAGGTGGAACTCCCAGGGTGAATTTACAGTTGCCCATGATAAGCAATTGTTCTAAGCTGGTGTGCACTAATCACTCTTGACAATGTGAGCAGATCCAAAGTGTGAGAAAGCTTGTGGTAATTGCCATTGGCCAAGTCCATTAAAAGGGAGAACCAACTTTGTCTGGATCTTCCGAAGCTGGGTATTGGTGGAAAGGGTAAACATGCACAAAGGAGCATTAACCAAACGCAACACATCATGGTATAAATCTGTACACAATAAAAACAAAAAATGCCACAAAGACCAACCTTTGACAGAAATTTTTCTTTAATCAGTCAGTTTAAGCAGTCTGTGGAAACTGTTTTAAAGAGCAACTTTTTGTACTTTGAAGGCGAATTTTCTCAACAAGTCAGGAGGTAGCAATAGGCACTTCCTCAGATCCTGTTTTTGCTAATATTTTTATGTGGCATTGGGAGCTGAAGTTTCTATTTAAGAGCCCTTTTAGGTGTAAAATAACTTTGCACCTTAGGTACCTGGATGATATTTGTATCACACAGAAAGGAACAAAATATGAATTTAATGATGTATTTATCTATTTGAACACTACTGTTGAATTTTTTAAATTTACTTGTCATATCGACTTGCAGACCATTCAGTTTTTGGTTGTGTGTGTCACCAAAAATTTAAACTTACATCAATTTGAATCTAACATATTTATAAAAAAGATATTTTGTAATGCATATTTACATTATACTAGCTGCCATTCAACATAGTAGAAGAATGTAATGCATATTTACATTATACTAGCTGCCATTCAACATAGTAGAAGAAAAAATCTGGTCACTGGTCAAATGGTGTATCTATCAAAAATTCTATGGAATGATGAAGTAATTTTTAAAGAACTGGACAAACTAAAAGGTTGATTTTTGGAAAGGGGTTATCTTCTAAATTAATTATCAGATTTTGTGGCTATTAAGGTTTTATCCAAAAGTGAATCAGTATTTCAACCCATTTGTGTCTAAACCTCCACTGGGGTTATTAGGACGTAAACTGAAAAACAATAATAACTACTACCACAGTCTGATGCTACCTTTTAACAGCAGAGCCACTGAAATAAAGAAAATGTTCTCTAAGAATTGGACCAGGGTATTTTGTTCATTTGGTTTACTAGATAAGTTAGGGGATTCCCTCAGATTTGTGTATAAAACAAATAACAATTTGAAGGGTTTGTTAAAAAGGGGAATAGATAGTTTGAAGCTAATGTTATGTTATGTCCCATCAACTCCAGTACAAGTCTTTGTGACTAGATAGACTAAAGAATTAAAAAGGATTTGGTTTTGTGCTGGTCTGATGAGATCCTCCAATGTCTGACCTGTCATCATTGAAAATTGTATTGATCCATCTCATTGCTGGTCCTCCTCTGTACCTTGTACCCTCAATCTTTCCAATCACAATATCCTTTTCCAGTGATCTTTCCCTTCAAACCATGTAACCAAAGTATGACAAATGCAGTTTCATCATTTGTATTTCAAGCGGCATTTCTAGTTTAATTTCCTCTGTGATTGACTTATTGGTTCATCTCACTGTCCATGGTACATGCAGCATTTTTCTCCAGCACCACATTTTGAAATAGTCGATCTTCCTTTGATCTTGTTTCTGGATCATCCAGCTTTTGCAACCAGAGTTGACAACTGAGAATATGAGAAGCTGAACTAGTCTTATCTTTGTCTGCAGTCTGATGTCCTTACTTTTGAATATTTTATCTAGAGAATTCATAGCCATCTTGCCCAATGCCAAACAGCATAATATTTCTTGAGTGCTAGTCGAATCAGTGGTCATAAGGACACCCAAAAGGGTCATACACTAAACCATCCCAATTTCTTCTTCATCAAGCTCGAATTTATCAATGTTATTAGTTGACATAATCTTGGTCTTCTTCACATTCAGTTTTAGTCCCATCCTTCGACTTCCTTCTCTGACTTTCCTAAGCAAATGTTCCATCTCTTCCTTTGTTCAGTCAACAGTGTTGTGTCATTGGCATACCTCAGATTATCAGTCCTCCACCTACATGTATTCCAATGTTATCATCCTCTAGAATAGCCTTTCAGAATATGGCTTCGGCATACAAATTGAACAAATATGGTGACAAGATGCAGCCCCGTTGTACACCTTTTCAAACTGAAAACCAACTTGTGTTTCCATATTATGTTCAAACAATAGCTTCTAGGCCATCATAAAGTTTTTTATTAACTTATGACATGCTTCTGTATTCCCATTTGCAACAGAGTTGTCCATAGTTTTTCATGACTGACACAATCAAAGACCTTGCTGTATCAATAAAACAAAAATTAAATAGGTTTCTGATATTCCTTAATCTTTTCTAGTATCCATCGACTGTCAGCAATGATAGCTCTTGTCCCTCTTCCTTTTCTGAATCCTGCTTGAGATTCTGGCAGTTCTCTGTCTGTGTGAAGCTAATAGCATCCCACAAAATATTATGGTAAAATGCAATGTCTGCTCACAGTGCAGGATTGTTTTAGACAATGTTAACACCACCATCACCAGCTCTTCATGGATAATATCTGCTAAAGGTAGATATAGACATCAAACTAGAGGGGTGGTGCATCTCACTGACTGCACTGTATGCCAGCTTTAAATATGTGTAAAACTGAGCGACTCTCGAGGGCCAGAATTTATGAACATATCTATGCAATTAAAAACTGTGACACCACAAATGCATTGAGTAAACATGACAAGGTGTACATAGGCTTTACAAATGTGGGTGGTTTTATTCTGAAAAAAAATTCAGATTAATGATAATGGGGGTGATGGGAAGACAGGCTAGAATACAGAGAACTATTCTGGGAATTGTTAATGAATGCTTCCCAAGCACCTGGGCTTAACAAATACATTTCTATAAATAGTGTTTTATGACTGAAAGTGACTAAATTATGAGGGTTTTTGACTAAATACGTTACGGGTTTTTAATATGTACGCTTAGTATTTTATTATTTTTCTTTATTAATTTTTTGATTGGTTTATTATGATCATGTGACCTATGATTTATGTATTTAAACAAGTGTCATTTGATGGCTTCATTTATTCTAAAGACATTCTGATAAATTGAAGAATGAAAGCGCTACAGTTTTAAGATTAAAGAACATTTTCTGATGAAGGCTGGTTCTTACAACATAAAGGAACATTCCAATCTAAAGGAATAAGAAAGCTTCTGTTCTCCAACCATGGCTACAAAGATGTTTCAAAATTTTCCAATTGTCTGTTTTGAAAGGAGGCAAGCAGCTCAGATTTAAGGGTTCTCCACATCTGGTCCAAATCCAGGCAGGCCTCTGACCCAAGTTTCCATCATGAGGGTCTGTCCAGGATCTGCTTAGCCTTTCTGCCACTTTGTTTTGCTCTAATGAGATATATGCAGCCTGAAGCATCAGAATGCCATAAAACTAGATCCCAGGGCATCATTGCCAACTGAAAAGGAGAGCGTGACCTTCTACCTCCTTGTTTGTTCAGGTACCACACTACTGCAGTGCTATTTGTGACGAATAAAAGGTAACCTGGAGACCATAAGTTGTGAAGACCTTTTAAGGTCTGAATCACTGCTAAAATTTCTTTGATATTTGTGTGCTTTGTGATATCTGAAGGACCCCTTTCACCTTGTACTTGAACTCTCCTGTACAAAGGGTAGGTCTGGATTGAGAGACATCTGGTCCCTCTACCATTGTAACTTTAATTTCACAAAATCCAACACTGGTATTTGGTACAACAAGGGAAGCAGGTGTCAGGTCCAACAATTTTTTAAATACCATTGAATCTTTCTCATATGGAGTCCAGCCTGTGGTGTCATGAGGATTACTGATGCCACAGAGGCCTAGAATTCTGTGAAACTATCTTGATGAGAGAAATCCCTGAAAATGTTCTGAACAGTCAGGACTGTGTCTTCTGGTAGAAAGGCCATTCTTTTTTCTGTGTCTATCATACACCCCAGGAAGACAAGACCCTCTTTGTGAGGATGTAAGACAGGCATTTGTAGGTTCAACTTGAATTTGGAAGCATTTGGTATGTGATGATAATTATCTGTTTGATGTAATGTCACCATGAAACAGTGGTCCATAATAAGTGGTGGGCCATCTACAGGGTGAGTATTTTGAATATGGGTACTTTCAAAAAAGTATTTAGGTATAACAAATCTAAAACTAGTCTCAAATATAGCTTCTTTTGGAGTACCAAAAACATTCTGGTGTAAAATATTTTTCTTTTTGAGGTACAAGAATTGGTTCTATAACACCTGCTTGCAACTTGTGAAGAATTACCAGACACAAAAGGCATGTCTAGTCTGGAGGGCACAGGGGGACTTCCCTGAAGGGAGGAGGATTTTATATCCATAGTCAAGAGTATCCTGACTGAATTATTCTCACTACCCACTTGTCTGACAATATTTCCAGCCAGGCTGCTGGTTTCAGATAAAGGGGAGGATGAACAGGAAGAAGGCATAGTCATTCTTTAGCAGGGGACAATCTTTTTTTTGGGAGGGGGAACCCTTTTATTTGGTTTAGAAGCATTATCCTCCTGCCATTTCCTCTTGGTAGCCTGACTCTTGTTAGGCTGGGATTTTTGTTTGCTCTGCCCTTTGAAGTTGGATGCCTTCTTAGGGGAGAACCTGGGAATGTAAAACATTCTACGTACCCCATGCATCAATTTGCCTCTATCATCCCATTGTTTGAGAATATGGAAAGCAGCATGACCAAATACAAATTCATAACTTAAAGGAGCATTAAAATCTCCTTTTTTAAACCCTCAGAAAAATTGTGGTTATGTAACCATGCAAACCTGATGAATATATCAAAAGCAGCTGCATTACTAAAAATAGTGTCCGCATCTTCCAAGACACTCCTCAAGGCATGCTTTGAAACCTAAGTCACATTAGAAACAATCTCATTTATATATCACTTATGTTCAGCAGGCAAAAGACACTGGAAAGTCATCTAAACTGTAAGCACAGTGCAAAATTAATTTTTACATGAAGCCCCAGTAATTTAAAATTCTAAAGACAAAATTGTTAGACTGACCCAATTTTCTTCAATGAGATTCTAACCACTTGCCAATTTTATCCAGTGCTATACAGTTGGAAGAAACCAAGGCTCTCTTGTTATAGTTGGCAGCTGCAGAAACCATAGCTGGGTCAGCTAACAAAGGAACAAAGGGATGTGTAAGATCAGAGTTATATTTCCTCATATTTTATATATATATATATATATATATATATATATATATATATATATATATATAATATTTTTTTATATTTCTACTGTTCTTGTGGACTATTTCGTATATATTTTTTTCTTTGTAATGTCTCAGAGCTTTTCTCCTCGGGCCTCTACTGAAAATGGACATATATCCAGTTAGACTAGCCCGGTCAACAAATGTTAAAATAAAATAAAAAAAAATATTCTTTTTAGAAACTGGTTCCATAGCAAAATGGATTTTACATGCAGTTTTATACACATCTTCTAAAGCCAGTAACAGAGGAGGAACAGGCAAAACATTTGGAATCCATCCTCAATAAGACCATAAATTCTGACAATCTCTGGCATAGCTCTCAAGATTCCTTCAGTCAAATATATCTGTAAACCTAGCTAGCATTTGTGGAAAGGATAATACTTGCTTGGGTTTGTGAACATATTCACCTTACAGAGAATCAGATTGGATGGAATCATTGTGCTCACTACTCTCCGAATCAGAATCCCCATCAAAATGTGTGGCATTTCGCTGATCTCTAGAGAAGGTAGCCCCATAGTCACTCTGAAGAGGAGCATAGCCACCAGACTTAGCTCACTGCAAAACACTCGAACCTAAAGAAACCACATCACCCAAAACATAGTAATAACCTGATTGCATGCCATGTGGAGAAGTTTCTCTTTATTCTTACCATGAACTATACTAGAGGACAAAATATCCAGGGACTGAGTATCATATCTGGCAAGGGGTATCAACCCAGTCCTCTCCTGCAGCTAAAGGGTTTGGGTCTCCCATACATGATCCAGGTACTGAAAAGCCCCAGAGGATGTCTCTGACCCCAATACCATAGAGGGCTGCAGGCTTACACCAGTGGGTTCTTGGAGAAAAAGATAAATTGTCGGCAGGTCGGGTTAAAACAATAACAGATTCACAAAACATAGGCTGAGGCATGTTTTTGTTAAGTTTATTTTCTTTCTCAAAATTCTCAGAAAATTAAAAAATTTCTACAGAAAATGCAAATAAAGTAATATGCGGTAAATCCTGATTTAACAATAAAAATGGCTATAGTGATGTTAAACAAGTACAAAATATGAAATGAAGAAAAATGTGAAAAAATGCAATATTTTCCTGTCAAAACTTCAAAATGAAACAGATAAACAACAGAAACAACAGGCCTCTTGGCAACTTGCCAAGAGACAGTATCAAGTGTTCAACTGATATTACTGAACTTCAGTTTCCCAGTAGAAGTCATAAAACACTTTAGAAAAAAACTTGATTTCTTAAAAGTAGTTTCTAATTCTACTCTGTTTCACTATTTTACCACTACCACTTTTAACCAGTGCCTATCTACTCTCCTCATATGAGCACCCAATATATTAAGTATTAACTACCCCAACCAACAAACCAACTCTCAACCCTTACCACACCTGCATTACCATGCAAACATAACATGCTCACCTAGCTACCTACATGCAAAGTATCATAGAACACTACACATTAAATATAATATACTATATCTCAAAAGAGTGTTACCTCTTTACAGCAAATTCCCTAACCCAAGCTATCTTGTACAACTCCTCACAGTAAAGGATGGTGATATTCATCCTAACCCTGGCCCAACAACAACCCCTATCTCTCTTCACAACCATAATCAATCTTGCAATTATCCCCTTACCAAACCTTCAAACTCTCTCCTACTAGCTCATCTTAATATATGTAGTATCAACAACAAAGTGACTCAGCTCCATGCTCTCCTAGAAATATATTCCTTTGATATTATCTGCCTAACAGAAACATAGCTAAAACCTATCATTAAAGATAATGAAATTATCCCACCTGGATATAATATCCTAAGAGTTGACAGAGTAGCTAAGAAAAGTGGTGGGGTTGCTATTCTATTTAAATCTGGCTTGTAATTAACAACTTACAACTGTAATATACCCTTAGACTCCAATACTGAAATTCTCATCTCTAAACTTGAACTTAACAATGCTAAATCAATCTATATTATCTGTATGTATTTGCCCCCTGGTAATAACATAGCCACCTTGGAAAATATCCTCTGCTGGCTATCCCAACACCTGCCTCAAGAAACCATAATCCTAGGCGATATAAATTTAGACTGGAATTCCTATAGCAGTACTCTTCCTACCACCCACAAAAACCTATATGGTTTCTCTCAAACCATTACCTCCCCCACCAGAATAAATAAAGCTAACAAGAAAGCAAGCATATTAGACTGGATTCTCACAAACAATCCCACTCACTACTATGATTCTGGAACCCTCCCTGATGATATAAGTGACCACTCACTTACCTACATCATCAGACTAAAAGCAAACACCCCTACTCCAATCTCTATTAGACAAATTAGATCCAAAAAGAAATTTAACCCTGATCTGTTCCAAATGGAACTAAGAGCATGCACTTGGGTTCCCTTAAAACAACTTCCATTAGATGAAGCCGTTAATTTCTTTAATTCTACCTTCCTTGTCATTCTTAATCACCATGCTCCAACCAGATCTATTAGAATTAAGGCCAAGTCTGCCCTATGGCTTTCTTATGAAACCAAATACAAAATTCATCTCAGAAATAAACATTGGGCCAAATGGAAAATGACTAAAAACCCTGCTGACCAGCAAACCTTTAGACAGCTAAGAAATGAAAAAGAAGGCCATACTCTCTGATAAACAAAACTACTACTTACAATATCAACAACCTAATCACAACAACCCACAGACATTCTGGGCTAGCATTAAGCAGTTAATCCACCCAGGTCATGTGGATGGAATCATTGTGTTTACTACTCTCCAAATCAGAATCCCCATCAAAATGTGTGGCATTTCGCTGATCTCTACACCAAACCCTCAAAATACAGATAGGAAAAATCCCATCCATACAGCTAATACCTTCAATACCTTCTTTACAGATGCAATCCAAACACTAGCTAGTCAACTATCACATAATACCTTCACACTACCTTCATACTCCTCTACCCCACCCCACACTTTTTATTTCAAACCTGTCCCAACCACATTTATCCAAACCCTATTGAATAAACTGAAACCATGCTCCCCTTCTGCAGACCTACTGACTTCCGAATATCTACAGCTATCATCCAAGGCTGTTGCCTATCCTATTTCCATACTGATCAACAGAACTATTACTGAAGGTTACATCCCCACATTATGGAATGTCTCCCATATTATCCCCCTAAATAAAGGTGGACATTCCACTAAGCTATCAAACTATCGCCCCATTACCCTACTTTCACCTTTAGCTAAAATTATGGAAAAATGTATCCATAAACAACTACTCCACCACTTAATCGAAAACAATCTACTTTCCAACTGTCAACATGGATTCAGACCCTCACACAGTAGTACCACTGCCCTCCTTTCCTTTACTGACTACATTAACTGGCACCGAAACCTGAATAATCTTTCTTCTGCTCTATTTATCGACCTGTCTAAAGCATTTGACATGGTAAACCACCAGATTCTCATTAACATACTTAAATCTCTGTCATTAGACCCACTTTCCATAAAATGGTTCCAATCCTACCTTGACAAATGACAGCAAGCAGTACTTTGGCATAACTCTTTATCCACCCATCAACCTGTTACCTTAGGTGTCCTTCAGGGGTCCATACTTGGACCTCTTCTTTTCTCTATATTTATTAATGACCTTCATCTAGCTATCCCACAAGCCACTTGCAAACAATATGCTGATGACTCCACATTATTATGCTTAGCTAAATCCTCCCATGACCTTCACTCTCTCACCCAAAAAATATTCAACATAGTTGAACAATGGTTCACTCAGCATTGCCTTCTTTTGAACCCAAAGAAAACCAAACTCCTCCTCTTCACTCCTACTCAAAAGTCCTCTCCTCTACATTTCTCTGTGACATCTACCAATGGCACAATAATATCTCCAGACTTCACCACCAAACTACTATGGGTCACCATTGACAATAACCTGAATTTTGGCATCCACATCAACAATACTATAAAGACTGTCAACAAAAAAATTGGTACTCTCTATAGGATTAAACACTTCCTTTCCCCTACTGCTAAAACTATCGCTCACACTCATTTGATCTCTACACTCCTTTATGCCTCACCCATTTTTACTAATCTCTCCAAGAATAATCTCAGCAAACTAGATATGTCCTATAATAACATTGCAAGATTTGCTACAGGCAACCCATTTCAAACCCACCATTGTATAAACTTAAACCAGCTAGGATGGTTAGAACTTCAACACCTGATTAAATTTCACCAACTAACCATTGCCCACAACATTCTCTATAAACCTTCCAGCACTCCAAATTTAACTAGCCTCATCATCCCCTATAAAAATCTGAAGTCCTTACGCTCATCACACAAACTTCTTGTATGCACCTCTAAACCTAATAACAGGGCTGGGGATTCTCTCTTCTCTAATACTGTAGGCAAATCCTGGAATCTTCTCCCTAATGACCTCACCTCACTCACCTCTTTATCTCTCTCTAAAAACAGACTTAAACTTTACCTCAAATCATACTGGCTATGCCCCTGTTCCAAACCTGACTAGTCCTATACCTCTACAAACTCACCTTACCTTTCTAGTCCTTACTATCCTCTGTTACATCTGCCATCTTACTATACTTTTCTTATCTACCTTTCTTTTACATCATTTATATCCTCTTTGCATACGTTTTGTTAAGTAAATCCATTGTATCATCAATACACATCCAACTTCCTTTTCTTATTTCTGACCTAACCTGTACTATGTCTCCATACACTCAATTCACACTATTTTTGACTCTTAACCTCAGTGTACATCCTTTTAAATCCTCTAGGCTTTTACTGCACATTACCATTGTCGATTACTTTTTTACTATGATAATTGCTATTTTTTTTTCTTATTATAATATCTGATGTTTGTGTATTGTTTGTACTTATACTTTAAATTGAATCATGTCTTTGGAGTTTTTCTCCCCGGGCCTCTACTGAAAATGGACATATATCCAGTTAGACTAGCCCGGTCAACAAATGTAAAATGTTGTTGTGTCTTTCATCTTTTCCCGGTTAGGGGTTATCACAGCGGAACTCCGGTCTGCTAATGATTGGCAGTAAATTTTTACGTGCCAACTTGCCAGCCCTGACGCACAACCTTCAACAAAGGTACGCCCATTCACATATGTCTCCACACAGAAGATGCTCTAGCTGAGAATCGAACAGGACAACTTACTGTGAGGCGACAACACTACCGCAGCACCACCACCGTAGATTGTAACAAATGTAAAATAAATAAATAAATTAAGCATGCAAACAACACAGTAGTAAGTTGGAATTTCCAGAGGAATTAACAGCAGTAGTAAAGTGCAAATATATTAAAATAAAAAGTTAACATACATATATTATTATTTTTTTTTAAATAAAACAGAAAGAAAACAAAATCATAAAATAAAAGGGCAGGAAACTTCCCAAAGGTATCTCATCTGAGTCTAGAAGCTGTAGTCTACCAGTGCAAGCTGCTGAGGAGATTTGACTGTGTGGCACTAAAAACTGAAAAAAATGACCTTCTGTAAGTGAGGTCAGGCTTCCCCTGATGGTAGGGGCTTAGCCAATTTCCTATCACAGAGAGAGAGAGTCAGAGGAGGGGATTCTGAGCTTTAGAATGCTGTTATAGTGGATTATTGTGCAGTCACAGAGCCCATATACCACTGAAGGCAGTGTGAATGATGAACATCCACTGTTACAAGTCACACATGTACCGGATGTGGGAGTCACAGGCATTATCTGAGTGGCCTACTGACGCACTGTATATTATACCCGCTGTATTACAGACCACCTGGCAGCTAAAGGAGTGATGCCATTTGCATTTGATATACCATTGTTCCTGATCCCCTGGTGGGGCCTAATTTATTTTAATTTGTTGCTTTCCTATTGTGCTGAGCATATAATTGCCCTGTACATTCATGCTGCAAAAGTGGTAGAAAATATCACTACTAAAGGATCTCCTACTCCTCAGTTTCACTCATGTTTCTAAAAGCAACAGAAGGGAGACATTTCTAGTTAAAACTGATGTAAAACATTGCAAAAGAAACAAATGAAACTACTGAAATATCTCTAGAGCCGCAAATGCCATTTCCACAGATTTTGCATTACAGTGGTCTGCACTGTCCTGCTGAATCTCTTTTAGTGTAGCCAGAAAATTCCATTTTGCACTCGCAAATGCCTTTTACTAATTTCCAACCCACCTGGCATTTCAAACAAATGGACATATCTTTCAAAATGTTGTCCCCTTGCTGTTAATAAATGTACATCATTTTCAGTGGTCCCCTGTAAAACTATTAAAGATATTGTTTTTAGATTTGCAATCCTCTCTGTATACAAGTTATGTGCTTGTTAGTTGAGGCATTAATTTAGATAGCTGTAAAAATAATATGCCCTAAAAAAAGTTACAATGTTTCTGAGTTATGCAAAGAAAAAAAGTATTCCGTAGAATATAAAGTGTATGCCTAGTGACACTCTTATCTTATGGCCTTCCTCCACCACCACTACTGCGCCACAGACCTTTATTCTGCGCTAATACTTTAGCAGATTCTACTTTCACAGAGGAAATATTCCCTTGTGAGAGGAAATCCCCAAGCCACAAACCTCTGCTGAGAGTTTTGCAACTGCAAAAATCAGTACTGATGTCCAACTAGGAGAGCAGACCTCAGCTAAATGCTGCTGCCATAAAAATAAAATTAAAAGCTGTAACTCATCTCAAGCAGTCAGTAACAAGAACTTCTCTTTCTATCCCTACCCGTTGTATGTAATACATTATTTTTGGTGGAAAACCATCAGAGGTGGGAGCAACCACATTCTGTTGGTTTACCTCATTGCCCCTCCTCTCAGATCTTTTGGTTGCCAGCCAATATAACTATTGTGTTCCACTTTTAAAATCCTTTTCCACTCTCTTACCCAAGTGAATCCAACTTCTTCCAGCTGTCTCTCTCTACAGTAAGGTAAATTGTAGTTCCGTATAATTTGTTAATAGAACCTGTTTATTATTTCTTTCTGGGTCTACTTATTCCTTCTTATTGCCTTTCCCCTCTAAACACATTTACCTCCGACTTGGATAAAAGCAGAGAGTAGGAAGCCATCAGTTCTCTTCTGACTCAGCCTCACTTCCCTTGATTTTGGTCTTCTCCTCTACCCTACCACCCTACTCCCAAATCCCACCCAACCTGCCTAATACTGCATCTATATTTAAACAGCCAATATCCCTTTTAGCTACAAATGCACAATCCCACTGAATAAAATTTCTATTGTATCCTTAACCTCCTCTTTTGGCATACCCTTCCTCTCAGCTCCAGCTGGTAATTGCTTAACCCTTCCCACCTCTGCCTATTCTATTAGCCCCTACCTTTCCATCTATAGTTTTTAACCCCACATTTACCACTTGTCAACCCTCTCACATCAATTTCATCTCAACCTCTAAGCCATATGAAATGGTAGTCCCATCTCTTACAATACTCCTTCTTCTCATCCCTAGTCCATTTGCTAACAACCCTATCACCCACTATATCTTATCTTTCCAGACTAACTTTACAACTACTGATACTCTCTTTCACACTTAATCTTACTCTATCAGTCCACAAACTTTATCATACCAGTTTCCTTCACCTCCTAACACCTTACTATCTTCCCCCATATTCCCAACATAGTCAAACTGTTACCAAACTACTAAACTGCACAAATCATTGAAAGTCATCTTCCCTTCAACTTTCAATTCACTTCTATGCAGTAGACACACACAGCTAAACCTAGAGCTGCCATCTCCCCAATGATCAATACTTCTCACAATCACTCAATCAACACAAATACACTAAAACCTTTTCATCTAAATGTCCACAGCAAAATAAAGAGATTCTCTGCTTATATATACTGAGATTCAATCGACCAGTCCTGTCATTCTAGACATAACTGAGATTTGTTTAAAACCCGCAATAGCGTCTGAAGAGATTTTGCCAGCTGCTTACAATCTCAGCTTATCTTACTCTTGAAAGCTTAATTACCCCTACTCAACATGGCTTCCGCCCCACCACAGCACCACTACAGCACTTATTTCCTTTACTAACTCCATCTTTCTAGCTAGACACAATGATAAACTAGTGTCCTTCATCTTTTTAGATCTCTCCAAAGACTTTGACACTGTCTCTCACCCCATCTTCCTCTCCAAACTCTCTCAACTAAACCTCTCATCAGCAACTATCTCCTAATTCAGTAGCTACCTCACAGACATAATGCAATCTGTAAAATGGCACTCTGCTCTTTCTCCTTTTCTCCTCATCAAAATGGACATCCCTCAAGGCTCTATTTTATTCCCCCTACATTTTAACATTTTTACTAACCAACTTCACACATCCTGTCCTCTGTCTTCCCTCATACAGTACGCAGATGACTCTACCATCATTTCTATCAGTGACAGTCCCACTGACCCACTATCCCTGACACAAACATCTTTCAACCTCACTGAAACATGGCTTATTAACAACCAACTCATACTAAACCCTAAAAAGACAAAACTTCTTTTCTTCCTCCCAAAATCCCTTTACCATCTTAAATCCTCATTCACAATCTCTCCCCTTAACAACACTAATATCTTAGCTGAATCCCACACTAAACTGCTTGGAGTAATAAAGGATGATCAACTAAAATTTGTCCTTCACGTACTTAAGTGCATCAAGAAAACCCATCAAAAGCTTGGTTTACTCTATAGGAACAAAAGGTTCCTCACACCCAGCTCCAGGATCTCACTAGCCCAAGCTTACCTTCTCCCCAACCTCTTTTACAGCTCTCAAATTTTAATCATCTTACAGTGCTCAATACTTTCCAAACTTGAAACAACCTACAAAAAAGTTGTTAGATTTGCAGCCAATCTGCCCTCAAGATCACACCACTGTCATGCTCTCCAGATACTCAGCTGGCTACAGTTTCCTAACCAACTCTTATTTACCCAACTTCTCATTATCCATACTATTTTGAATAAGCCCTCCTCTTGCCCTAGCATTTCCTCACTTGTCCCCCTCTATAAGCCCCCTCAATCCCTCAGAAGCTCTCATCAATGTCTCTTACAAACTCACAAACTTAAAAAATCTATTGGACAGAATCTCTACAGCCACTGACATGCTCTTGGATGGAACAAGCACCCCATGATCCTTAGAAACATTTCATACATCCACGAATTCAAAAAAACTCTCAAAAGTTACCTTAATAGCATATGGAGTTGCCTCTGTAATAATCCCACATGAACCCACCTCTTTCTGTTTTACTGTATATTTTTCACTGTATTCATATTCAATTTTATAAATTTTTCTTGCTTACTAGTACTGCCGAGCTTTTCTCCCCGGATCTCCACTGAAAAATGTCTTTTGCTCAGATGGTCTATCCTGGTTAACAAATGTCAAATCAAATAAATAAATACATAAATAGTATGCCTTGACTGCACAAACAAAAAAGGTGTGGCATTGCACTACTCTACCAAAATAACCTCCATCTTTCTCTACACCATAAATCACTTCCATCTTTCTCAAAAGCAGATATCCTGGTCTCCCTCCTGAAGATTAACAATGCCAAGTCTATTTGCATAACAACTTTCTGCATCCCACTCTCTAATGACTCCAACTGTAACCAAATTTTTTCTCCTGGTTATCCTTTAATGTACCACTTGAAAGACTATCATAAGTGATGTAAACATAATTGGTCTTGCACGACACTTTCAGATCAACCTCCCAGTATAAACCATTTCACCTTCACTCAATAAAAGAACACTACTAGGCACAATAAATCCACAGGCTCATCATCCATACTAAGCTGGATCCTAAATAAAAATCCAAATATTATCAGTAATCCAGGTGTTCTACCAGATACAGTACATGACCACCATCCAATATTTGCTCTCTGCTCCCTACAGCAAGTACAAGTAAAAATCCACAAGCCTGCCATGAGTCCTTCTAACTTCAAAAAAGGATTAATTCCTTGCATCACTCAGGGCTTACAACTAAAGTGCACTAAAGCTCCTACTACTTGATTAAGCTGTCCACCACTTATATTACAATATACAAAATTACAATACTTTTTAAAAATCTTAACTTCTAATGGGCCTTTCATCTAAATGCCCAGGGCCTGGACTGAATCAAACAACACTGACATTCTAATTGAGTCTAGCCCAGCCCCCCCCCCATGTCACTCTACCTACCAAGCAATCATGCACCTGTGAGATAACCATGGACGTCTGGCAAAAGGATAAGACCACAACCAGCTACCAGCATTACTATCACCTTCATAGTTAAATTCAAAGCCCAAATAAATTCAGACAAAAATGGAATTTTCCTCCAAACATCACTGTGACAATAGGAGGTACTAACAGCCAGGCCAGGAGAAGTGGGGTACTGGATATGTAACATATGTCAGCACAGCAAGCTGGAATTTTATAAATAATTATATGTCATTTGTATATCAAACTGATTTGTACAGATGTTTGTGCTGAAAATGTATTTGTGAGTTTTGCTTGTGTTAAAATGTATCAACAGTGCTCCCTAGTGGAAGGAAAAGAAATGTACATGTATTATTGTAACAATTAAATGTATACATTGTAACGTCATATACTGGAAGGGAAGAAGTAATCCACTTGACTTTGAAAAATATTCTTGAAATTAAATTACTTTATGGATTAAGCCATAAAGATGTTATCTCACAGTTCTGAGTGGAGCCAGACAGGAAATCTCTGTAGTAGAGAACAGGTTGTAGCTACTATAGGAAGAGTGGAAAGGTTTTATGGTTTTATGACTTCCAGCAACTGCACCACATCTTAGCAATGCTCTGTTTTTATGGTAACATAAACCCCTGACAGCTTCAGGCAGAGGGGATTGCATTGGAACCAGAGGTCAGATGACCAGAAGTATCTGATGTCATTTTTTACAGAAATAATGTTTTAATATTAGAGGAGACTGAAGTCTAAGCAGCATTCTTTATTCTGTCTTGGATCTGACAACAAGGACCACTCACCCATTTTGCCTTGCTTTATTCAGTAAGTAGGAACAGTAATTCTTTTAGTCAATCAGAAATAGATATTGAGACTAGCAAAACACTGTTTTTCTATAACTGTGTGAAACTTTCCATCTGTGTTATTTGTAATAGTCCCTGTGACATGAAACTCTGGTGTTTACTGTAAATATATATTAAGTATTTTCATGTTTTTTATTATTTATTATTAAATATATTTAAACTTCTCATTGTGGCCAGTCCTTTTTCAGAAAATATATAAGTTTTGAGAGTATTTGCATATATTTATTTGGTGATAACTCTGGCCACTCCCGAAGGCCTTGCTGCTTGATCAACATTACCATTTGTATTAATATTAATTTCACTCAGTATAATTGGATGCCATTTTAACAGCCTTCTAGTAACTGACTGGTGTCAGTAAATCTACCTTATAGTCTGGGCAAAGTTGATAGAGCAGGTAATCTGCGTCAGCCTTTCCCAGGTCTGTGTGTGAAAATTAAATCATGAAGAGTGTGTGTGTGTCAGCTACTTGAAGCAGGGACACAAAGCACTGGTTTCACAGAGAGGGTGCTGCAGGACTTGTCTTGGGCACTCGTCTGAGGACCTAAACCTACAGCTGTACCAGTGGACCTGCAGGGAGACAGATATAGAGATATCCAGACCCTGGGCTGACTGTGCTCCCCTGTGTGCTCTTAAAGCAAATTGTTCTTGATGCAGAAAGGCCTGCATCTTGAAATACTGAGTTTATCCATTAGTATTCTAAGTGAATGTCCCCTCTCCAGTGTCAGTGGTGAGGATTCAGGATCCTCGATTACTGGCCCAGAGTCGGGCCATCACAATCACCTTCACACAAAATCCCCAAAGCTGCTCTGGTCTACCACTTTTAAACTTTTATACCCAGGCTAAAACCTCACAACCTAACTCTCTACCTACTAAATCTGACTTCAAAGTAGCATGTTCCCTAGACACACACTTTATCAATAATGCTACAACCCCCACACCGCTCTCCCACCAATACCATCAAACAGTACCTCAAAGAAACAAGAGTCACCACCACAGCCCCAGATAACCTCCCCCATGGAATATATAAAACTAGCAAATGAAACTTTAGCTTTCCCTGTCTCTATCTTAATTAAGAGATTAATCCAGGAAGCACATGTTCCTTCCATTTAGAAAAAAAAATCCTTCATCTTCCCACTACACAAAGCTGGCCCATACTCTTATATTTCTTACTCCAGACTCATAGCCATTCTATCACCTCTCACAAAAATCTTTGAGAAATGAGTCCACTCACAACTGCTACCTTTCCTCTTCCTCACTAACAGTCTCATTTCACCATGCAAACATGGCTTCCAGCCCTCTCACAACACTGACAGTACTCTCCTCTCATTTTTCAACACTGTTACAGTTTTCAGTAGCTGCTGCACAAAAAATTGGATCAAATTCAGTCCCAAAGTTTTAACGTTCGTATCATTTAGTAAGCACCCCATAACTCCAGCTTATAGTGTAAATAACACAGCACTTCAAAATGAAAAGGCAGTGAGAGGCCTAGGTACTTAGGTGGATAACTCCCTCATGTTTGACCATCACATTGCAGCTGCGGTTAGGAAATCCCTTAATTTTGCACAACTCATACATGCTGTACATTGCAATGCATGTAATTATTTCTCCTGCATTACATTTCATTGTATATATTCATTATGATCATTTTTGTATACTGCTAAAGCATTCCTCTACAGTGCTTTCCACACTGAAATTGTTTCCTGTAATTTCTGTGCTGCAAAAACATACCACTAATGGTAATTAATTCCTGGCTCCTGCTTCATGGAAGCCTTGATCAAACATTTAAAGGAATAAATAAATAAATATATTAATATGATATGATTAAAAAGTTCTAAGTATAGTTAATCATATTTAGTTCTAATGTCTCAAAAATACTAAAATTGACATATTTACAGAAAATGGACAATGATTCTTGTTAAAAACTGTGCCTGTTTGATGACAAAAGAAAAAGTAGTAGGTAGTGTACTCTGTACTCATGCCATTAACATGTTAGTGATGTTTAAAAGATAGTTATTTTGCCATTGCTAACCTCTATGTCTGCTTGCACCATGCAACTGTGGAAGAAAAACTGTCTGTCATTAAGCTCAATTATTAACTAAATTTGTAAATGTCACTCTCATAATTAGGCTTAGATTTATAACATCGCCATTGCCTAATAAAGATAAGGCAGACAAGATAAAATGTAACAAGGGAAAACAAAGCGGTACTGGTTTGTGAACTAGCAGCCAGTTACATATCAGAAAACATTCCCTGGGATTCATAAACATTAATTACGCAGTCACACTATAGATAATTACATTGACTAATGTAGCACAGTTCTAAGAGCTAATTAACAGTTTAACAAGGGCAATTATCACGATGAATAATTAATTAAGGGAAAGTAATGGCAAAAACACACAGCCCACATAAATAAGATCATAACATGATGAAGTGATATTTAGTATACACATGCCTGTATGCATTCACAGCTGCAGTCTCGTGCTGCTATAACAACAGCCCCAGTTGTCTTTCATCTGCTCAGGAGCTGAAAAATAGATTTATATAATCATTGTCTGATGGAAATATATGTATGCATGTATTAACTTTATATATATAAAAAACAGAAAAACAAACTTGTAAAAACCAAAATAAGTAAAATGAAACCAAGTAAATATTGGCAGAAAACCGTTTTATTCAAAGTATAAACTTGTTTAAAAAATCGGTAAGTGCTTTCATGGACAAGCCACTTCATCAGACCTTATACCATCAATACAAATACTGTTTAAATATCTGATACAAATAACAATCAACCAATAACATCAAATTCTGTGTATCACATGACACTCGCTCATTTAAATGGTCTCCTAATCTTCAATCTGGGTTTTAAAGAAACCCTATCATTCAAACACCATTCCCTATCGGCTTGTAGATGCAAAATCCAAGTCAATTCCCTATCTTCAGTACAATTGTTAACATCCCCCATTCTACCTTCATCCTTCAATAAATCAGTAACAAAAAACTTAAACATGTGTGCAGTAGTTGTACATATTACATGATGTGCTAAAGAATTGTTGGTATCACCCTGCCGTATAGCTCTCATATGTTCTCTTATTCTTTCCATTAAAGTACCGTCAGTCTTGCCAACATAAAACTGTTGGCAAGCTTGACATTGTGCTATGTAGACTAAATGTTCGGACCTACAGGAGGCTTTAACCTTCAATTTATGTTTGTTACCTGTCCTTGGATGTATAAAAACATCATCGGTATTAATGTACTTATAAAAATTACAATTCATACAAGGGGTAGTTCCTACTCTCCTTCCACTATCCACTTCTCTTTTTCCATAACATAGAATTCTCTTTAATGTACAATACAAATGTAGGTTCAGTGCCTATACAAGTATTAACCTCTTTGTCAGATCTCAGAATATGCCAATTTCTTCTCACATCATATATATCAGCTACATTGTCAGAGTAGGGTAATACAATACCTAATGCCTTCCTAGTATAGTCATCCCTACCAATATTATATTCTAAGTCCCTTCTAACAGAGGAATAATAGGGTGCAGCCAGATTGCCCCTCAAAGTTAGGACATGGTCAAGTTGCCCTTGTATCTCACTTCTACTATAACCTCTCTCTAAAAACTCATTCTTTAACATGTGAGTGGGCATTCGAAAGACATGCGTTGAATGGGCGTGCCTTCGTTGACGGTTGGGCTGCCAATTATTAGCAGACCGGAGTTCCGCTGTGGCGACCGCTAACCGAGAAAAGCCGAAAGACAAACAACAACAACTTATTCCCAAAAAAATGGAGTCATCATTATTCAACCTTGATATCTCATAAATTGCCCCCTTTTGATGTTCCTATAAACATGGGAAGGGTGTAGACTATTGCGATGTAAAATATGATTGTTATGACATTCCTTTCTAAATCTCGATGTAACCAAACCCCTGGCAGAATATTTAGAAATATAAACGTCAAGAAAATCCATCTCATGAGTGGATACTTTCATAGAAAATCTAAGAAAGTATGTCGTTCCATGTAAATATGCTACAAAATCTCTCAAACTTTCTAAGTCCCCTTTCCATAGAATAAAAATATCATAGACAAAATGTTGATAAAACTCAATATGTAAGGTGAACTCATTATTATTTATTACATAAAGGGACTCCCAATGTGCCAATACAGCATTAGCATAACTGTTGGCACATGGGGGTCCCCCTAGCTACACCCTTCTTTTCCATAAAATAACTCTGGGAAAACTTAAACACATTATTCTCCAATATTGTCTCAACAAATAAACACAACACGTCCACTCTTGAAGGACTATAGGTACTATGACCTAATAAAAACGTTTTCATAAAATCCATACTGACATTATTGGGGATCACCATAAAAAGTGAAGAAATGCCCAATGTTAAAAATAAAAAGTCTTCTGTATTTATATCTATATTGCTGCTAACATCATATAGATCTATAAGAATTGTTTGGAATCTCTTAAAACAGTTCCATAATCATTTAGCACAGGTCTCAATTGTTTCTCAACATAAACTGACATCAATTCTGTTACCCACACTCCGCCTGATACTATCGGCCTCAAAGGTGGTCTTATAGGATCTTTATGGATCTTCGGTAAGGCTTGAATATTTATAAACATTTTCAGTGATGCTATGATTCACTTTATGTTGTTATGAGTCTACATAACAGAATTACAATAGGTTGCTCTTTTATAACCTAGAATTATTAACAATGTAAGGTAAGGCTCATTACTGATATCTGATTTGTTCCTTATAAGTAACTACTTGAGATAGGCATTAGTACTACTCTATTTGCTTTACATGGTTTATTGCTTGCCTTCACCAACTATGCAAGAATACGTACGGTGATATACATTTTGTATCTTCTACTAAATGCAGCTATCTGTGATTTTGTATGCAGCCTGTCTATGTTATTTTCCTTGATATATTTTCATTTCTGTGTAATACTTGCTGCAAGGCCAGGGTTGCACCTGAAAAGAGTCCTTGGGTCAGTGTACTTACGTAGATAACGAATAATAAGTAAATAAATAAGAAGAAAATGGAAATGTACATGAATAAGAATAAAAACACCACCAAAATGGAGAGAATTAAAAATGAAAAGTTTAATTCCAATGTTAATTGCTTTCAGCCACACTAGCCTTTCTCAGAACACAAAATCAATCACTCACAAAAAGCTTTCACTTAAATACCCACCAACAATTAACTAACCCATATCACATGATCAATTCTGAAGAAAAATACACAGTTAAAAATAGTATGAGTAAAAAAGCAATTGGTAAAAAAACAAATAGTTTTGTAACTGATGTTGCTGTTGAGTCCTGGTTTGCTGTAAGCGTAAAACACAATCTGCCATTTGAGTTGTCTGTATTCTAATTCATTATTCCTGTCTCCATTGAAATCAAAAGAGACGTGATCAATAACATCAAAAAGGAATTTCTTAAAAGAACAATACTCTGTGGAGTGCTTAGCTAAAGTGTTTTCCTTATTCCTGATTCTGATGGCATACTGGTGCTCATAAATTCTTTTTCTAAAAACCATATTGGTTTTCCTGTGTAGAAAGTCTCACAGGTGCAACCCTGGCCTTGCACCTAGCAAGATATACCACAAATGCAGCACTACAAGTGAAACACCCTGGTACTAGGTATGTCATTCCAGCCTGCTGTCAACAAAATATGGACTTTCTTGAATGTATCTACACTGAGTACAGTTGTAAAACTTATATGTCCCTCTTTAAAAGCTCCATCATCTGTACTAATAGGTCTTTCCAAATAAGTTTTGATGTTTTTTGCTTTACTGCTGATAAAGGAAGGTTTGTCTCCCACCACTCTTTTGACTTCTTCACTGGCTCCTAATATCTTCCAATTGTTGTGTATGACCCTTTCTATGGCAATACTGTCCAGAGAATAGAAAAATACCATTCTTTCGAAACAGTCTGGCAAATATTTGCCCTTTCTGTTTCAGTGGGGTCTTGATCAATAATTCTCTGTATGACTTGTTTTGGATACCTCCTACTCATGAATCTCTTGTATAACACTTAGTTATTAAGTTATTACTTAGTTAGTTAGTGTTACTAGACACATTTTTAAAATTGTGATGGTCAATTTCTTCTTAATGTCTTTTTGCACCTTCAAATCCAAATAAGAAACCTTAATGTGCTGAAAAATACAAGAAAATTCCAAAAATCTGTGCTACGTTCATTTTACTTAAAAATGATTCTAATGCACCAACCGTTCCCCTCCATATAAAAAAACAAATAATCAATAATCGGAAATAAGAGGAAATTAATTCATACCCTTCCAAGTGATGGAAAACATGTGTCTCCTAGTAAGCCATGACCAAGTTTGCATAACTGGGTGTCATACATGCACCCATAGCCACCCCTCTCCTTTGAGGATAATAAGCTCCTTCACACATGAAAAAGTTGTTGCTCAATACCTTGTCAGTAGATTCTGTAAAGAACTTTACTTCACCCACTGTATAATGGTCACTCCTATTTAACATGAAAACTGTCCATTCAATATCAATGTCATGGGGAATGCAGGTGTATAAAGAATGAACATCAACTGTGACTAATTGCTCTTCCTTCTCAATGGTGACTTCTTTAATTTTACTAAGGAAGTCAAAAGAATCCTTTATAAATGAAGGGACCTGTTGTCCTAAAGTAAGCAATGCCCCATCCACAAATTTTGACACTGCTTCCAACTTGGAAGCAGGTGCTGACACAATAGATCTATATGGAGGATGAACATTGCTTTTGTGTATTTTGGGACACCAATAGTTTCCCAATCTTGGGTTTACAAATGTGAAAAAAATTGTACATGTTCTCAGATATTGTCCCTTCTACAAGACTGGTATGCAACCAAGAATCTGTCAATAGTCTTTACTTACCTCAGTTTTGGGAACTTTAGAATAGAATGTGGTATTCAAAACCTCTTGCACACCCTTGATATAATCTAGCTGATTAACTATCACCTTTGAACCCCCTTTAGCAGCCTTCATTACATGGATATATTTATTGTTGTTTAATTGTTTTAAACTCTGCCTTTCCAAAGCTGATAAATTATAAAACTTGTAATGATTAGGTTTACTCAACAGCCCCCTGATGTCCTTCTCACAACTGTCTTCAAAAACCTTAATAACGGGACTGGGAGTCACAAAACCCCCCTTCTTCATGTTACTACTGTCTTTAAACAACACCTTTAAATTCATTTTTCTGGTGTCTGGTTAGTACCTTGGTTTACCCCTCTGAAAGTATTTTGCTAGATAAAATACATTTTTATATTCCAAAGGCATCAACTTCTGTGTTTCCTTTTCTTGTTTCCCTTCACAAACAGAGGCTGTGGATTGAATGGTGGTTCTAAAAAATGCCCTGCTGTTTCCGCCCAAGTACTTTGAACTGATACTCCATACATATTGGTTGAACTCCAATTACTCTCCAGCCTTTGTCCTTCAATTCTTGCTGGTTGTTTGTGGATAGTTTGTTCCCTTTTTTCTCTTATCATCAGTGAAATGTACATGAATGACATGTCCAGCAACTGGCAAGGAAAGTATTCCTACATTACAATAAAATGCACCTGTCATGTGTTTACTGCATAACTAAGCACTTCCCTTAGCCCCTTCTTCTCACTGGCTCACAGGGTCAAGGCAGCATCACTTTATGTCACTGTAGTGGTGCCTGCACTACTCTCCTGAGTGGGTGCTGCCTGTTGCAGTAGACATCACTCTGGCAAAGCTGAGCCAGGTGTCCAGATATTACTGGTGACTCTCATAAAAGATCCACAACAGATACTCACAGTACTTTCTGTACATGATGTACAAAAATATTTTAGATTTTTTTTATGTGCCTCTTGGAAACCCTGTCGTAGTCAGTGCTACCATAATAATATTGCTTATTTCTGTCTTAGTTATACCCCCATTTGCATGTTATGCCAGCTACAGTATTTCTCAGCCTTGCACGACTATGGTGTGTGTGTGTGTGTGTGTGTTTGAATCACCCCCCCCCCCCCCCCCCCATATGCTGCTATTCATCATTAAATGTTTGGCTTTTGCATTTCACTGTTTCTTCCTGAATCCCATCCAGTATTTCTGAAGGACAAAAGGTCAGTGATGAAAAAGGTTACACAGATCATTCATCTTTATAATATGGGAGCATAAGACTGCTAACTATCTGCATAACTACTTTTGCCAGGATGAATCTTTCACTGTCAGCTATACATAAATACATGCCAAATATTGACCAATCAGTCAATCATGCAGTAACTGTCCCTTCTATTAGTGAATTTTGATACAACAGGATTGCATTATTGTGAACTGATACTGCCATCTAAAAGAATGTATAAAATGAATTTTCTATACTGAAACTAAAACTTGCAAGTAAAATTATCCAAGCACAGTAAGCTGAAATTCCAGTTCCTGCACAGTTTCTCCCACAAACCCACTAACACTCCCACATGTAACCACTCCTTAAACAACCACAAGAAATTCCTACCAAATACCTAAACTCAAGCAGACATTATAATATATGTTTTTCCTGAACAAAGCATGGGCAGCTTAGTTTGCTCCATTCATTAATATGTAAAGATTCCATATATGTAATCATGCCTGGTCAAGTCGGCAGAAAGTAGTAAAAATAAATGTAGAATATGTTTTTCAAACCTGAAAAAAAAAGAGCTTGTGAAATAAATTTACCATGTTCAGATCTTTATGTATAACGAAACATTCCTGTTTTAAGTTTGTATTATATAGCTATCAATAAAATCACAACTTTCACACAGGAGTACATATTTCATACATACTGAAAGTGTTCTCCACCTTGAACATCAATTCCTCATAGTGTATTTACATTTCAATCAGTTAAGTAATCAGAATGCTTTTACTCAGAACTAAGGCAACGCTGTGCAGTGCAGTGCAGACTTGCTTCAAAAGATGAAATGCATGGTTTTAGTTAAGTAACCACAGCTGGTGGGTGAAAAAGCTTTAAGATATGTTGATGCAAACTCCTATAAACTGGGATAATTTATTTTATTCAAACTTCCCACACATATTTTTTCATAATATATGCATGTATCAGAAAGTAAGACCATTTACACAAGTTTTCTTAGAACATTGTCACTGTTAGGAGAAACACATTCCACCAGATCCCCCTATGGAAGTTACAAAGAATGCAAGATAATAATAGGTTACAAACAGAACTGGGGAATCTTCATTTTATTTTTTAGTGTTTCTTCAAGGCCTAGCTGACTTCATATGCTATTTTTTTTGTCAGAAAGTTTCCCAGTTAAGTCATCTGCAACCAGATTCTTTTTTTTTTTCTTTTTAGTTTCTCCAAACCACTTTCCAGATTTCTAGTACCAGAGGCTGGCAAGTCTAAGACAACTTCTGTGATATGTGATTGTAAACACAGTCTAACTATAGGTAAACATCATGGTATGGAACATTTCTCATCTAATGTCATAAGTACTCATCACAAACCACTTCTGTATGCTGTCAGAGGAATGTCCTCGAAATGCATGAAATGTTTAATTCATGTTGCCAATCACCATGTATACCTGCAGATTCACCTTATGGAAAGCCTTAACAGTAATACAAATAAATTAAAATAAATTAGAAAGCTGAATTTGTGGTATAGAAAACGTCATTCAAACCTTCTCA
Organism: Protopterus annectens; assembly: GCF_019279795.1. Lineage (NCBI taxonomy): Eukaryota > Metazoa > Chordata > Ceratodontiformes > Protopteridae > Protopterus > Protopterus annectens. Next base: position 649,303,837 of record NC_056745.1, on the reverse strand, counting down.
TACTGCTCTTATTTAGTGAAACTGGTGACTTAGTTGCTTCACACTATTCAAGCATTTATAAAAATCTGACTTTTCTTGGTGTCATAATCTAGTACTGTTTCTCCCAAATTCTCTAGTGACTTGCCAGTGTCTGTTTCGGTTTGAATCCAGTGTTCCATTCTCCTGTGCAACAATCAGTAATTCCACTTCTGGACTCACACAAACTTTAGATAAAAAAGAAACATCTGTCATATCCTCATGAATACAAAACATGCTCAAGGCATTTACAGCCTTCTCTCAATTTTCACGGACTTGGTGTCATTATTTTTTGCCACTTTGTTATGATTCACTTTTGTAATACTTTTAACTCTAGAACTAAACATGCTAAATCAGTTGACTTCAACTGGAATGTTTGTGACTGTGAACACTGAACTATCTAAGTCAAGAACATACTTTGACTCTAAAACATCTAGCCCAGCAGAGACAACCTTTCAGCTCTAACTAGGTTGTGGAAAACTGTATCCACTTTCCCACCAACCTTCTCTTCTCACAATATGACAGCCACTGTTGTGCAAGTAACTGCTCAATTCAAAAAGAAGATAAGGTAATGACAATAACAAAAGAATACTATATCAGCTCTGCTGAAACAGCAAGGGCATAATATTGGTTTGAAGCAAATCATCAAATTAGATGTGAAATTATTATTGTCTACAACACAGAAGGCACATGAAAAGGATAATCGTTTGAAGGGGAGTGTATTGTTTGGTGTGTTTTGTGTTGTTGTTCTGATACTTTACCATTGCTCTTTTGATTGTTTTTGTCAAAAAATATGGTAATCCGTGCTGTGATGTTATAAACAATTGATATTTCATCAGAACATTTTTATTTTCACATTTATCCATAGTTTCTGAGTACTCATTTTTTCACTCTGTTTAGACAACTGCCTTCTAAAATGTACGTCTTCACTTACCTTTCCAAGCTGTTTTATAAAAAACTATCTTCATCAAGTGCCAGTTAATGTTGTTCAGTACCTTTTGACATCCTGTTATGTCTATTTTTAATTATTTCCTCCATGTCTTTACTACCTTTCCTGTTACTATAAATACCACAATGCTTATATTGAATATTAAGAAGAAAGCAAAACTAATCAATAAAAAAGCAGCACCAAAGATATTTGAAGAGAAATAAAGGCAAAGACATCCAGATTTGAAAAAAAATCACACTACAAGAAAAAAGAAAGCAAAGTGGGAAAGAAGAAAAGAGAATTAGTAATGGAGAAGTTAAACAGAAGCTGAAGTTATGAATCACTTGTGAAGTGAAGGATGTAGTGTAGAAAATCTAACTCAGGTAATATCACAGCATGATAGAGCAATGAAACCCCAAATTAAGGTAGAATGGGAAGCATCTGATCACTTGACCATGATTCTTCAGTAGGGAACCAGTACTAAAGTTCAGTTAGAGTTCCACAGCAAGGGAAGGAGTAGGAAACCGTGGCAACTCTGACACAGTCAATGTTGTACAGTGATAGGCTAATGAGTTCCCGTATGAAGGAGCAATAGAAGATGCAGCAGGCAGCTGAAGAAGATATATCACAGGAGGATGTTTTGGAACTTTCTGTAAAATACCTGCAGGAAATGGAGAGCAAAGTATGTGCCCTCAGTTCTGGAGAAAATGATCTAGGGGAAGAATTTAATAGAGGTGGATAGACATATTAAAATCAATGAAAGAAATAGATTACAGAAAGCAAATAACACCCAAAATGCTAGAATTCTGATAAAACAGATGAACACAGTAATCAAGACTATTAAAAAAAGTTTGTGTGATATAACAGAAATAAATAAGGTTGTGCAGCTAAACTAATAACAGATAAAGTATTCCCATAAATATAAAGAGCAATAAGGGAAAGGAAAGAAGGAAAGAAAATATCATGGAAACTTCAGAGAAAACTCTAACACAAGACAAGAAGTGTCACTGTTAAAAGAATTTAGAAGAGGAAACATATCAACAAAAATACTTAGAACGACAGACATGATAAAAGAAATGCACAGAACAGATCAGGATTGATCATATATTAATGCAAACAATAAACTAAAGATATCTTCACAGGCAGAAACATTTCGAAGATATGCAGACAAATAGAAAGGAAAAGTACAAAATAAGCAATTCACTGATGACCCAAAAGGTTTTACAGAGAATTGGGAAATGAAGCAAAAGTAATAGAAACACCACCAAAAGAGACAAAATAGACACATTTTGGAGAAATATCTATGAAGGCCCTGTGGAACATAATAAAGATGAAAAATGGATAGAAGAAGTAAAAGAAAGAGTAAGAATTTCAAATGCACAGAATATTAAATGGGATGAAGTAACTGCCAAAGAAATTGAATGAAATTAAAAAAAAAACTCCCAATTGGAAATCCCCAGGCCCAGATGCAGTATCTAACTTCTGGCTAAAAGTATTAATGTCTTTATATTTAGATTTAGCCTGATTAAAAATGACTTATACTCACACCACAAACAGACACAACCTGGTTAACAACAGGAAAAATGGTACTCCTCCTTAAAAGTGAACCTGCAAGTTACCCTAAAAACTGTAGACTGATAGCTTGCCTTCCAGTGATGTATAAACAATATACTGGAATTGTTACCAACAGAGTTTATAGCCATTTAGAAGAAAACTCAATTATGGCAATATTACAAAATGTAAACAAAAGGAAGTCATATGGAGCAAAGGATCATTTGTTGTTAAAGTCATAATGCAGTATTGTAAAAAGGCTAAGTATAGCATGGATAGATTACAAAAAAGCATTTGACAGCATCCCACATTCACAGATAAAGGAATGCTTACAGATGTATAAGATACACCCCGCATTGATTAAATATATTACAGGGACCATGAAACAGTGGCAAACAACTATGCAATTAAGCCAGGGCAAAGGGAAAATTATTATCCCAGGGATAAAAATTCGGTACTTATGTATTATCGCAACCACATTGGAAAGGACTGACTATCACTATGTTTTCTATCAGCCCTTCAAGATATCTTTTTTTCTGGGTAACAAAATCCACCTTTTTTATGATGTACTCTTTACAACACTAGTTCCTTTCCGGGATGTAATGGAAAAGTACGTAAATCATCGGTTGTCCATTGCTTCTGTGCTGTAAATGTTACCACGATGCCTGTTCAAATACATATAAAACAGTGTTTTGTCTTTGCGGCTTGAGTCTTAACCTAGTAGAATATAATTGCCGTGAAGCTGAAGCTGCAAAGCTAAACAAATGTTTTGAATGTAAATTCACAGCGATTGCCATAACACTTGCACCACAGAAGAAGCGGTGAACTATTTGCCAAGCCGTGACAGCAATGCCAGGTCTCTTACTGTGAGGAGCACATGAATAAGCTCAGCAGCCACGCCGCTGCAGTATTCCAAGTTCAAGGCTGCCAGAATAACTGAAATTGTAGAAAAATAATTCACTGTTAAGCAATAGAGAACATACAAGCAAAGTGATGGGATATCGTCTGCCCGCCTCACTGCTGAGGCAAAAGGACGTCTTGTTCAACCACCAACAGCCTGAAATGCTAAATGTCCATGGTACCATTGAGTGGCCACGCACCTGCACTATGTTACAAGGGGGAATCCCAAAGGATGTTGGCCTTACACGTTTGACTGTGGTTCTTCCACTACTATCCACCAAGCAAACAGCCAGCTCACTCCATTACACTATACCACTGGTACTGACTGTCATGCCGTTTGACCATCTTACCATGCAGAACTGCATACTGAGGCATGGAGAATGGGGTTGCAATAATACGTAAGTACCAAAAATTCAAAGTAGGATATTCTAAGGAGATTCTTTGTTGTTTTGCCTTCCGCTTAACCCATTAAGCTGTTTACCAACAGATTACGTCTTGGTTACAATTTGTCTTTTGGTAAACAAACTTGCTTAAAGATTTATCAACTACCTTTTGTGGATGACTTAAAATTATATAGTTCAACAGATGAGGAGTTGAAAGCACAACTGCAAATTATTAAAACCTTCTCGGATGATATACGGTAAGAATGACATTTATAGGTTTATAGGTGTGTACTAGGCTAATGGCCCTGGAGCCTTTACAAGCCTAGCCCATAGGATTACCCTGGCATTGTGCCACCCCACCTTAGTTCCCAGTGCCTCTGTCGAACAGAGCCACTGGAGTGATTCCCGGGGTGAATTTTCTATTTCCCATCCACTCATCAAGATTTCTCTTGAAGAGGGCCAATGAGGTGCTCTGTTTGATATGTATGGAAAGTCTATTCCATAGCATGGGCAGTCTCTGGGTTATGAACCTGTCCCTCCAGCATGTTCTGTTGATTGTGGTAATGAGGTTGAGGTCTCTGGAGCATGTGCTGTGGAGGGATTGGGATTTCTTTAGATGTAGCATTTCTAACAGAGCTGGGTCAGACATGGCTTTGTAAGTCAAGCAGAGATCACCTCTAAGTAGGCGATATGAGACAGAGAATAGTTGGAGTTTTTTGAGTCTGTCTATATAGGACAAATGTTTAAGGCCTATGATCCTCTTAGTGAGGTACTGTTTTGGCCTCTCCAGTTGTTGCAGGTGTCTAGTGAGGGACATGCCAAATGGGGCATTGTACTCGATGACTGGCCTAATGAGGGAAGAGCAGAGGGAGACAATGACTTCTTTCTTCCTGGATGCAAAACCGTTAGAAATGAGATGTGTCACATAGAAAGACTTTCTGACCACAGTGGCAATCTGGTGGTCAAAAGACAGGTTGCTGTCAACCTGTGTTCCCAGATATCTTATAATGCCTTCTGTGTTCAGTGGACTACCGTCAATGTGGTAATTCATGGGAATTAGGCTTTTCCCAAAGGGGATGATGACACATTTTTTGGCATTGAGCTTAAGGCCATGGTTCTGACACCAGCCATTTGTCTCAGTGAGGCCTTTCTGTAGGATGTCAGCATCACTTGGGGAGTTAATAATAGCTCCCAACTTGCAATCATCTGTAAGCTTTGTCAGCCAGAGTCTGTTTGTGTTGGCCTGGACTTCAGAGAAGTTGATACCAAACATGAGAGGACCCAGGACCAAACCCTATGGGACTCCACTTGTGACTGGTCAGCAGTCTGACTTGGAGCCAGCTACGTTCATACTGTGAGTTCTGTCGGTCAGCCAGTTTGCAACACTCCTAGTGATATAGGGGTTGATGCCTAGCTTAGTGAGTTTTTCTATGATTCATGAGTGGGGAATGGTATCAAAGGCCTTGGCCAGATCAAGGTGGGCTGTATGAACCACTTTGTCTTCATCCACAGCTCTGGTGACTGACTCAAAGAAGCCAACCAAGTTGAGCAGGCATGATCTACCCTTCACAAAACCAAACTGTGTGGGATCCAGAGTTTGGAGATTCCCTATATCCTTGTTTATTAGGTCCATGATGATGCATTCCATAGCTTTGTAGCTTTGCATATCAGACTCGTCAGGCTAATGGGGCAATAGTTGCCTGGGTCTGTAGTTGCTCCTCCTTTGTGGAGAGGGATAATTGCGCAAAAGCAACATTTAAAACAGGAAAGTTGCAGTATCAAGAAAATATCAATCTAGGCCAGGAACGTGATATAAAACAACTTGAACAGGAAGGGGTGTAAAAATATTTTGGAACTGATAAAGGATCGGTAATAAAAAATGAACAAATGTGAATAAACTTCTGTAAGGAATACTTCAGAAGACTAAAACTAATATTGAAAATGGCCTTGACATCTAGGAATAAAGTTCAAGCTATTAATCAATTTGATCTTCCTGTTTTAACTTACAGTTTTGGTGTGATTGACTGGCCCCAAAAGGTGTTGGATCAGTTGGACAGATAAACAAGAAAAATGCTTCACGCTTATCAAATGATATATAAAACTCAGTGTATACCAAGATAATATATTCCACGCTTGGAAGAAGGTATGGGCCTCATCAAAGTTGATTACATGTATAGATCTGCAGTTGTGGGACTGCTTGCACATCTGCTGACCTCATCAGATCCAAACATAGTGAACATTTTACAACAAGAGGAAAGGAAGTCTAAGGTGACCTCTCTGCTTAGTTTAGCAAAAGCATTCAGGTGGCTAGCAGGAATGGTAACCAAACCAGAAGTAGACAAAAATCAGACAGAAACTGAATGTGCCAAAAAACAAAAGAAAGAATAGAAAGAAAATGATCAGATGAGAAGAAAAAAAATGTGGCAAAACCATAAATATAGTGACAAGTACAGAGATCTCCTGGAACAACCTCATGTTGATCAGGATATGACGCAAAAATAGTTAAGGAGAAGTGAGTTGCAACCAAAAGATGAAAGGTTAATAATGGCAACCCAGGACAGTGGACTACATATATGTTGGCTGACAAAATCCATTGAACATGTGGGACAAGCAGACAAATGCAGGTTCTGTAAAACAGAACTGGAAACAGTCGCACAACTTTTTGTTGGGCGTGATATACTCGTGGGAGAGGGCCTGTAAACTGAAAGTCACAATAATGTGGCAAAAGTGTTGCAATGGGTACAGAGATTTACACTAACATGTATGATATAAACTAGCTGGTAAAAGAAGGTAGTGTATTGCAGTAATATTCTGGAGCCTTGCAGCAAGCCTAAGACAGCCATGCATTCATCCCTCCAGCATCCCATTATGCAGCTTCTGTTCATTGCACTAAATTATTTCACCAATCAGGTGCAAAGTCTGTGAAAAAATGCTTCCATGCAGTAAAGATTAAACTGTGCTCCATTAATCTGCTAAACATGCCCCAACCCCTTTTTGTCGCCAGTCTAATCCCATCACATTTACTCTTTAGTGCCTTATACATAACTAACTTTTCAATTGTAAAAAGTTGAGTTCGCTTAGTTTGCTTTTAAATGTCATGCCATTTTTTCACGTCTCTTCATAGTTACTTTCTTCTGTACCAGCTCCATAAAGCACTGTACCCTCCCTTCCCTATTAAACCCATAGAACTAAATGTAATTTTCCAGCTGCAGCCTGACAAGATGCATCTTCAGCTTCCTATCTGCAGAGTCTATCCTACTAGATATACACCTCAGGACAGGTAGTATTGTCAAGTTGCTATTTCTAGACTCTGTCTGACAAGTAGCATCGTCACCTTCCAGTTTCTATAGTCTTTCCCTCTACATATACACCTCAGGACAAGCAGTATCTTCATTTGCTATGTCTGGATTCCACTAAATATATACCTCAGGCCAAGTGATATCTTCACCTTCCTCTTCTATTTCTAGAGTCTATCCCACTAGATGTACACCTCAGCAGTTGATTTTTCTTTGCAGCTGCCTTCACCATGAATCTAGTGGTTTAGCTTATCCACTGTATTCCATAATAACATTCACGTCTTTTTTTAGTAAGTTTCAGAGATTATGAAAAATGATATTATGACTATATGTATGTATTTATTGCAAGCTCTTGTTTATTATGCACAATGTACAGAATACACAAGTGTACAGGCAGTTAACTGTTGGTAAGTAAAGACAGAAACAAGTGCATTCGCATCTAGCAAGAGTAGTGATAAACACAGACAAGTAAATTGCATGGAAATATGGAGTATACTTTGCTGATATGCTGTCTTTAAATAGCATGACTATACCCTTTTAAAAATAGTGCTTTGTTTTGCTGGATCCTAGGTGCTGAAAAATAAATCCATTATTATACAGCAGAGAACGTAAGATCAGTAAATGATCTGGGAGCTGAAGGAAATGTCTCAGCAGGGATGAGACTGAATGGCTGATGACAGCTTTACCATTCAAGGCAGAGGACCTGGTAAATGTTCCAATGCAAGAGTTGCACATATAGGATGCGGCTGTCTTCCTACAACAATGCATAGTAGATATGCCAAAGTATGCATATTTGTAGAATGTAGAATAGAAGGCATTGTAGCTTTCCTGTCAGCCAGAAAGCATAGCAGTTAAGGACAAAAAACAAATCTCTTGCCTCTGTCCACAGTTATGGCCTTCTATCTCCAAATCTCATATCTACTGTGGAGGAGAGAGGGGCAGAGAAAAGTTTCTGCAAGTGATTGATGCAAATAAGACTGCTGTCTCTTTTATTACCAACACAAAGAGTTCTGCAGCAGACAAGAAGCTGTTAATGTAATATGTGTTTGTGTTGTTTATGTTGTATATAGTGTTTCCTTGGAAAGATTATTTTCCTGAAATACATTAGTGTTGTCAAAGGGCAGCCACGGTGGTGCAGCAGTTAGTGTTGCTGCCTCACAGCAAGAGGTTCTCTGGTTCGATTCTCAGCTGGGGTGCCTTCTGTGCGGAGTCTGCATTTCCTCCCTGTGGTCGCGTGTGTTTCCTCTGGGTGCTCCGGTTTCCTCCCACATCCCAAAGACATGCTGTAGGTGGATTGGACACTCTAAAATTGGCCCTAGGCATGAGTGCATGCGTGTGCCTTCTGTGGAAGGTTGGGTACCTGGCTGGCAACTCGACACCGTAAAACTCCACTGCCAATCATGAGCAGACAGGTGATCTGCTGTGGCGACCCCTAACCGGGAAAAAGCTGAAAGAAGAAGAAGATTAGTGTTGTCAAAAAAGTAACTGAACTGAAAAAACAGTATATCAGTGGCAAAGTGTTACATTTAATGTTGATACCAGTACAGAATTTAACATCCTAATTGGGCATTTAAATATTTAGGCTGCAAGACAGTCACACCAAATAAGTCTAATAGTATCTTAGTATCTTATTCTGACTATAAATTGGCACAAGAGTGTCAGAATGAAATCAGTTGTGCTGATGAAAATAAAACTTACAGTCTTTTATTTCAAACTGTGTCAATTCAACAGCCAGATATTTTGGGCAGAAGAGCTTATGAACAAATGGGCATGATTAAAAGAACACACAGTGTGCCGTTTTACTTACAATATATAGTTAAGAATATACATAATGTGCAGTTTTAGTTACTGTATCAAGTTAATCAAGACAACCACTTACACACTGGAACAGTAAATGAGTTGCAGAGTCTCAGAGACAGCTTCACATTTATTCAAGAAAAAGTCAGTTCACAGGTTCATTCAGGAATTGATCTGCAGATGCATGATCCCAATAACTAAAAGATTTGGGAAGCAAATTACACGTGTACATGCAATATAGTTTACAAGGCTATTGGAATAGAAGTCAGTATGTAGTGACTCTGAATATCCCTGATATTTTTTGACAATATAAATTTTTACAAGGCATGCTGTACACTTGATCAATACGGTACACAAAGAAATTGAGAAGTCACATCAGTTTTTCATGCACTGGGAAGGATTTCTATATCACTAAAATAGAACTCTAAAGCGGATTTGAGCTAAACAGTAGAACAGCTATAATTCCAAAAAAAAAACAATCTGAGCCACTTTCTAGGGAACAATATGACAGCTGTTGTTAAGCCAGGCAAAATATGCATGGCAGTGATCAACAGAATTTCAATAAAGCAATTCTGAGAGAACACTACATATTAAAAACAATTCACTAAGTAGTTTTCATGAATCCTAGAGATAAGTATTTTAAAGTTTAATATGCCAGGCAGGATTTCTGTCAAATCAGGCCCAACCAATTGAAAGGCATGCATATTTCAAACTCTGTTTGGAAGATATAGATTTTTGAGAATGCCATTTGGAATGTCTTCATAGACAAAGGTTTCAAAGAGATATGGCACAAATCACTGAAGGCTTAGAGTTGCAAACGTCATTGATTCCTACCAGCTGGGCGTATCTCAAATGAAAAGAGAAAAGTTGTGAATATGGAAATAATATCAGGCAGATATTTGCTGTTGAGATTCTAGGAGATGGTGCAATTCTAATACATGTTAATTCCCATTGTCTCAAAGGTGTCTATGCCACTTAGAAAACTGCTTGAAAAGGACACAGTGTGGCACTAGAAATTAACACAGGAAACAAATTATTGATCTTAATCTTCTGATACTCTTCATTATTATACTGACATAATACCAGTTGCATTGTTAGTTGATGCCAGTGAAGTCTGATATTGAAAAAATATTATTGCAACAAGACAACCTAGTGCTTATGATTTCAGATCACTGAATGATTGTCAAACAAAATATGCTCAAAAGAAAAATATAACTTTGGTATATTGTCTATAGATGTACATCTGGAGAAGTTTAATGTGTGGAGAGATTTTATTTATTTATTTTATGCTTCAACTCTTGTAAGTTTAAGCACAGCAGGGATGCATTTCTTTTTTCTTTGCTTTGTATGCTCTCCCACATCTTTTTAAGACACACTTTTGTCATGTCCTAGTTTTGACAGTATTAGGTGCTTTAGCCAATCAGCACCACTCTTTAGCATTAAAATCTTGGGCTGTATGAACACATACAAATAGAGTGGACCTCTACTCTGTCATGTTGGCAGAAGCTGTGCTTTGCAATTCTTTGCATGATTTAGAAATTAAATGACACAGGTCTATTAAAATCACCACCATGGTATTTATAACTGTTAAACAACACAACTTGCTGCAGCATATTGATGTACATTAAAATATGCTTACATAGCTGTAAGCACATTAATATATACTGGTTGTTGTTTAGTAAATCGCTACACTGATTACAATTAAGAGACTAACAACTGTTACAGTACTACGATTATAGTACTAGCATACTCTAATTACTATGGTCTCATTGTATTTGGTGGGAAGCGCTATAATCTGGGTGAAATGCTATATTTTATATTAAGCTCTATTTAAACAGATATATTGTGCGAATATCTGAAAACATGTCTAACATTTCAGTCAGTGTTTGATTAAATGTTTCTTGTATTTTTAATTATACATCTTAGTTTAGGTGACGAGTTCATAAAATCAGTTAATGTAACTCATTAGTGTTATTATATTTAATTGTTACACTTTATTTTGTTATAGTATTTTACTGCACATATGTTTATGAGTGAGATGCTGAAGTAGAAGCCTAAAGATATGATACTTTATTTTTACACCAGTTGTTATAACTAAATGATAATAGCATAGTACAAGAGCATTCTTTTAGTATGGAGTTGTTGAACTCTTACACAGCTGATGATTTTATTTAAAACAGTTATAGGATGTGTTATCTGTGGTGTATTTATGAAAGAGATTGCAGAAAATTTATGCATGAATTGTATCCCTTTAAAAGAATTGTTTGCTGTTGCACAGAGTAAAAACTTGGTTCATGCCATTTTGGCAAAACATTTGTCTCAATATCTGAATTTATTAATGACTAGTTAAATGATATCAAAAGCATAAATAAATTAATATTAAGTAGCAAAATTTGTTCTCCTCCTGACATTGTCAAGATGCAACTTGTGAAAATCACTGTCTTTGCATTTTAATGTAAGGTAAGGAAAATAAAAAAATAGGTACTTACGTATTATTGCAACCAGATTTGTCACTGGATTACTGGCTGGTTTTCAGTCCTGATATATGCCCCGTAATGGTTTTAAAAAGTTACATGGCGTGTTTTCTTTAATCGTACAGGCTCTTTTCTGGACTGTTATCAATATAATGTACAAAACCCCTAATGTCGCTGTTTATGCAGTGTACTGACAGCATGTCGGTTATTGTAACTCCACTCGCTGAATGTTCCTTTCTTCCTGCCAGCAAATACGGTCAAGTAACAGTTAGACTTACATTTGGCCATCACAGCTGTGTCATTATTGTACTGTGACTGGTATAATACTCTGCTTTGCTTACTTTAACAGACATGTAGTGTGACATGTAATTTTCCCAGAAAAAAAGATACTGTTTAGAAGAAGTAGTAACTGTGCTTGCTGAGAAATTCCCACCGCAGAGAAATAGAAAGACATAGTGGCAGCGATCAACATCGTTGCAACACTACACATGACAGTAATCAATGAAGTACTAGTTGGTTTTCTCCGAACATGCCAGTGCAGAAAACACAGCATGCACTGTTGAAGAAAACCACACCATGTAACATTTTATCATGACATTAACACCATTTGTGTACGGACAGGACCTGTTCAGTTCATTTAGCATTAAGTTACAGTAACCAGGAAGATGGCATGACATGCTGCTGCCATGGAAGTGCATGCATAGACAGCTTCAGTATTTTTCTAATTTTTATTCATAACCCTGCATAAAAGACCCTTCCTTGTCAAAGCAAACACATTATCTCCCATTTTTAAAATATTACCGGTCACATTTCAGTATCGGGAAGCAACCTTTATGATTGCAAAAATCTGGTTGCTATAATACGCAAGTACCAAAACATGTACTTTATTAATAAAGAATGAAAGGAAATATAAAAAACAGATTAGTAACTCATCAGACATTTCAGATAAATGTAAGTCTGATAATATAATTAATGAACAAACTGCTGAAAGTATAGATAGTATTATGTTAGATGAAACATCAAACATTAAGACAGACAGCCCTTCTAAAAGTTCAGATTTTGAAAATGAGGTACCCATTAATTTGTGTCCACTGGAAGGTGACAGTTATACTATACAAGAAATAATTAGCCCAGTTGCTGTGCAAAACTATCTTAAATGTGGTATTTATCATGAATACAAGAATACATTTAATAAGCTTCTCTCAGCCTCTTAATATGGCATCTTATATGCAAATATTTCGTATATATATATATATATATATATATATATATATATATATATAAGAGTTTATATATTATATGTGTGATTGCACTGTATTTTATTCATATTTTAGCTGTTTTGTATATATTTATTTTCTCAGTGCACTCTGGATCTTTTAATGTTAGCCTATCTGCATTAAATTCTTCTATGTTCTGAATTTTGCTATGTACTCATTTTGTATATAGTACACTGTGGTGATGCTGCGGTAGCATTGTCGCCTCACAATAAGACGTTGTCCTGTTCAATTCTCAGCTAAAGCGTCTTCTGTGTGGAGACATGCGTGAATGGGCGTACCTTCGTTGAAGGTTGTGCGTCAGAGCTGGCAACTCGGCACATAAAAATCTACTGCCAATCACTAGCGGACCGGAGTTCCGCTGTGGCGACCCCTAACCGGGAAAAGCCGAAAGACACAACAACAACTCATTTTATATATAGTATTGTTGACCAAAAGACAGTGACGTAATTTCTGCTCTTTGAGCTCATGTCATGGCTGATGAAGTTCAACAAGCCAGTCCACTTACCTAGTGAACAAATAGTAAAAAAAAAAAAAAGAAAAGAAAAAAGGTATTGTAAGATGCAACAATGAAAAGTAACAAAAAATACAGGTGCCTAGACTTAGCACTATTAACTCAAAAGTAGTGTGTAGTGATAAGGATGAATCCTTAACACATATAAGTTATGTTAATTTACAAAACAATTTTTTGATACCTCAGAAAAATATTAGTAAGAGGAAGGGACTTAGATAAACAAGCCGATATACTATAACTAATAATTTATTAAATCCTGAGGTAAACTTACAACAAATTTTGACATTAAGTGACTCTATATTAAAGCCAGCTGTCAGTCAAATGTGCTGTGTTAATAAAGAGAACATTATGAGTTTATTGAATATGTTATTTAATGCTAAATATAAGTAAGGAATGTATGTAATTCATGCAGGTAGTAATGACTTAAGACATATTCCACTGAATTAAATGAACAATTCAGTACTGGATGTTACTGAATACGTGGAAAGTTGAAATGCTGAATATGTACTGAGTGAAATCAAACCATCAATTACCTAGTCAGACTACATGTACACTAAGGTACACAAATTTAACAAGTGGTTGAGGCAGTTAACATTGACTTATGATATAAAGCTTGTTACAAACTGGGAAGATTGCATTTATGACCACTGGATCTTTTCAAAGGATACGTTGTACTGAATTCTTAATGGAGTCTCTTATGTCTCTGGTAAAATAACAGATTTCCTTAAAGCTTTTCTAGGAAAAAAAGGAGTACAAAGTCAAAAAAGTGTTATCACAGATCTACTAGAACCAACAGGTGTTATTTCTTCAATGCTCAAAGTTTAAAATTTAAGAACTTATTATTTATTATGAAGACTACAAAATAGTAGCTATAACCAAATTTTAGAACACGCTTGATTATCAAATTAAAGATTATGTGAAGTACGAGTGTTTGAGGCAAGATCAACAAGGCAATGGGGTCCCTTTATGGATTCATAATTCAATTTTTTTAATTTTAATTAAACAGGCAAAGGAATTAGAATACATTATAGTTTAAATTGCTGAGAACTCTATAAAAATACAACATACTCTGTGCTGTCATACTCTGAATATGAATATTACAACTCATCTGGAATGTTTAAGTATTTTGAAAAAAAATATCTTGATTCTACTAACGTTAAAGTGCTTGGTGATTTTAATTACCCTGGGCTTTCTTTACTCTATTAGAAACATCCCAATTACAAATCAGTTCAAAAAGAAATACAACTTTTTCTCCTAAGCTGTAGTATCTGGCCTTGCCTGGAGCCTACATAAACCCTCCGACCTCTGCATCCTCTTTCACTCCCCCTTTAACTAACGTCTCTTTCTCTCGAATAACCTCATGGCTACTTTTCTTTGAATCTACATTTCTCATAATTTTAAGCAGCTATACTCAAGGAGTAGTGTGACTGCTGTGTGTTCCATTACAACTAAAAACAATGTAATTATGCATGTAGTTCATCTGTTTTTTGTTCTTTACTGACACTCTTCTTGTACATTGACTCCAATCTGCCTTTATATTTGTATATTCCATGCCTCATCTGTAAATACATACTGTGCATATTTGAAATTGTCAGATTCTGTTAAATTGATCTCATTCTATTTGTTTATTGTAACTATATTTTGCTTAACTTTTTGTGCATATTCCATGTTTTACTTTTTATTTTTACTATAGTATATAACTCTTAATACATTTTTCTATGCTCTATGTGTATTTGTATGTAATTTCCTGGATCTTTTCTCCTTGGGTCTCCACTGAAAATGGGCTTCTATCTCATTTGGACCAACCTGGCTAACAAATGTCAAATAAATAAATTAAATAAAATAAAAATGTTGACTCATAGCACTCAAGCCTTGTTTTGTAATCTCCAGTGAAATTGTCAGTGCTGACAAAATTGAAAACAAAAAATGTGAATTTCTTAAAAATCTGAGCAAATTGCAACATGCTTAGCAAGGGCATTGTTAAAATCCTTTTATCTTATTGCTAACGTGTTCATAAATTCTTCTTGAGAAACACCTGACCATTTTTCCAATATAAAATTTAAGACAAGACTCACAGGAAGCAAGATACATGATGTTCACAGAATCACAATCAAATCTATCAGTTGCCCAAATATCTATACCCAATGGCTTAATATTCACTGAAAAAGAGTTACTGATGTATCTACACTGCTTACACTTGCCACATTGGAAAGTTCCAAGCGTTTGGCAACTAGTAGAATGGGAAGAAGTGTCTTGTTTGAGAATAGATGTCAAATTGTAAGATTTTTTATAGGCGAACAATGGTTTGTCTCCTATGATTTAGCTAGATCTGTGTTGCCTAAAATTATCTTCCAATTGTCCATAATGATGTTTCTAATTAGTGACATTTTCATTGAAATTGGAATAGAAAAAGCTTGACAAAATAGAATGCTGTCAGTCACAGTTCACATTTGTAACCAATGCAAGTGAAGTAGGATCCCTGGACAGGATTAGTTGGGGCCTTGTGTTCATGTACAATTTCAAACAGAGGTAGAAAGAGAGGCTTTTACCCTATTCTCACCCCCTAAATGGTCCAACTCTATACCAGAAGAATGCAAAGTTTTTGTAATCATGGCTGCACAGGTAAAAACCACACTATCCAAAGCCAAGAACACAGCATCCATGGGACCTGACAACATCCCATGCTCCGTTCTACATGAACTACAGAATGAATTGGCACCCCACCTAAGTACTAAGTTCAATCATAGCCTCACCTCAGGCTTTGTGCCCACTGAATGGTGCACAGCGATGGTTATCCCACTCCACAAAGGGGGAGCCACCACGGACCCCGGGAACAAGGCTATGGAATGTATCATCATGGAACGTATAAACAATGACATTGGTAATCTCCAAACTCTGGACCCCACCCAGTTCAAAAGGCAGATCATGTCTCCTAAACCTGATAGACTTCTTTGAAGTGGTCACCAAAGCTGTAGATGAGGGTTAGGTGGTTCACACAGCCTATCTAGATCTCGCAAAGGCTTTCAACACCATCCCGCACTCTGGAATTATAGATAAACTCACTAAACTAGGTATAAATCCCTATGTCACAAGATGAGTTGCCAACTGGCTCACTGACAGAACCCACACTGTGAAAGTAGCAGACTCCAAATCCGACTTCAGACCAGTGACAAATAGAGTACCACAGGGTTCAGTCCTGGGTCCTCTCTTGTTTGATATCTACTTCTCAGAAGTACAGGCTAACACAGAAGGTCTTTGGCTAATAAAGTTCGCAGATGACTGCAAAGTAGGAGCCATAATTGAAACTCCTAACAATGTGGACATCCTACAAAAGGGCCTCACTGAAACAGATGCCTGGTGTCAAAGCCATGGCCTCAAGCTCAATGCCAAAAAGTGCATTGTCATCCCTTTTGGTAAAAACTCTGTACCCATGAACTACCACACAGGCGGTTTTTCAGGGTGGTTATTCAGTGGAATATCTGGGACAAAGGGAAAGAGGGAGTACTTATATTAATTGCAAGAGGAGCTCCAGTAGTGATAGAAGAGGTAAAAAAATAATAATAATGGTAGATTTGTAGTATTAAGGGGCTACTGGCAAGGGAGGAGGATTACACTGGCATGTATTTATATTCCATCTAAAACTGCTATAATGGAGCTTAAGAAAATTCTGGGAGAAATAATCAGCTTTCAGCAGGGAATATTACTTATAGGTGGGTACAGAAATTTAATTTGCAGCAGTGAGTAAATATCAGTGGGGCTTAAAAGGGAAAATACAACAAAATAGGGTAGATTTATGAAGAAAATTATGAAAATATTTGGCAAGAAAGATGCAAATTCAGTAACATGAGTTCAGAGTGTATTTAAGCATTATTCTCCAAGGTACAAAAACTGGGCTAGGCTAGACAAAAATTATATTTCTCAGGGATGTGCATTCAATTGAAAGTTTTGATATGCATCTAATAACTACTTCAGGGTGGGAGGTTGGCATAATGGTTAAGGTGTTTACCTTACAGGCACAAGGTGCAGGGTTTGATTCTCACATGGGGTAATTGGTTAGGCTTAAAATGGCCCACAAGGACAGTTAGTCTAGTACTAATCTATGAACCTATGAAGATTATGCACCAATAATAACTAAAATAAAAATGCAGGGTAATGAAATAATAATGAGATAGTGGCACTCTCTCATCTGTTAAAAAGAGAGGAATGGGTAGTGGAAAATCTTTGGCAATTCTTAGGAATGATAGAAATGTGTTCTGAAAATATATCTAGGGAGTGAAATAAAATCAAAGCTGAGTTTAAAAATAAGGTGGAAATAAAAGTTTGATGCCTCACCACTGATCCAGTAATCAAGGAGCATCAATCTTCACCACTGGCAACAGTGGGGAACATACACACTGGGAGGATGACAAGTACAGACACAGTATTTCCAGATGCAGCTCTCTGCATCAAGTGTAATTTCCCTTAAGAGCACACAGAGAACATTCAGTTTGGGGCTGGTTTCTCTCTCCTTCTCCAGATCCCAAATAAGACTCCCCACTGGCACAGCTATAAAGTTGAAATCTCAGCTGAGTGACCAAGCCAAGGCCTCCAGCACTCTCTCTGTCCAACCAGGGCTTCATGTCCCTGGCCAAGTAGCTGACACATAAACTTTTTGAGGTTTGATTTATATACACACACACACACACACACACACACACACACACACACACACACACACACACACACACACCTGAGAAAGGCTGGGACAGGTTACTAGCTATGCCCCCTACTGCCTAGATTATAAGGTAGTTATTGCTGCCATCAGCCACTTTAAGGCCCTTAACAAAGAGTGCCCAATCTTACTGTGTAATGTTGCTATCAATACAAATGGTAGCTTGACCAAGATCAAGGCTATTAAGAGTGTCATCAAATAAATATGCAAGTATTTTCAGAACTAAAATATGTCTCACAAATATCAGCCACAATGATAGGTTTAAATATATTTAATAATAAATAATAAAAGAACAAGAGAATATTCAGTAAATAATCACACTTACATCAGAGTTCAAAATTACAGGAAATATTTAAAACAACATTGCAGGACAGCTTCAAATAAATAGAGAAAACATCTAAGCTATACTTTGCTTTATTCCTAACTGAATCTAAGAGAATTACTATACCCTAGTTAACTTACTTACAGAGCAAGGCAAGTGTGGTGAATGCGTCTTTTTGACAGTTCAAAGACAAAATACAGAATACTCTGTCTCTCTCTCACAGAGTTCTTAAATTAAAATCTCAAATATTACTGCTGGGTTAGCCTGCAGCATGACATCACTTCTTATTAACTGATGTTAGTTCCCAGGCTAAACACCCATTGCTAGAAACTGTCAGCCTATAGCATCTACCTGTGAAAAATACATAGCCCTCAGATCTTTGCAGCTGCTAGAAGACATATGTTCATAGGTTCACAGGTACTAGGCTATCTGCCCGAGGGCATTTATAAGCCTAGCCAGAGTGTGCCGGCTTTCACTGCCCCATTGATTAATTAACTGATCCTCTGTCAAGCAGAGCCAATGAAGTGATCCCAGGGGTGTATTTTCTGTTACCCATCTACTCATCAAGGTTTCTCTTGAAGAGTGTTAGTGAGGGGCTCTACCTGATGCAATTTGGAATTTTGTTCCAAAGCATGGGGAGTCTCTGTGACAGGAATCTATCCCTCTAGCATGTTCTATTTATCGTTGTAGGGAGGTTTAGCTCACAAGAACGTGTGGCTCACAGTGACTTGGATTTCTTTAGGTTGAGCATGTCCATCAATTCTGAGTTGGACATGGCTATGTAAGTCAGGCAGAGATCACCTCTGAGTAAGCAATATGCCACTGAGTACAGCCGGAGTTTTTTCAGTCAGGCTGCATAGGACATATGAGACACCAAAATAAGAAAAACATTGTAAGTTTTTAAAACTTTTTTTAAACTATTTTAAAACCACTTAAAATCATTTAGGATGTTTGATTAAACATACATTATAGAGGTTTATGAGATGGATTGAAATGATACTGCATTTTATGTTGATTGTTTCTTTTAATGTTATAATGACTGTGATTGAACCTTATCAACTAATTGATTAATTGTTGGTGAACGTTATATATACGTTGTTAATTGGTTTACTTTTTATCTGAAGAAGGTGAAGTATTTGCTCCACCGAAAGTGCTAATTAAACCAGTTTTTTTACAAGTTGCCGGCTCTTATCGGTTTTTAATTCGCCTTTCTTTTTAACAAGTTTTTGCATAGGACATATGTTTGAGGCCAGTAATCCTCTTGGTGAGGTACTTTTGTGGTCTTTCCAGCTGTTGGAAGTGTCTTGTGAGGTACATCCCGAATGGGGCATTGTACTCTATGATGGCTCTAATGAGTGACGAGTAGAGGGGCACTATAACCTCTTTATTTCTTGATGTGAACCCTTTAGTAATTAGATGGGCCACATAGAAGGATTTTCTAACTACTTTGGCAATATGATTGTCAAAGGAGAGATTACTATCTACCTGGGTCCCCAGATCTCTTATTACCTCTTCTGTATTACAGGGGCTGCCACCTATGTGGTAATTCGTGGGTGTTTTGTTTTTCCCAAATGGGATGACTATGCATTTTTTGGCATTTAGCTTGAGGCTATGACTTTGACACCAGGTGTCCTTCTCAGTAAGGCCCTTTTGGAGGATGTCCGTGTCAGCCGGAGAGTCAATTATGGCTCCCAGTTTGTAGACATCGGCGAACTTGGTAAGCCATAGTCCTCCTGTGTTTGCCTGTACTTCTGAGAAGTATATGCCGAACAGTAGGGGTCCCAGGACCGAGCCTTGTGGGACACCACTTGTGACTGGTTTAGAGTCGTACCTGGAGCCCGCTATTCTTATAGGTGGCAGCCCCTTACTTTACTCTTACGTCCACTGACGGAACACTCATCTCTCCTGACTTGACCACAAAACTATTAGGAATAACTATTGATAATAACCTCAACTTTGACTCTCACATCAATAACACCATAAAATTAGTTAATAAAAAAATAGGATCCCTTTACAGAATCAAACCTTTCCTAACACCTACAGCAAGGTCCACCATTGCTAGATCTCACCTAATCTCCACTCTTCTTTATGCTTCCCCCATTTACACTAATCTTTCCAAAAACAACATGAAGAAACTAGAAACATCCTATCATAACATAGCTCGATTCGCTGCTGGATCTCCTTTTCGAACTCATCACTGCTTGAACCTAAAAGAACTAGGCTGGATGGAACTTCCTAACCAACTTGTACTTCAACAGATCTTAATTGCTTATAAGATTCTATATCAGCCAACCAACACACCAATACTTTCTAGCCTTATTTCTCCATACAACAACCTGAAACAGCTACGTTCTTCTAATAAACTTCTGATTAATATTACCAAACCTAACAATAATGCAGGTGACAGTTTATTCTCCAACTCTGTTGGAAAAACATGGAATAAACTACCCTCTGATATCACTTCTTTAACCTCTTTCCAACTTTTCAAATACCAACTAAAAATTTATCTCAATAAACACTGGCTTTGCTCCTGCACTAATCCAGACTAATGCTAACTCTTTTCTCTACCATTACCCTTGTTAACATAAAAAAAAAAAAAAAAAATTTACAAATTTATTTTTTATCTGTTTTACTTGCTATGTTTCTCATGTAACCTTTTATGCCTTTTTGTGAAAGTGTACAACTAATGGAGCTTTTCTCCCCGGGCCTCTACTGAAAATGGACATATATCCAGTTGGACTAGCCCGCTCAACAAATGTAAAATAAAATAAAATAAAATAAAATATTCTTACCGTGTGAGTTCTGTCTGTAAGCCAGTTGGCAACCCATCTCGTAACATAGGGGTTTATGTTCAGGCTGGTGAGTTTTTCTGTAATATCCGAGTGGGAAATGGTGTTAAAAGCCTTGGCGAGGTTAAGGTAGGCTGTGTGAACCACCTTTCCCTTGTCTATGGCCTTGGTGACTGTCTCGAAGAAGCCAACCACATTTAGTAGGCATGATCTGCACTTAACATGATGATGCGCTCCATAGACTTGCAGACCAGTCTAGTCAGGCTTATGGGGCGATAGTTACCAGGGTCAGTTGTGGCCCCTCCTTTATGGAGAGGAATAACCATTGCTGTGCACCATTCTATGGGCACGTAGCCTGTGGAGAGGCTGAGGTTGAACAGCATGTTTAGTTGGGGGGTTAGTTCATTCTGTAGTTCATGCAAGACGCAGCCTGGGACACCATCTGGTCCCATTGACACTGTGTTTTTGGCTTTTGAAAGGGCTGTTTTCACCTGTGCGTCTGTGATTTCTGGGGCACTACACTTTTCCGTTATTGTTGTGGGCCTTTATGGAGGTGAGAGGGGGGTGAAGTTTGCATTGACTCTATCTGCCAGGATTTTGGCAATATCAGTAGGTTCAGTATATTTTGTGCTATTTTGCACTAGTTCAGTGCATATCTGCGAGTTGCCACTTAGATTCTTAACATAGCTAAAGAAGGCTTTGTGGTTATCTTTTGAATCCTTGGCTATTTTTCTTTCGAAGTTAACCTTGGGTGATTACATGAGGGACCTTAGTTTCTTACTGATACTGATCAGGGATGTCTTTCCTTCTTGGGATTTGCTTTTTTCTGAACTAGTTTCCTCCTTCTAGTGTAAGCCTGTTTATTGCAGGGGTCCACCAAACTGGTTTACTTCTCTTAGAGAAGTGAGTCTTGGTTTTGCTAGGGATGGCATGATCCATGCATCCTTGTAGGTGCTCATAGAGTGGATTTGTAAAGGTTTCTGCATCTTGGGCAGCTTTATCCTTTAGTGTGGGGGCTGTAAAACTTACCACCTCTGTCTTAAGTAAGGTGAAGTTTGCTTTAGAAAAAATTTTTACTGTGGTTTCCTTAGTTGGGGGGTGGTGGTGGGGTGTGGACATCCAGCGTGATTAGTTTATGGTCTGATCTAATCAATGACCGGTTGACCTCCGGTGTGGAACACCTGTCACCCATGTTGGTGATGACCATGTCCAATATGTTTTCACCTCTGGTAGGGGAGTTTACCAGCTGATCCAGGGCATTTGAGTTGATGAATTCCAGGAAGCGCTGGGCCTGGGAATTTGTACTCGAGTAGTTTTCCTAGTGAATGGTAGGGTAATTGAAATCGCCCAATATGAGGGTGTTGGTAAGACCTTCATGTTTTCCAGTGTCTCCAGAAAGGTGGACTGGTGGCCCTGGGTCATGGAGGGTGATCTTTAGCCGGCCACAATTTGCATTGCAAATTTGCCCGATGTTAGTTGCACATGGATGATCTCAGAGGTATCATGCTGCGCCACTAACCTGGAGGTGTAGGTATCCTTGATGAATATGGATACACCCCCTCCTTTTGTGTTTCGGTCCATATTCTGTGGCCGAAATGTGTGGTATGAGTTGTAGCCCGGCAGTGCTGGGGTGCTCTCTGGAACCTTGAACCAGGTTTCAGTTACTGCACAGATGTCGACGTTCTCCATACTAAGGAGTGCTTCGAGCGCATGCATTTTGAGTTTTAAACTCCTGGCATTTAGTAGCATAACCCTCAGTTTTTTGTTAATTGTGCTGTTTACGGTGGTGGGTTTGACTTTTGAGCCTTGCCTAAAAAAGGCACTATGGGGCAGCAAGTGCCTTGGCCAAAAAATAATAAAACACTTACAAGACAATGCAGAAGGCTCCATAGTTTTAGACATCCTGTCTCTTTGCTGCACTGAAACCATCTTTTATGGTGCAGTTATAAAATAATTTCAACTATTTTTCTGAGGTTTTGCAAGTTAACCTTCTATGTTCCAGTTTCCACTGTTAAAATATATACATTTACACAGTTACAATAGTGTATATATATTTCTGTTCTTTTCCAGTAGGGTACACTGTGGATACATCTTTAAGCTCATTATTTTACAAACCTTTTCAACACACACTTCTGTACCAGCAGTTTGATATACAGACAACATACAGTTCTAATACATTTGTAGCACAAGCATATGAATCATGTTAATATTCACGAATGACATTTGATTATTTACAAAATTCCAGCTAGCTGTGTTGGAAGTACCTCCTTTTGTCACACTTCTCCACCCCCCCCCCTGAAGACTCAAGCTACATTTTCAAGTGACCCTTGAGAAACGTTGCTTGAGAGGGATGACTATCTGGGAATACATTACCCCATTCCCTGTCTTGACAGCCAATCTGCCTTGGCATTGCTAACCACACTGTGGTGCTGTACTGTCATATCATATGCCTGCAACCCTAGGCTCCACCTTAGTAACTTGGCATTTTGATGGCTGGCTCAATGTAACCATGTTAAGGGATTGTGGTCTGTAACTACAGTGATTTTCCTTCCATACAGATAAGGCTGAGGTTTCTGCAGTGCCCACACTATGGCTGGACATTCCTTTTCTACAGCTGCATAGCATTCCTCTCTGGGTTGGAGCCTGTGACTGAGATATACTACAGGACGCTCTTCCCCCTCTGATGAAACCTGACTGAGTACAGCCCCCACACCATAGTTTAAAGCATCCACCTGTACCTGCACAATGACTTTTTTGCTATAATCTGGACTGGATCCTCCCAAAGATTCTTTAAGCTTCTGGAATGCCTGCTCACATGTTGTGGTCCACACTACCTTATCTGACTTGTTTTTCCTTGTCACATCTGTGGGGGGAGCAGCTATGGTACTATAATTGGGGACAAACATTCTGTAATACCCTGCTGTCCCTGAGAATGCCCTCACCTGCTTTTTGGTAACAAGGGCAGGCTATGCCTGGATGTTTTTTACTTTGGCAAGTTCTGGCCTGATCTTACCACTCTCCACTCTATGCCCATGTTTATTGGGCTTAATGGTCAACCCTGCCATAAGTAGTTGGCCCAGCACCTCCCTGACATGCTGAAGGTGCTCTTGCCAGGAATGGCTGCATATGGCAATATCATCCAGGTAAGCAAGGGTGAAATCTCCTGCTCCTGCTAGGATATGATCTACCAGCCTCTGGAAAGCTGTTGGAGCATTTTTAATCCCAAAGGGCATCTTTATGAATTCATACAAGCTGAAAGGGTCACAAAGGCCGATGTACCTGCCAGTAACCCTTGGTAAGATCAATAGTGGTAAGATACTTAGCCCTACCTAGCTGCTCTAGGGCTTCATCTGTCCTAGGCATAGGGTAAGTATCTGACTCTGTGTGACTATTTAGTTTCCTGTAGTCCACACAGAACCTGGTGCTGCCATCCTTCATTGGTACCAGCACCACTGGGGCACCCGAGGGGCTGCTGGACTCCTGCATTACCCCTAGTTCCAACACTTCCTTTATCTCCTCCCTCAGAGTCTGTTTGACTCTCTCAGGTACCCTATAAGGAGCCTGCTTAATAGGCATTTGGGGTCCTGTATCCACATGGTGTTGCACCAGGTGGGTGCATCCTGGTTTCCCAGTGAACATGTCCCCAAACTCCTGTAACACTGTTTGGACTTTTCAAACCTTGGTAGAGGATAGCTGCTTAGGGTTACCACCTGTCCCTCTTTGCGAGGGACAGTCCCACTTTGGGCAGTTGTGTCCTGCGAAAAAACCTAAAAAATTGCAAATGTCCTGAGGTTTTAAGACAAAATATATTTCTTAAACTTTCTAAAATAGTTGCATAAAACAGTTATTTGTATCTGAAACACATAAATATTATATGATATAGTATAAGCAACATAAATGCTATAAAAATAAGCTTTTATTTTGGCAAAAAAGTGAAGTTCTGTCCTTTGCACACTGGCTGAGGGTATGATTTGTCCTGCAAAATCTCACATTTCTACAAAAAATGTCCCAATTTGGGCATTTGAAAAGGTGGCAACCCTATAGCTGGTGGGACATTGCTACGCCTTCTACTGAGGTGTCAGTCCTGATCCCCCTCAGACACCTCCTGCCATCCACTGCAAATACTCAGCACATGGGCCTCTCTATTATGGTAAGATTTCATCATGTTAACATGGTAGAATTTGTGCCCCTGCCTCCTACCTAGCAGTTCTACCGTGTATTTAACATCACTGATCTTCCTTACCACTTTGAAGGGTCCCTCCCAAGCTTCCTGCAGCTTGTTGTGTCTGACAGAAATGAGAACCATTACCTACTGCACTACAGCATACTCGCTAGCTCGAGCATTTCTGTCATACCTGACATTTTTCTGCAGTTGGGCTTCGGCCAGGTTCTCCTGGGCCAAGCCCATGAGTTCCCTGAGCTTTATCCTGAGGTTTAGAACATATGCCACAACAGACTCCTTGTGGGATTCACACTCACCCTCCCACTCATCTCGAATCAAATCTAGATGTGCCTCACCCTATGCACATACAGCAACTTGAAGAGTAAAAGACTTGTGGATTCCTGGGACACTTCTCTTTTAGCAAAAAATAGATGGGGCATATATTTGTCCAACTCCCTCTTCAGCTGGTCTGCAAATGCTCATAGGTATGTCTTTAGTGTAGAATTTAACCTCTCCGCCAGACCATAAGTCTGGGGATGGTGGGGGGGGGGTGGTCTTTAGGTGTTTCACCTCATGGTGCTTTGACAGACAAGCCAGCAGGTCTGACATGAAATTGACACTTCTCTCAGTCAGGATTTCTTTTGGGAAAACTACCCTGCTAAAAATCTCTAACAAAGCATTTGCCACCTTTTCTGCCTCGATGGAGAACAGTGCTACTGCCTCAGGGTATCTGGTAGCTTAATCTAGTACCACTAGGATATACTTTTTCCCTGTGGAACTTGAGGTACTCAGAGGCCCTACAATATCCAGAGCTACTCTATGAAATGGGTCCTGAATCACAGGCAAAGGCATCAAAGGAGCTTTGACCTTGTCACCTGCCTTGCCTACTTTTTGGCACTGCTCACAGGTCCTGCAGTACTCTGTTATATCTCTGAAAATCCCAGGCCAATAAAAGTTCTGCATAATCTGTCAATTTGTATGCTTTATGCCCATATGACCTGCAAAGGAAATGTCATGGGCTATGGCCAGAAGTGCCAGACAGTAGGCTCTGGGCATTACCAACTACTGTTTTCTCTCACCCTGTAGCCCCTCAGGGGTCCACTCTCTATACAGTAATCCTTTGTCCCAGTACACAGATTCCCATTTTCCTTAACAATCATGTGCCTCACTGGCTAGATCCTTTAGGCCTTGTAATGTAGGGTCTGAGAGCTGAGCCCATCTCATCTCTATCTTGGTAACCCTTCCCAGTTCCCCTTCCACAGGAAGTCTGGTATCCTCTGACAGAGGTGCCTTACTGTCAGCTTGGGTACTACTACTCATCTCTGCCCTTGTAGTCATGCTGTCCAAGGGAACATCAGTACCAACAAGCAACTGTGGTTCACCTTCAGTCTCACTGCTACAGGGTAGCTCCATCCTCTCCCTGAAGCAACTACCACACCAGTCCTGGCTTTAAGTCTGTAGTCTGTCTGGGTCCCCCCAGGCTACCAGACCCACATGCCTGTCTCCAAGCCTGACTGTGTGTCACTGCATGCACACAAGGTACTGCATTATCAAAATCATTCCCTATCAGGACAGCTGCAGGAATATCCTTAAACACACATACTTGCTGTCTTCCTTTTCCAACCTAACACAGTTGAGTAAAAAGCAGAACACCTTTATCCAACACAAAGCTTTCGGGACAACTCCCTTTTTCAATGATTAACACAAGGTGCAGTTACATTCACATTTAAATACACCCACCACACATCACATGACCTGCAGCCAAGGTCATATGATCAACTGCATTAGTATTTAATATATCTACTGGCATTTTTACTAAATAGTATAAAATTCAAACTCTTATATATATACACATATAAATATACATCTATTCTTATATATAAAAAAGTATGATATATCTCAACACTCAAAAATTTATCTACTCAACACTCACATCTTACTTAATGTACATAAAATTATAAAAATAATTGTTTATTCAGTGCTGTAAGAATTTTTTAGTGGTCCCTGGCCTAGAAATTGTAGCTATTGGCTGTTTGAGCAGTTTTTTTCCATCTCTTTTAACTTTCTGGTTTGAAAGCCACACTTGTGCCTGTTTCCCGCCTTTCCTATAACTAACCTAGTCTGGTTACAGAGTTGCTGTATCCAGGATTGTTAGTAAGCTTCTGAACCCCCAAGCCTTTCTGCATTGGATGAAAGCCTTCTAGCTTATCAGTGGAAGTGGTAAGCACTAGGTAGCCTATCCTCCATGGAAAGAGTGAATTTTGGCCCAGAAATTGTAGTTTATTTGGCCGTTTGGGCAGTATTCCATCTCTTTCAACTTGCTGGCTTAAAAGCCTATGTTTGTACTTGTTCTTCGACTTTCCTGTAACTAGTCTAGTCCAGGAACAGATTTGCTGTATTCCAGGAATATTTGTAAGCTTCTGAGGCCCCCAAGCCTTTCTGTGTTGGAGGGAAGCCTTCTAGCTTATCAGTGGGAGTGGTAAGCATTAGGTAGCTTGTCTACCACGAGAGGAGGTCCAGAAATTGTAGTTTATTGACCATCTGGACAGTTTGTCCATCTCTTTCAGCTTTCAGGTTTAAAAGACCACATCTGCGCTTGTTTCGCATCTTTCCTGTAACTAACCTACTGGGTAGCACTAGAAAGCCTTAAACTGATACAAGCCTTCTAGCTTAGGAGAGAGACTTTGGAGTGATTACATATCCATTTTCTGTACTTTCTTGCTGTACTTAACTGTTTTCCACCTAAACACAGATTTTCCAGTGTTTATTGTGATTTAAAAGCTTGTTTTTTTCACATATTGTACTTATTTGACTGCCTGCACTTTTAAAAAGTTGTTTTTTGTTTAAATAATTTGTTTAACTGTTGTAGGCTACACACTAAAGTGCGATAGCCTTTTCTAATCATTTGTAGTTGTTTAAAGCTGTTTTAAGTGCATTTTTTACTGTTTTTGCCTTATCTTTTCAAAAACCAAAAAAAAAATCCTTGTTTCCCACCTTTTTAAGCTAGTATAGTCCAGTTTTCAGGCTAGTGCTGAATTCAGGGCTGTGATACTAGTTTCTGAGTTGCCCATACCTTACTTGGATAGAAGAAAGTTTCTCTGTTCACCTGTGAGAGAGGGGAGCTTTGAGCAACCTATCTGTCCCTGGAGGAGTAGTTCCAGCCCAGAAGTTAGTAGTTTATTGGCCATTTTGGGCAAATTTCTATTTCTTTCATTTTCCTACTAAAAAAAACGTGTTTGCACGGTTTTGCGCACTGGACAGTGCCGGTTAGCTACGGTTAAATTATTCCCAGCTCCACTAAGCCTCCTCTTCAGTTTTTCCCTTGAAACTAGTCTAACTCTCAACCGAAGCACTCAAAAAGCATCTTACAGCCCAGCACTTGCTCAGACCTAATAGCAAGCACTAATATACCCTGACACTGATTGCCCAACAGGGCAAGGCTCTTTATTCACCCCTCACCAACCAATCGACTAAGCAGCTCACCCTACTATTCAGGCATGACCAAAGGGCAACTTCAGGTGCACTCTCCAGTCCAGCTGGTGAATCTGGGTATCCTGAGGCAATGTTACAACTGCCTCATGTACACGCACAACCCTCTTCTCTTACCACAAAACACAAACATATGCGAGGGATGCAATTATATAGCCAAACTGGAAGCTAAGCTGTCTCGACCCAAGACTGGAACAGTCAAGAGGAGAAGGTTAACACTTGCACCAAAACTCCAGCCGCACACAGACCTACTAAAACAGCACTGGCAAAAAATACATATACATACACAAAATCATACTAGGAGGCTCTAAATAAAAACCAGCAAAAGCATCAGAGACCTCCAAAGCAGACACCCAAACAACCTGCACTTCCTGTCACAAACCAGACAACACATAAAACACAAAATCAGTGTGCCGCACAATCACAGCCCTTAAGGTGAAATAACATACCTAACACACTAGTAATAGGTGATTCTATAGTCAGGAACACTAACGTCCTACTCACTAGGCTGGACAAGCAGAAGGTTACTGTTAGCTGCCTATCGGGATCCAAAATCCGGCACATAACACAAGCACTCAGGTCACTCCAGAACAAGTACAAATATGACTCTGTCATTGTTCATGTTAGTGTGAATGACCTGAGACATACATCCCTGGACTACATGAAAAGAGACATGGAAGAGGTCTCTGATCATGTAGCCCAGGCTGGTATGACCCTGACCCTGAGTAGCATCCTGCCCTCACCAAGTATGATACCTCAATATAAAGAAAAAATGATCAATTTCAACAATTGGCCAAGCTTCTGGTGTCATTCAAAGGGGATCCATTGTCTGTTAGCCTGGGACAACATGCTTGACAAGCCGCATTGCTTTGCAAGAGACAGCTTGCACCTGTCACCCCTAGGCTTTTGAATACTGGCCAAGGCTCTTGCTGACCCCATAGTGCTTTTTTTAGGCAAGGCTCAAAAATCAAACCCACCTCCATAAACAGCACAACTAACAAAAAACTGAGGATTTTGCTACTCAATGCCAGGAGTTTAAATCTCAAAATGCATGCACTCGAAGTACTCCTCAGTATAGAGAACATCGACATCTGTGCAGTAACTGAAACCTGGTTCAAGGCTCCAGAGAGCACCCCAGCACTACCGGGCTACAACTCATACCACACGTTTTGGCCACAGAACACAGACCGAAACACAAAAGGAGGGGGTCTATCCATATTAATCAAGGATACCTACACCTCCAGGTTAGTGGTGCAGCATGATACCTCTGAGATCATCCATGTGCAACTAACATAGGGCAAATCTGCAATGCAAATTGTGGCCTGCTACAGATCACCCTCCATGACCCAGGACCACCACTCCACCTTTCTGGAGACATTGGAAAGCATGAAGGTTCTATCAAACACCCTGATATTGGGCGATTTCAATTACCCTACCATTCACTGGGAAAACTACTCGAGTACAAATTTCCAAGCCCAGCGCTTCCTGGAATTCATCAACTCAAATGCCCTGGATCAGCTGGTAAACTCCCCTACCAGGGGCGAAAACATATTGGACCTGGTCATCACCAACATGGGTGACAGGTGTTCCACACCGGAGGTCAACCCGTCACTGGTTAGATCAGACCATAAACTAATCACTCTGGATGTCCACACCCCACCACCACCCCCAACTAAGGAAACCACAGTAAAAAACTTTTCTAAAGCAAACTTCACCTTACTTAAGACAGAGGCGGTAAGTTTCACAGCCCCCACGCTAAAGGATAAAGCTGCCCAAGATTCAGAAGCCTTTACAAATGCAGTCTGTGAGCACCTAGAAGGATGCATGGATCGTGCCATCCCTAGCAAAACCAAGACTCACTCCTCTAAGACAAGAAAACCAGTTTGGTGGACCCCTGCAATAAACAGGCTATACAATAGAAGGAGGAAACTAGTTCAGAAAAAAAAGCAAATCCCAAGAAGGAAAGACATCCCTGATCAGTATCAGTAAGAAACTGAGGTCCCTCTTGAAATTATCCAAGGCTAACTTCGAAAGAAAAATAGCCAAGGATTCAAAAGATAATCACAAAGCCTTCTTTAGCTATGTTAAGAATCTAAGTGGCAACTCGCAGATATGCACTGAACTAGTGCAAAATAGCACAAAATATACTGAACCTATTGATATTGCCAAAATCCTGGCAGATAGATTCAGTGCAAACTTCACCCCCCTCTCACCTCCAAAAGGCCCACAACAATACTGAAAAAGTGCAGTGCCCCAAAAATCACAGATGCACTGGTGAAAGCAGCCCTTTCAAAAGCCAAAAACACAGTGTCAATGAGACCAGATGGTGTCCCAGGCTGCATCTTGCACGAACTACAGAACAAACTAACCCCCCACCTAAACGTGCTGTTCATCCTCAGCCTCTCCACAGGCTATGTGCCCATAGAATGGCACACAGCAATGGTTATTCCACTCCACAAAGGAGGGGCCACAACTGACTCTGGTAACTATCTCCCCATAAGCCTGACTAGCCTCGTCTGCAAAGCTATGGAGCACATCATCATGGAACTCATTAACAAAGACATTGGGAACCTCCAAACACTTGACCTGACCCAGTTCAGCTTTGTTAAGGACAGATCATGCCTACTAAACCTGGCTGACTTCTTCGAGACAGTCACCAAGGCCATAGACGAGGGAAAGGTGGTTCACACAGCCTACCTTGACCTCGCCAAGGCTTTCGACACCATTCCCCACTTGGGTATTACAGAAAAACTCACCAGCCTGAACATAAATCCCTACGTCATGAGATGGGTTGCCAACTGGCTTACAGACAGAACTCACACGGTAAGAATAGTGGGCTCCAGGTCCGACTCTAAACCAGTCACAAGTGGTGCCCCGCAAGGCTCGGTCCGGGGACCCCTATTGTTTGGCATATACTTCTCAGAAGTACAGGCAAACATAGGAGGACTATGGCTAACCAAGTTTGCAGATGACTGCAAACTGGGAGCCATAATTGACTCTCTGGCTGACACGGACATCCTCCAAAAGGGCCTTACTGAGACGGACACCTGGTGTCAAAGTCATGGCCTCA
The DNA here is from genome assembly GCF_019279795.1 of Protopterus annectens. Taxonomy (NCBI): domain Eukaryota; kingdom Metazoa; phylum Chordata; order Ceratodontiformes; family Protopteridae; genus Protopterus; species Protopterus annectens. The sequence goes on along the minus strand of NC_056745.1, from coordinate 649,272,162 downwards.
AGCTAAATGCCAAAAAAATGCATAGTCATCCCGTTTGGGAAAAACAAAACACTCACGAATTACCATGTAGGTGGCGGCTCCCTTAATACAGAAGAGGTAATAAGAGATCTGGGGTCCCAGGTAGATAGTAATCTGTCCTTTGACAATCATATTGCCAAAGTAGTTAGGAAATCCTTCTATGTGGCCCATCTAATTACTAAAGGGTTTGCATCTAGAAATAAAGAGGTTATAGTGCCCCTCTACTCGTCACTCATTAGACCCATCATAGAGTACAATGCCCCATTTGGGATGTACCTCACAAGACACTTCCAACAGCTGGAAAGACCACAAAAGTACCTAACCAAGAGAATTACTGGTCTCAAACATATGTCCTATGCAGCCCAACTGAAAAAAACTCCTGCTGTACTCAGTGGCATATCGCTTACTCAGAGGTGATCTCTGCCTGACTTACAAAGCCATGTCCAACTCAGAATTGATGGACATGCTCCACCTAAAGAAATCCAAGTCACTGCAAGCCACACGCTCTAGTGAGCTAAACCTTGCCACAACAATAAATAGAACATGCTGGAGGGATAGATTCCTGTCACAGAGACTAACCATGCTTTTGAACAAAATTCCAAATTACATCAGGCAGAGCCCCTCACTAACACTCTTCAAGAGAAACCTTGATGAGTGGATGGGTAACAGAAAATACACCCCTGGGATCACTTCATTGCCTCTGCTTGACAGAGGATCAGTTAATTAATCAATGGGGTGGTGAAAGCCAACACACTCTGGCTAGGCTTATAAATGCCCTCAGGCAGATAACCTAGTACCTACCTATGAACCTATGAGCCTAACCACTGCAGGCTTCACAATAGTTAGGTCAGAGTCTGTGCTGTCTTAGCAGAGGCCTGTTTCCCATCTACTAAGATAGGATATAACCTCTTGTGGCAGTTTGGTACCTTTGTTGTCTCCAGACAACTCACTGATGGCATTCTGTCATTCCCACTTTCTGGCTCTCCCACCTTTTGTTTCGCAGCTTGCCTCCATGGAAATCTATATGCTACATGGCCCCACTGGTTGCATTTAAAACATTTACCCCTTGGTCCTGGATGTGTACCTGGACTTGTGGCTTCCCCTGCTACTGGTGGACTCTGTTGGGGCAGTTTAGGCTGCCTAGCATGGGTTTTCTTAGACCCATGAGCAGCACTGGGTATCCCTTTGCCCTGCTTGCTAGGTATAAGTCTCCTTTCTTCCCCAACTCATCTGCAGTATTGCATTGCCTATCTGCTAACCAGATTCTTATGTCCTCAGGCAAAGTGCTAAGGGCTTGTTCCCTCATCTAAAGGTCTGCCAGCCCTTCAAAAGTCGTGGCCTGACACTCACTCACCCACCTATGAAAATAAGTGCTTAACTCAGGAATATATTCACACACACTTTCATCTGCCTTGCGTCTATGCTCATGAAACCTTTTTTCTATAACTTCAGGTGTTAACTTAAAACACTCTAACAAACAGTTTTAACAATATTATAGTTTAAGCAATCAGTATCAGGCAATTTAGAAATAGCAGCTACAGCTTTACCATGGAGTAAGAGGGTCAAGAACTGTACCCAGAGCCCTTGGTCAACATTATATTGTTTACATACCCTTTCAAACATATGAATGAAACTATCAAAATTATTACCCTCTGTAAATTGTGGAAGAAATTTACTGACCTTTGAGCCTTCTGGGGTTCAGTTATTCCCTTCCCCATTACCTCCATGACCCTGGTGAAGAGTCAGCATCTCCTTCTTATGTTGCCTCTGCCTCTCTTTCTATTCAGCTTCCAGAAGTCTCAGTCTCTCTGCTGATTCTAGTTCCATCTGTTTCTCCTTTTCTTCAGCCTCAAAATGCCACAGTCTCTCTACTGATTCTAGTTCTAACCATTTGGCCTCCAGTTCAAGTCTCTTTAACTCAAGATGGATTTTTAAGTCCTCTGTGGAAAGGTTGAACTTTCCATTTTCTGACAGTTGCACATCTCCAAGGCCAGCCTGGTTGTCCTCCTGGTTGCTGGTCTGTGATGCAGCTGTACCCAAGGCTGCAATAATTTCTGCTTTAGTCAGGTTGCATGCACCAGCCCTTTGGCCTGGCACATCTCAGCCAACTGGCTCCTTGTCAGCTTGCCATACTCCTCTGCTGACATCCTTGCCTGCTCTCTCTGACTAACTAAGCTAACAAAAATAAATAAACCCATTAGGATATGAAACTCTGATCCCATATTAATTGGTGGCAGCTGTGGGATTGAGGCTCCTTGATTACTGTGCCAGTGGTGGAGCATCACAAAAAAAAGAGAGATGAGATATGGTTAAGAAGCAACAGGATTTATTTAGAAGGACTGACAAAGGTTAAAGTATTACAGAATAGGAAGAATCTCACAGAACAAGAAGAGGAGCAATTGCAGAATGCTAAACAAAAATAAGAGATTTCCTCGATGATATGCATACATTTTTTGATAATAACTCCACAGCACAAAATGACGACTCATGCAAAAGAAAGTAGAAAGGGTTGTTGCCAAGCTAAGAGCACCTATAACAAGGAAGATGACCAGAGATCCTGTAGAGGTACTAGAAATATTTTGGAAATTTTAAGAAAATCTATAAAGAAGAGAAATATGTAAATCAAGAAAAAGTATAAATGAAAATGTTTATGGAAGAATTAAATATGCCAATGTTAGAGGTAGGTGAGTCTCAATTATTAACAGTTAGGATAGGAGGAAATTAGATACAAATGGTGATGTATGACCAATCTACAGGAAAGTCCCCAGGAATAGATAGTATTCCAATGGAAGTTTGGAAACTAGGAAGGAGGAAACTGATAAAGATCTGGAAGGTTTTGTTTAATAGTATTTTAAAAGGAGAAGAAGCACCAACATCCGGGAAGTAATCTGTGGTGGCTGTAATACCTAAAGATGGTAATGACTCCAGATCCAACTTCGCATAGACCCATTTCAATTCTAAACCATTATAAAGTATTTACATCTACAGTAGCTAAAAGAATGGAAAAGGTGATGCAAAAATTGATAGATATGGATCATTGTGGTTTTGTGAAGGGCAGGCAAACATTTGACAACATTAATAAAACAATTATGATCCAGAGAGAAGCAGAATATAAGAAAATACCACTGTTGTTTGTGGGTCTCGATGCAGAGAAAACATTAGACAGAGTAAGCTGGGATTTTATTAGTAGGACAATGGAAGCTTTTGCATGCCCTGATAAAATTAGGAAGCAGATTAGGAGGATATATGTAGGTATGTTCCACATTGATAAGTTTTGTTTCAGCAGAGGAACCAGGCAGGGGTGACCTCTTTCCCCTTTGTTATTTCTCTTATATTTAGAAGCATTGTTAAAGAAAATAATGGACTCAGAAATTTAAGGATATAATTAGTATGGTAGTCAAGAAAAGCTGGCTTTATTTGCAGATGATATTATTTTATACCTGATAAAACCAGAAAAGGACATTTCATTGTTGTGGACCATTTTGAGACAGTTACATGTCTTTTTCAGAATACAAATTTAATGAAGATAAAATAAAGGCAATAGTTGTAAACTATGTACCCACATATGAATTGGTTCAGTAATACCCATATTTATGGGGACATGATAAAATGAAGTACTTAGTAGTATGGATTAGAAAGGATTACGTTATGGCAGCTCAAACATGTGGGAAGAGACTAAACAAAAGATAATAAAAACTGAGAAACTGGAATCTCTGTTTTATGGATAAAGATAGCAAGATACAAGCAGCCAAAATGTTTTAGCCACTTAGTTTTATACACATATTAGGCATATTTGTATCAACCAAAGGGGAAATTGTACACAGTAATTAATAAAGAGTTGAAGGATTTCATCTGAGAGGGGAAGATAGCAAGATAAGCTGATCCTTCCAATAGAACAAGATGGTTTGGGATTATCTGACTTGAAGGGGTGCTTAGAGCTACACATTTAAGACTCCTATTCATAGCACAAGCAGGAAGCTGTAATTCAAAGTAGAAAGGGGTGATTGCAAAACAGGGGGGAGCTGAAGAAACAAAGAAAGACTGAGATTTTGGGAAAGATAGATTGGATATGCAATTTATAAAGGTACAATGGGGGATATATGTATGTCTCCTAAATATGCAACAAAGTCTAGATTTATGATCTTTGCTTGGAAGTATTTACATAGGTATTTTTATGCCCCAAGTCGACTCCAAATAATTTTTCTGTAGGTAGACAGCACATGTTGGCGGTAAATGGGAACATATTTTTGAGAGTGTAATGAGTTTGCAGACTTTAAAAGTTCCCTCCAGACTACTCTTCCAGAAATATAGCAGTCTATAACAGTGAGTGAATTCGTATTATTAGGAAAATTATTTTTTGATCTGTAATGCAGAATCAGAATTGCCTAAACATAGTAAAGCCTTGCTGAGTCTAATTATGGTGGCTGCCAAAAGAAAACTATTACTAGAAAATGGAAATCAAAGTCTAAATAAACTATACTAGAAGTAGTGAATATATTAAGACAGATAAAACATCTGGAAATGGGATCTTTAGAAAAGGGTAGGAGCAAAATATATAGAAAAAAATGGAATTATGGGAACAATACATGCAGAATAATGTTTTAGAGGAGGAATGAGGATAAAAGAAGGCAGGATTTGAATGAGTTATATAATGTTTGATGACTGGACAGACTATAAGTGATGTATAATGTTTGCAACTAAAAATATGTCCACATGGTTTATTTTCATTTATATAACTCTATGATTGCCTATTTAATTATAATTTAATAAAGAAGTTTGTTTTTTAAAAAATGGCAATTCTTGGAATAGTGCATACAGAAAAATGGTTTGGATGAGGATGAGGTTTAAGAGAAGGCAGTCACTGAATAATTTATATAATGTTGCTTAGATTACATGACATATAACAATATATGTCATGAATAATGCTGGTAAATGTAAACTTGTTACTACGGTTTAATTGGTTTTATAGAACTATAAGTTTTCCTATGTCACAAGGGATAATTCAAGAAAGGTATTAAAAAAGAGACATTATTAAAGAAAAAAGAAGGTAGTGAAAAACATGTATAGTAAAAACATTATCAGAAAAGAGAATAAAGAGTTGGAAAAGAAGATTTCCTTAAACGTGCTAGATAAAGTATTAGGACAAGAAAATACAGATTTGGCTGCAGGACCAGATGGAACTGGGTATGAAATGTATAAAATTTTAAGGAATTGGCAAAAAACATTTTTAAAGATTTTGAATGAATGGTTAAATGAAGGTTTTATATATAAAGAATTATGAAGTGGAATATTTAAACTCATATGGAACAGGGAAGATAAAAGACAATAAAAAAACTGGAGACTGATAGTACTAAATAATAATGATTATAAGATCTTTATGAAAATAATACAAAAAAGATATGAAACTAAAATTGAAAATATTATGTAAGCTAGTATATTTAGTATAAAGGGAAAGGGTTGTCAAGAATTATTAATGACAGAGAAATTGTGTGTAAAAAAGGAAAAGCAAAAATCATGATAGGAGACATTAATAAGGTATTTGATACAACTATGCATGAAATACAACGGGTAATAATGAAATAATACAATATAAGTGAGAAAGTTAGGAAATTATGTAATAATATGTAATATTATTACATAATATCCTAATATAATATATCTGCACCAAAGGCAAGTGTGCTACACAGTCATTACTCACAGTGTAATGACTTAAGTTAGACCCATTTTGGAGTATAATAACATACTTTGTGCTTTTAGTTATGGACAACTGGAAAAGTTATCAACAAAGCAAAGATAGTTTACTAAAAGGATTTCATAAATTATACATACATTCATACATTTTATTATTTATTTTATTTATTTTACATTTGTTGACCGGGCTAGTCCAACTGGATATATGTCCATTTTCAGTGGAGGCCCGGGGAGATAAGCTCCACATACACAAGAAAATTTAAAAAGGCATTTATAGAATTTATAGTCATTTCAAAGAAATCTGAATTATGACAACAGAACAGAAGGTTAACAAAAGAAAGTCATGTGGAATAAAGGATTATTTTTCTTAAATAAAATCAAAATACAGAACTGTAATAAAAGGGAAGAATCTAGGTGAGTGAGGCATGGATAGACTCAAAAAGAATTTGACAATATCCCACATTCATGGATAAAAGAGTGCTTAAAAATGTCTAAGATACACCCTACACTGCTCAATTACATTACAATGACCATGAAACAGTGGCAAACCACTTTGCAGTTAAGCCATGCTAAAGGAAAATTATTATTCCAAGGATAGAAATTCAAAGGGAGATGTTCCAGGGTGACTGTCTGTCACCACTGCTCCTTTGTCTTGGCCTTAACATGTTAAACTGTCTGCTTAACAGATTACGTCATGGGTACAACTTGGTTCCAAGAAAAAACAATAAAGTGTAAAGACCTCTCATCTTTTTTAAGATGATTTAAAACTGTATAGTTCATCAGACAAGGAACTGAAAGCATATCTGCAAGTAGTCAAAACTTTTTTCAGATGATAAAAAACTTACTGGAAACTCTGCCAAAGAATATACAGCCAAGTATGATAAACTGTTTATTAAAACAAATAATGACTGTTTTCATCTAAAAGCATACAGACTTCTTCAGATAAAACCAGAGCAGTTCAATATTCGCACTTAAATAGCTTCCTTGTCACATGACGCCCATCTAAGCAAAGCAAGTATATATTTAAAGCAGCAGTTATCAAGACAAATACATGTATTTAAAACAGTGTGTTTAAGATATAAAACTTTGTTACTCATCACTAACTTAAGCCATGACATAATCAAAAATGATACACAAATGCTGATACATACACCCTAAAAAATAAAACAGATGATAATAAATGTAAACATATTATTTTTCATATGCCTTCCTCTTGAGGAAGCACTGCATAGATATAATGTTATTAAGTCCTGGGGGACTTAAGCATTCAAAAATATCTGCCACCAAAGCTCTCTCTCTCTCTTCAGTTAATAATTTCCATGGCCCACCTCTAGGGCTGACCTCTACTTTCTCAATTATAGCAAACAGGAAATGATGGTCTGGAAATTAGTGAATATGCTTATAGAGTGCATTTGTAGATTTAGGCTATCTAATCTCATAGTTATGTTCATAGATACGATCTCTAAGCTTGTGTTTCAATTTGCCAATATAAAAACAATTACACTGGTGACATACTGTAGCATAAATAATTCCCTTTGTGTGACATTTAAACTTTCCAGGGATTGAAATGGATATATTATTGATGGAAAGGCTACTGCACACCAAAGTAAAAGGGCATTGTGAGCATGCCCCAGACTTAGTCATGTACCTTGTAGTTGTTTTATCTTTAGAATTCCCCATAAAATCATATACATTTTTAAACAAAATCCATTTTTATAGACTATGTTAGGCACTTCAGCTAAACACTTACATAAAATTCTATCACTGGAAATGAACTGCCAGTTTTTTTCTGATGATATTACTAACTGCTGATCTGTCAACTGTATATGTGGTAAAAAAATCATGTGCATAGCTAGCTTGTTGCTGATACATACAATAGTCTAATACATGAGAATGGTGTTCTATAATATGAGTATCATTAAGTTCATTTTCTATACCACCTTGGTTAGTAGTCTCATACTGTTAAAGGGATACATACGTACCTTGAACTCTTTTTGTTTTGACTAAACAATCTTACCTTAGTTTGTGATTTACTGTGGAGCTGACTGGTAAGAGAAGTTTTATTTGAATTTATATTTTATTTGTTGACACTGTTTTTAAATGTTTGTAGGTAGGAAGGGATAGCTTTTTAACAAGATTTACTTTGATTCATTTCTTGTTGTTTTACCTTTAATTTCACTATTGGTTGTTAGAAAGGGATAGGTTTTATACAGGCAAGCTCTAGCCATCCCAAAGGGCCTAGACAGCTATAAAGTCACACAGACTGCATAGAGGAAAATCCAGAGCATATCTAAACAATCCTACCTTGGTTTGTGATTTACTGATCTTTACTGTTAAAAAGAAGTGTGGTGTAAAGAAATTGCACCCTTTATCTGACTTGTAGAACTTGTATGGTCAGAACAACTTTACTATACTTACTTTTATTTGACTGAATTTGAATATGGATTCCTTAAATGAGTATGCAATTAATGATTTGCTAATTCACAAATATCTTGTACAGTGTAATAAATGCTATGCATATTTAAAGTTAACAGCTGATAACACTAGTGATCTGTGTTCCTCATGTCAAAAGTTGGATGATTTGCTTACCATTGTTAGAAGTAAATCTAGACTTAATGATGATGATTGCACATGTGCAATTGGCACGGCTTGGAGAACTGTTGTTTCATACATTAATGACTGAACTAGTGAGATAAATAATGTTAGGTAAAGAACAAATAGAGCATATTCAGGAAATGATGCAGCTATTGTCTGTAAAGATCATTCAACCCCTATGAAACAAGATGATGCCCCTGACGACTTTGGAATTCTGGATGCAAGTATTCAGCAGTCTGAGGATCTGGATTGTTTAGAAGGAAACAAAAAAAGAAAGAAAGAAGTTCACAACAAATAACAAGGAAGAAAAAGAAAATGTATTAACGTCTGTAAAGTAAAGAGAATACGTACTAGAAAGCACATAGGTTACAGGGAATGATAATATTCTTCTATTAGAAAACCTTCAGTCTACAGAAAAAGGCATCATTTTTCCAAAAGAGAAGTTAGAAAAAAGAGGCAAGGGGCAGGTAAAAAGGAAGAAATCAAAACTGAATGTGAAAGAATTGAAGAACATTACTGTAAGAAAAAAGAAGAGAAATATGTTGACTACATGGCTCAAGCTGTAGATTTACAATACCAGCTGGATGAGAATTTATTACACAATGAAAACAGTGGGATTAATAAGACTAATGGTGATGAAGATCTATCCTTCGTAGCAGTTGATAGAGCAGATGTTACTGTATTAGAAGCTGAAGATTCTTCAGAGCTGTTTAGCAAAGATATTCTTATAAATGGAGATTCAGTTATTAGACTAACTGATACTTATATTTACAGAGAAAATAATGAACAACAAATGCAGTTTGGGACAAACTAAGTTGTCCCGGTCCCTCCAGTAAGGGGGTAAAGGGGTGTGGGGAGGGTATAGTGGTAGAAAGGAAGGTAAGGATTGCAGTTGGTTAGGATAGTGGGTTTGTGGTGGTGAAAGGGTTAAGGAGAGAGGGAGATGTAAAAGGAAGTGAGGTAGGAGTAGGTGGAACTTCTGACAGTACTAAGGGTTTGGGATTAGAGGAAGTAGGCACATTTGGCATGAGTTGGTGGAGTGATAACTAGCTTACGTCCAGACAACCTGTAGGTATCATGGAAGAAGGTAGGCCTTGGATGGTGGGGAGAGAAGGGGTTAGGTGGTCTGGGTCAGTTCCCCCTTTGGTGTTTCTAGGGATTAGGTAAAGGTTGGGGCTGGAGTCTGGGAAGATAGTTTGAGCTTACTGATAGGAAAGGGTGATAGAGTACTGTGTGTGTGTGTGTGTGTGTGTGTGTGTGTGTGTGTGTGTGTGTGTGTGTGTGTGTGTGTGTGTGTGGGTGAATGGTCGAGGGGTGGATAACAAAAAAAAAATATATAGAATAATGTAGCTATAGAAGTGGATGGGAATAGTGCTAGGCTTACCTGGGTGGGTAAAGATTTCCTTGCTCCTGTCATCCGCCGGTCTCCTGGGGATTCGTGGGGCCATGCAGTTGAGGGACATCCATGGGGGGAGGCTGGGCCTGTCCTTGACTCCGTCGGGTAGCAGGCCGTCAGTGCCATGTGGTCAGGGTATATTTAAAAAAAAAAAACAGTAAGACGTTCCTTCGGTGGTCGTGGTAGGCAAAGGGGATCCATCGGTGTAATCCGGTCCCAGTTAGGTTGGGGGGTAGCAGTAGATCATCCCCTCATGCTCCCTGGTGGGTTCCTGGGCTGGTTGTGTTCGTTCCTGAGGAAGATGTTCTCCCGGTGGTCGTGGGTGGTGGTTTTCATTGGGGTATAGCAGCGGATCAGCTCCCCGGTGGTCCAGCATGTTCCTGGCTCCATTTCATTAGTGGTAGTGGTGGCGTTTGTGGTTTGCGCTCCCTGGGGGGTTCTTGGATCCGTCTGCTCTCTGGTTCCCCTTCAGGATGGTGTTGCAGTTGTCCAGATGTCCCTTGATGCATGAGTAGCTTATCCCTGGTGGGCTCGTGGGACCAGAGTGTTCCCGACTCCATTTTCGTTGGGGGTAGTGGCAGTGTTTGCGGTTCACGCTCCCTGGGGGGTTCATGGCTGTTCGTTCACCTCTCCGGTTCCCCTTCAGAATGGCATCACGGTTGTCCTGTGCACCTTCTCCCTGTTGGGTTCGTGGGCCGATGTGTCTGTGTTGCTTCCTCGGTGTTCGCAGCTTGAGTTTGGGGGGGGTCTGTCGTCTTTTCGTCGGTGGTAATGGTGGCAGTTGTCGGTCCATACTCCCTGGTGGGTTCGTGGGTGTCGGTCAGTCTGCTGGTCCTTCAAGATGGCGTTGTGGCTCTGTCCCAGTTTTCGGTGGTGGTGGTGGTGATATGGCTTCTCCGTCCTCCCTGGTGGTGTAGTGGGTTGCTACTGCCAGTCTTTCGGCTGTTAGGTCCTAGTGCCGGTTTGCTCATGCACATTGCATGGAAGAACCATTACTTAGATAGAGGATCATGCTGGGAGGAAAGTTAAGTGTGTTCAGCCTTATTTGTGTGAATGGTGAGGGGATTGGGTGGTTGAGTGATAGGGAGATCGTTAGAGGGACTTAATTAATTAATTATATATATATATATATATATATATATATATATATATATATATATTTTTTTTTTTTTTTTTTTTCTCATAGATACATAGGGGAGGGATATTGATTGGGGATATGCTAGAGTGGGATGGGGTACTAATGGTAGGAGGTGGCTGACAGGAGGAGTGAAAGGTGATGGTGGGCAGGCAGGGATAAGTTAAGGTGCAAGGCAAGGCAATACCAGGGGATTGGGGGGACTAGGGCAGTCGGGCTTATAGAATAGTGATAATATTTTGTTTCTCTTTTTCAGATGGCCAAATTACCAGAGCTGAGGCAGAGGTGGCAACCAATTGTGGCCCAGGCAGAGGAGCTGTTCCAGGAGGCGACAACATCGGAGGTGGTACAGGAACCTGTGCAGACCCCAGGTCAGAAGAGGTGACGCATGGTGGTGAGAACCCCAGCCGGGGGAAAAAAGCAGCAGGCATCACAGCAGGGGATGGCAGTGGAGACTCCGGTTCCCAGCACATCGCAAGATGAAGGTGCAGGTAATGATTTTATTACAACAGCATTGTTGTGGGAGCTAGGGGTTGAGGATGGTGGGGTGAGGAGGGATAATGACTTGGCAGTTGGGGATCTTGGGGGCGGTGTGCAAGGGATAGAGGAGGCACAGAGGCAGCTAGCACAGGGTGCCAGGTACCTGGTTAGAGATGCGACGGGGTAGGGGGTTCCGGGGACAGTTTGGGCTTGGGCTCGGAGGTAGGCTCTCATTTGGGCTGCGGCCTGGGGATTGGTTGGCTACCCAGTCTTTGGTGCAGGGGACAGGAGCAGTTATTCCGACTCCTATATTTCGGGTCCGGTTAAAGAAAAAAATTGGAAAGGGGAGTATGTGGATTTGTTTGAGCTGATTGATGTGGAAGGGGTCCAATGACTAGTGGAAGGAGAGTCCTCTAACAGTAAGGACATGTTGGCGGCCTTAGCAGCATTTGGAAGGCAGAGGGTAGGTAAGCTTCGCCCTAGGACATGGGATAATTGGGTGGTTGGCTTTATTTATTTTATGGCAGTGCAGCTGGAGAAGGACGGGTCCTTGGCTCTGCCACTGCAAGGCTATTTCCTTACCATTCATGAGGCACAGTGGTTAAGGCTGGGTAATGCATGGCTCTGGTATGATCAGCGTTTCCGCAAATGTAAGGCTGTGGACCAGTCACTTTGTTGGGAGGTGCGTCACCCAGATCTATGGTTGGCTATGATGATGGATAGTTACGTGGGCTCTAACAGAAGGTTGAGTGGACCGGAAACAGTGGGTGTGTGTTGGTCATTTAATAGTGGCTCCTGTTCATGGGTGGGGTGCAAATTTGCCCATGTTTCTTCGAGGTGTGGAGGGGGTCATTCGGCCACTAGCTGTGGTCGGCAGGATTTGTCCTGGAACTCCAATGTGATGGGTCGTGAAGGTGGTTTTAGTGGGCAAGGCTTTCAGCCGGCCCGGGGGAGTGGTCATTTTTGTGGATCCTGGGGATTTGAACTCGGGTTCTTTAGAGGCAATAGAGGGAGGGGCACCATTCCCTATTAAGGTGGAGATTCACCGGGATAAGCTTCATCAGTTTCCTGGCTTGGCCATTAAAGAGGAGATAATACAGGGTTTTCAAAGGGGTTTCCTATTAAGTCCACAGTAGGAAGGGGTGGGGGGGTTGCAAGAATTTACAATCTGTTCAAGGTAAAGAGGACATCTTGGAGGCTTTATTGGAGAAAGAGAGTAGGGCAGGGCAGTTATTGGGTCCTTTCGATAGTCAGCCTTTTAGTACTTACAGGGTGTCACCTTTGAGGTTGGTGCCAAAGAAGCGAGAAGGGGAATTCAGAGTGATACATCACTTGTCTTATCCAGAAGGGAATTCAGTAAATGATTTTATTGCAGAAGAGGAGGTTAGGGTGCATTACGTTTCCTTAGATGATGCAGTAAAGTGATTAGAGAATTTAGGGAGCCATGGTTGGTTAAGGTCGACATTGAGTCGGCTTTTCGATTGTTGCCTATTAGGAGGGAGGATTGGCCACTATTGGGGATGCGAGTAGGAGATAAGTACTACTTTGATAAAGCTATGCCTATGGGTTGTTCAGTGGCATGTGCAACTTTTGAGAAGTTCAGTACAGTATTGCATTGGATTTGGCAGCAAAAAGCGGGGACTCAAAAGGCAGTGCATTATTTAAATGATTTTCTGTTGGTGGGCGAAGGAAAGGTAGGAGCACAGGAGGGTTTGCGGGAGTTTACGGTCATATGTGAGGAGTTAAGGGTACCATTGGCTCAGCATAAGATGGAGGGTCCAGCAAGGGCATTAAAAATTCTTGGATTAACAGTTGATGTGGAGCGGGGATTGTTTTGTTTAACAGAGAATAAAATAGAGAGACTTAGGTCGGTGATATGTTCGGTGTCGGGTAAGGATAAGATTCGGATTCATTCAGTTATGGAGTTGCTGGGGCTTTTGAATTTTGCCTGCTGAGCGGTACACCCAGGGTGAGCTTTTTGTAGGTCACTGGCGTACTTACTGAAAGAGGGTACGAGCAAACACCATTGGGTTAGGATAACCCAATTGGTGCGGGAGGACTTGGGGTTGTGGAGCAGGTTTTTGCAACAATTTAATGGGATATCTTTTTGGCAGTCAGACTGGGTGGGGTAGGAGGAACTTCAGTTGTTTACAGACGCAGCTGGGGGTGCTGGCATGGGGGCTTATTATAGGGGTCGGTGGTTTGCGGCTGAATGGCCTCAGGATTGGGAGGAGGTATGGAAGCGAGAAGTGGCCTTTCTGGAATTGATGCCTATATGGGCAGCTTCAGTGGTGTGGAAGGAGCAATTGAGGGGCAAACGAGTAGTTTTTCACTCAGACAATATGGCTGTAGTGAGGGTATTGCAAAAGAAAACAGCTAAGTCGGGCTTGTTATTGTTGGTATTACGTAAATTGGTTTTGTAGAGCCTTCTAATAAATTTTTCTTTTACAGGAGTGCATGTGCCTGGTGTAAGGAATGAGATTGCCAATAGCTTGTCCTGATTTCAGTTTCGCAGGTTTCGAGGGTTGGTTCCATTGGCAGAGGAGGTGCCAGAAATCCTGCCAGAGGAGATGTGGAATCTTGGGTCGATGTAGCCAGGCGGTTGGTATGATATTCCTGGGGCCCCTTCTACAAGGAAGGCATATGGTAGGGCTCTTTCTGATTTGAATCAGTTTATTTTGCAGCTGCCAGAGGAGGAAGGGGAATGGTCAGAGGAATTACTACTGCGATATGTAGCTCGTGCTTGGGGGTTAGGCAGAGCTTTGCAGATGGTTAAGGTGGATTTGGTGGCAATTAGTATTTTTGCTAACGTAGTGAGGTTGCAGGATTTCACTAAGTCTTGGACATTAGGGTGTATGTTAAGGGGATGGGATAGAATGGTGGTGGAACGTAAGGATACTAGATCTCCAATTACGAGGGTTATATTGAAAGTTTTGTTGAAAGGGTTTTTCACAAATCACCTATATATATATATATATATATATATATATATATATATAAAGATAGTCATGACACCATGAATGAAAAGATTTTTTGGGTAAATACCTACATGGAAAAAATGTCCTGTTTTAAAAAATGGAAATGTATAGAGCATCCAAGCCTACTCTGGGGCATACGTGTTCAAACTGGATGATGTGCATTTGTCTAGATCAGCAAAGAGAATTTTTGAAGCAGATATTTTGCAATATTTGACAAACACTAAGCAGGGTTTTTGCCAGGTCGAAAATTAACAGTTCACAGCAACATTTAATGCACCTCTGATTGTTGTTAATGCTAGGAGCATTAATAATAAAGTTTTTTATTGGAAAATTTGCTACGTTCCCACAAGATTGATATTATTTTGTTTGTGAAAGATGGTAAAAGAACAATGACTGGAAACCAGTTCTGTCAGGGTATAAATGTTTTTACAGTAACAGACATTCTAACAGAAAATCAGGTGTTATGATAGGAATTAAAGACAGTTACGAGACCTGTGATTATTACATGGTCAATGATAACACCAATACTATAGACTGTGTAACTGTGACAATAAAGACAACCCTGGAACTTATAACAATTGTTGGAGTGTACAGACCACCAAAGTCAAGTGCAGATGGCCTAGAGGAATTCATACATTTCTTGCATGAAACACAGGAGAGAAGAATAATACTAAATGGGTTCTTAAATTTACCAGAAACAGACTGAAATAATATTGATTCAACAATATTAGAAGGAAATTATTCACAACGTATGTTCAGGAACAGCAATTGCTTCAGATTGTAAAAAAAGCTACCAGGGGACAGAACATACTAGACATTGTTTATGTTCCTAAAGAAATTATTGTAACTTCAAGTCAAGTTTTACCATCATTGATGTGCAGTGATCATGGGATTATAAAGGTTAATTTATTGCTAAATAATTCTGCCAAACTGAAATCTAAAATAATGCACAGAAGGTTAATTACAGACTATATGGAAGCAAAACAGTCACTATGTAAAACTAACTGGAGTGAGGTGTTCAGTGGAAAAACTGCAGATGGAATGTGGAAAGTTTTGAAAGAGAAATTGAGTGCAAAAAAAAATATTTAACATCCAGATTTAGTCATACAACATCAGGGAGATATATTTCTATAAGAACAAAATATCTGATTAAGGTGAGAGACAAAAAATATAAGAAATGGAAGAGAGGTCAAACTACAACTTTGACAACCGAAATAAGCTGAACAAACAGATTAAGCATAGTGTGAAACAAGATCAAGAAAAATTTGAAGAAAATTGATATAAAGATATTGAGCAAAATAGGAAATTTTTTAATAGATACATAAGATGTGGAAGGAATAAAGACATACAAATTGATAAACTATGTGCAGATTCTACAATTTATTCTCAGACATGAGATTTTATATATATATATATATATATATATATATATATATATATATATATATTTGCAAAGTCTTATGCAGAGCAGTTTGGCTACACAAAAGGGATGATAAGTTGTTCTAGTGACATCCATGTAACCTCAGATACTGGAATCAAATTAGAATATATTGAAAAAGAACTGCACAAACTGGATCCAAACAAAGTGCAGGGAGGAGATGGAATTAGTAACAATGACCTGAGAACACTTCAGCAAGAACCTGCAGTACCATTATATCTATTATTCACTAGGTCATATAAAAATGGGGAAATTCCTCAAGATTGGAGACATGTTCTTATTAAACCTGTCTTTAAGGGAAAGGGGACTAGGACAAACCCAGAGTTATATAGACCATTGTATCTACTTTCATGTTGTGGAAAAATAATGGAGAAGGTAATATTGGATAAGTTATTGTCAGAATTAGATAGGTTGGGATTTGAAACCATATATCAGCATGCATATGTTGAAAATAGATGTATTTCCACCGGAAACATGATATTCTATAACAATATATTAACAGCTATGAATGAAAAATTGTGCTGTGATGTAATTTATACAGATTTAACTTCAGCATTTAACAGGGTCATACACAAAACACTGATCAATAAGTTAAAACAACTAGGTACTGATGTACTCTTGATAAGATGGATAGCTGCATAGTTTATGTGATGATTGGGGAGAGATGGGCGAAGGCTGCTGGCCTAGTCAAATAGAATTTGATACGTAATTCTATAAACTGTGTAAATAAATGTAAAATACATGCATGTTTTCTTGATAATAAATGTAAAATACAGGCATGTTTCTTGAGTGTAAAGAATACTGTGAAATGTGGAACTGCAAAATATGTGACAACATTGCACTCTACAGTGAAGCATGTTGTGACCCTTTCATGTTAGAATTCGGCTCCACTGTGGCTGGATGAAGGTTTCATGCCCATTGTTTTAAGGCTAAAATTTATGACCAGAATTTAGATGTGGAAGGTGCTTTATTGCTCTAGTTTCTATTAGAATATAAGTTTCTGTGCAGGTGTTAGACTGTTAAATAATGCAGTTTGTTTGCCTGAGAAAACCTTAGTGTCAAAAATGATGTAATTTGGGGTGGAACCCAGCAAACATGTTTGTTAGTAATGTTTAAATACTATTTCCTAGAAGAGACTGGGGGCATTTTGACTTTGGACATCCAACTTATCAGCACTCTGCCTTGTGCTCCCACATAAGTTTTAGCACAGTGATTTCTTGTAGGAATAGTTAAAGCTAGTAAACATTAATTAGGTATTTTTCTTTGAAATCAGACCTGTCCTACTGTATTATTTTAAGTTTCTGTGTGATCTCTGAACTCTTAGATATCTCTGTGGTGTAGTAGTTTTGTCTTGTGTTTTAATTATTTATTATTAAATATTTTTAAAACCTTCTACCTGTGGCTGTTTTGTGTAGAGATAAACTCTAGAATCCTTTGCATATTTATAGAGGTTATTGTAATAGGCCACTCTAAAGTAAGCCTTGACTGTTAGTCATACTACCATAGGATAATAATATTGCACAGTGATAATTGGACACCCTTTTAAGGGCCTTTTAGTAGCTGATATTATTAACTGGGTGGTGGCAGTAATTACTACTCTATAGTCTGGATAAAGGGGCACAGCTGGAGAATCTGTGTCAGCCTTTCCCAGGAGTGTTTGTGAAGCTGTATAAATACTTATCTCAAAGTGTGTGTGTGTTGTGTCAGCTACTTGTCAGGGACACGAAGCACTGGTTGGACAGAGAGGGTACTGAAGGTTTTACCTTGCCCAGTTAGGCTGAGACCTGGACCCTATAGCTGTGCCAGTGGGGAATCTTATTGGGGATCTGGTGAGCAAAGAAGCAACCAGTCCTAGACTGACTGTGATCTCTCTGTGCACTTAAGGGAAATTGTACTTTACTGTGTGTATTAGTTATCCTTTCATCTTCTATGAGACGACCTCCCTGGTGTTAGTGGTGAGGATTGAGGCTCCTTGATTGCTGGGCCAGGGCACGGTTGTCACAAGTGTTTGGCAGTGGTGGGATCTACTTCACATACTAATTGGCTTGTAGTGGTGTGGGTAGAGCAAATTCCTCTAGCTTATGTACAGTGATCTCTAAAAGTGTTTTGTACTCTAAAACAGCCACGCAGTGTATACTCAGAGTTCAGATGTTTTATTTCTTTTGTTAGCTTAGTGTTAGTCAGGGTGAACAGGCAGCATGTCAGCAGAAGAGTATGGAAAGCTGACAAGGAGCCAGCTGGTGGAGATGTGCCAGTCTAGGGGACTGGTGCGTGGAAACCTGACTAAAGCAGACCTGATTGCAGCCTTGTTTACAGCTGCATCAGAAAACAGCAGCCTGGAGAACAATCAGACTGACAGTGGAGATACAATATCCTCAGAGAATGGACAGCTCAACCTTTCTGCAGTGGACTTAAAAATCTAGCTGAAGCTGAAGAGACTTGAGTTGGAGGCCAGGCGTATGGAACTAAAAGCAGCTGAGAAAATGAGGAGTCTACAAGCTGAGGAAAATGAATGGCAGAGGAGGCATGACAGGGAAATGCTGACTCTTCGCCAGAAATTTCTTCCAGAGTTTAAAGAGGGGGATAATTTTGATAGCTTCATTCTTATGTTTGAGCAGGTATGTAAACAGTATGAAGTTGACCAAAGGCTCTGGGTATGGTTCCTGACCCCCTTACTCCATGGTAAAACTGTAACTTCTTTAGCAAAAATACATGACACTGACTGTTTTGATTATACTGCTGTAAAAAGACATTTATTAGAATGTTTTAAGCTAACACCTGAAATGTATAGGAAAAAAATTCATGAGCATAGACGCAAGGCAGATGAAAATGTATGTGAATATGTTGCTGAACTGAGCACTTATTTTCATAGCTGGGTGAGTGGATGTCAGGACACCACTTTTGAAGGGCTGGCAGACCTTTTGGTAAGGGAACAAGCCCTTAGCACTTTGCCTGAGGACATGAGGATCTGGTTAGCTGATAGACAGTTTGCTACTTCAGAGGAGTTGGGGAAGAAGGGAGACCTATACCTAGCAAGCAGTGCAGCCCTGCACAGGAAAGGGACCCCCAGTACTGCTCATGGCACTAAAGGAACCCATGGTGGGCAGCACAGACTGCCCCAACAGAATCCGCCAGTAGCAGGGGAAGCCACTAGTCCAGCTACACATCCAAGAGTGAGGGTTAAATGTTTTGAATGCAACCAGTGGGGGCATGTGGCGTGCAGATGTCCATGCCAGTGGTGCCATGTGGCATACAGATGTCCATGGAGGCAAGGTGGGGAACCAAAGGTGAGGGAGCCAGTAAGTGGGAAAGACAAAATGCCAACAGTAGGTTGTCTTGAGACAACAGGGGTATGGAACTACCATCCTGCAGATGTCCTAAGAGGGAAGGATTTGGATGAGGCAGTACTATGTACTTATGCAGTTACATGCAGTAAGGCTAGGAGACAAGCATGTGGGTCTGGTTGCCTGGGGGAGACCCAGAAAGACTGCATACTTGCAGCCAGGACTGCTGAGGTGGTTACATCAGGGAGTGAGCTACGCTGTAGCAGTGAGACTGAATGTGAGCCACAGCTGCTTGTGGGTACGGATGTTCCCTTGGACAGGGTAACTGCAAAGGTAGAGGTCAGTAGTAGTACCCAGGCTGACAGTGAGGCACCACTGTAAGAGGATGCCAGACTTCCTGTGGAAGGGGAGCTGGGAAGGGTTACAAGGAGAGACTTGAGACAGGCTCAGCTCTCAGACCCTACATTGCAAGGCCTGAGGCAGGTAGCTAAGGAGGCACCTGATTCTCAAGGGAAGGGGGAATCTGTATCCTGGAACAAAGGGTTACTGTACAGAGAGTGGACCCCTGAGGGAGGGCTAGAAGGTGAGAGAGTACAGCAGTTGGTAGTGCCTAGAGCTTACCATCTGGCACTTCTAGCCATAGCCCATGATATTCCCTTTGCAGGTCATATGGGCATAAAACGTACAAAGAAGTGTGTTATGTAAAACTTCTATTGGCCTGGAATTTCCAGAGATGTAACAGGGTACTGCAGGACCTGTGAGCAGTGCCAAAAGGTAGGCAAGGCAGGAGACAAGGTGAGAGCTCCTTTGATGCCTTTGCCTGTGATTGAGCAGCCATTTCAGAAGGTAGCTATGGATATTGTGGGTCCTCTGAGTACCCCAAGTTCCACAGGGAAAAAAGTATATCCTAGTGATGGTAGATTATGCTACACAATACCCTAAGGCAGTGGCTTTGTCCTCCACTGAGGCCAAGAAGGTGGCAAATGCCTTGCTAGAGATTTTCAGCAGGGTAGGTTTCCCAAAGAAAATACTGTCTGACAGTGGTGCCAATTTTATGTCAGACCTGCTAACCTGTCTGTGGAAGTCCTGTGGGGTGAAGCACATGAAGACCACCCCCTACCATCCCCAGACTAATGGTCTTGTTGAGAAGTTAAACTCTACAATCAAGTCCATGCTACAGGCATTTGCAGATCAGTTTAAGAGGGAGTGGGACAAATATTTGTCCCATCTGTTGTTTGCTTACAGAGAAGTTCCCCAGGAATCCACAGGTTTTTCACCCTTTGAGTTGCTGTATGGGCATAGGGTGAGGGGACCTCTAGATTTAATTTGAGATGAGTGGGAAGGTGAGTGTGAGTCTCACATGGAGTCTGTTGTGGCATATGTCCTGAACCTCAGTACAAGGCTCAGGGAACTCATGGGCCTGGCCCAGGAGAACCTGGCAGAACCCCAACAACAGAAAAAGGTGTGGTATGACAGGATTGCTCGAGCTAGAGAGTATGATGTGGGGCAGCAGGTAATGGGTCTCATTCCTGTCAGACACAACAAGTTGCAAGCAGCTTGGGAGGGACCCTACAAGGTGGTAAGAAAGGTAAGTGATGTTAACTACATGGTGGAAGTGCTAGGCAGATGTCAGGGGCACAGATTGTACCATATTAACATGATGAAACCTTACCATGATAGGGAGGTTCTTGTGCTGAGCATTTGCAGTGGATTGCAGAAGGAGTCTGATGGAGATCTGGGGACTGAGCTCCTCAGTGAGGCTTGGGCTGTCACCTCGGTGGAAGGGGTAGCAATATCCCAGTAGCTATCTCCTACCCAGGTCTGAGAAATCAGAGCAGTGTTGCAGGAGTTTGTGGGCATGTTCACCGGGAAACCAGGGAGCACCCACCTGGTGCAGCAGCAGGTGGATACGGGACCCCAAAGGCTTATCAGGCAGACCCCTTATAGGGTGCCTGAAAGAGTCAAACAGACTCTGAGGGAGGAGGTACAGGAGATGTTCGAACTAGGGGTGATTCAAGAGTCCAACAGTCCTTGGGCCTCACCAGTGGTACTGGTGCCAAAGAAGGATGGCAGCACCAGGTTCTGTGTGGATTACAGGAAATTAAATAGTCACACAGAGGCAGATGGTTACCCCATGCCTAGGACAAATGAGGCCCTAGAGCAGCTGGGTGGGGCTAAGTATCTTACAACCATTGATCTTACCAAAGGTTACTGGCAGGTGCCCTTGACTCCCAGTGCTAGAGAGAAGTCAGCCTTTGTGACTCCTTTTGGCTTGTATGAGTTCACAAGGATGCCCTTTGGGATGAAGAATGCCCCAGTGACTTTCCAGAGGCTGGTAGATAATATCCTAGCAGGAGCAGGAGGGTTTGTCCTTGCTTACATGGATGATATTGCTATCTACAGCCATTCTGGGCAAGAGCATCTTCAGCACGTCAGGGAGGTGCAGTACTGGGCAGATTACAGAGGGCAGGGTTGACCATTAAGCCGAGCAAATGTCAGGTAGGTATGGCAGAGGTCTCCTACCTAGGGCATAGGGTGGGGAGTGGTAAGATAAGGCCAGAACCTGCCAAAGTGGAAGCCATTCAGGCATGGCCTGCACCTGTTATCAAAAAGCAGATGAGGGCATTCTTAGGGACAGCAGGGTACTACAGAGAGTTCATTCCCAATTATAGTACCATAGCTGCTCCCCTTACAGACCTGACAAGGAAGAACAGGCCAGATAAGGTAGTGTGGACCTCAACATGTGAGCAGGCATTTCAGAAGCTTAAGGAAGCTTTGGAAGGACCCCCTGTGTTAGCCAGTACAGACTATAGCAACAAATTTGTTGTGCAGGTGGATGCTTCAAACTATGGGGTGGGGGCTATACTTAGCCAGATTTCTTCAGAGGGAGAAGAACACCCAGTGGTGTATCTCAGTCATAGGATTCCAATCCAGGGAGGAATGCTATGCAGCGGTAGAAAAGGAATGTCTAGCCATAGTGTGGGCACTACAAAAACTTCAGCCTTATCTGTTTGGAAGAAAATTCACTGTGATGACAGATCACAACCCTCTAACATGGTTAAACAGAGCCAGTCAGCAAAATGCCAAGTTGCTAAGATGGAGTCTGGGGTTGCAAGCATATGATATGTCAGTGCAGCACCACAGTGGGAGTAGCAATGCCAATGCAGATGGGCTCTCAAGACAGGGAATGGGGTGAGGTACATCCAGATAGACCTGACACTCTCAAGCGATGTTTCTCATGGGGCACTTGAAAAACTTGCTTGAGCTCTCTGGGGGGAAAGAGATGTGATGATTGGGGAGAGATGGGTGAAGGCTGCCAGCCTAGTCAAATATAATTTGATACATAATTCTATCAACTGTATAAATAAATGTAAAAAACAGGCATGTTTTCTTGATAATAAATGTAAAATTCATGCATGTCTCTTCAGTGTAAAGAATACTGTGAAATGTGGAACTGCAAAATATTTGACAACATTGCACTCTACTGGCCCAGTGAAGCATGTTGTGCCCCTTTCGTGTTAGAATTCGGCTCCACTGTGGCTGGATGAAGGTTTCATGCCCATTGATTTAAGGCTAAAGTTTATGACCAGAATTTAGATGTGGAAGGTGCTTTATTGCTCTAGTTTCTGTTAGAATATACATGTGAAATGTCTTCTATTGTTGTAAGTTTCTGTGCAGGTGTTAGATTGCTAAGTAATGCAGTTTGTTTGCCTCGGAAAACCTAAGTGTCAAAAATGATGTAATTTGGGGAGGGACCCAGCAAACATGTTTGTTAGTAATTTTAAATACTATTTCTCACAAGAGACTGGGGGCATTTTGACTTAGGACATTCAACTTATCAGCACTCTGCCTTGTGCTCACATGTAAGTTTTAGCACTGTGATTTCTTGTAGGAATAGTTAAAGCTAGTAAATATTAATTAGGTATTTTGCTTTGAAATCAGACCTGCCCTACTGTATTATTTTAAGTTTCTGTGTGATCTCTGAACTCTTAGATATCTCTGTGGTGTAGTAGTTTTGTCTTGTGTTTTAATTATTTATTATTAGATATTTTAAAACCTTCTACCTGTGGCTGTTTTGTGTAGAGATAGCTGTAGAGTAAATTGCATATTTATAGAGCTTATTGTAATAAGCCACTCTAAAGTAAGCCTTGACTGTTAGTCATACTACCATTGGATAATAATATTGCACAGTAATAATTGGACACTCTTTTAAGGGCCTTTTAGTAGCTGATATTATTAACTGGGTGGTGGCAGTAATTACTACCATATAGTCTGGGTAAAGGGGCACAGTTGGAGAATCTGTGTCAGGCTTTCCCAGGAGTGTCTGTGAAGTTGTATAAAAACTTATCTCAAAGTGTGTGTGTGTTGTGTCAGCTACTTGGCAGGGACACGAAGCACTGGTTGGACAGAGAGGGTACTGGAGGTTTTAGCTTTCCCAGTTAGGCTGAGACCTGAACCCTATAGCTGTGCCAGTGGGGAGTCTTACTGGGGACCTGGTGAGCAAAGGAGCAACCATTCCTAGACTGACTGTGATCTTTATGTGCACTTAAGGGAAATTGTACTTTACTGTGTGTATTAGTTATCCTTTCCTCTACTTTGAGATGACCTCCCTGATGTTAATGGTGAGGACTGAGGCTCCTTGATTGCTGGGCCAGGGCATGGTAATCACAGCTTACAAATAGGACATGGCAAGTATCATACAACTGGAAATGTGAAATCCATGGTCATAGTCAAAGTCTCCCACAGGGCTTTCTCCAAGGGCCTTACTTGTTTAGATTGTATCCTTCAGACCTAATGTTTTCATCTGAGGTGTTCTATAGTCCATATGCAGATGACCTGAAATTGGGTAAACTGATCACATGTGTTACATATAAGGCATGTCAGCAAAATAATTTGACTTAATTGACTGTTTGAGCACAGGAGAATAATATGATGATAAATACATCATAAACTAAGCATATGGGATTTGGGAGACATAAATTGAAAGGTGAGTATTTAATACAGCTCACAGTGATTGAAACTGTAGACTCATTTAAAGACCTGAGTACATGGGTAGATCCAGCTTTTTTCTAATCGTATCATCCAATTAGTTATATAGGTTGTTGTTAAATAAAAAATCAGAATTCAATACACAGGAGGTTCAGATTCAAAAGTTTACTAGTGTACACCAGGAGGCAAAAAACCATACAAGTACAGAATTTTGTCTGACATGATGTAGGAAGTACAGAATATTTTATAGTGTTTGCATTCAAGTTATGCCCACCTTACTGATGTGGTTAGTCACAAGGCATCTACATCACTTTTACTAACAGTATTCTATTCATCTAATAATGCTGATGCAGTACATTTAAAAAAACTTTTCCTTTAGATACAATACGGCCTTGCTATCCAGCTGGCCAGTCATAATGTCTTTCTGTAAAGTTACTTCTTAAAGGTCTCATATCAGTTCAAATACAATAGCAGATTCAGACTTTAAATTCACCTCTTTGTTCACTGCTTCACTTTCTCACCAGCTGTGTTCTTATCTTACAGGGACAAATTATTACATCAGGAAAGGAAGATCCAAGGACAAGTTATCTTATCAGGAAGAAGCAGAAGATTTACACATTTTAATTTCCTGACCCAGCAGATAATCACTTATGAAAAGCATAACATTAAGCTTGCTGAGCTGGTAGCTGCCAGGGTCAGGGGTCAAAGCACACTGCAGTTTCAGAAGCTACTTGCATTTACACATGAATTTATCCCTCCTGTTATATGATTAATAGAATAAAATGCATTATAAACTACCTTGCTTTTAAACTAGCATGTCACATATATTTAAATACATATTTTTCTAACATTTTCCCCCTATTAATACTTTTTATTCTATTTTGAAGTATGCATAGTGTCATTTCATCTCCTAGCCTTTCCCACTCAGGATTTTCAGCTAGGTGAGTCATTTAATCTATACTTCAGAAAAAGCGTTATCTGAAATCAATCTTTCAATTTCAATATCTTGGTAGAAAGTTTCAGTAACAGATACATCAACAAAATCTTTGATTAATCTTTTCATGCAGGGAATTCCACAGCAAACACATGCTCCTATTAGGAGTATACCCACACAAATAGCAATTAGAATGTTCATTAGGATGGAACCCCACCCCCCAAACAGATTCTGGAAGAAGTCCGTCAGTGGGTTTGGGCCTGGTTCAGTCATGGCTGATACTTTCTGAATTACCTCTAGGTGATTATTTATCTCATGGCGATTGTCAGGGATGAAAGCACAGCATTCTTCTTTGATAAGCACGCATGTACCACCTCTCTTTTTCCTCTCTTCAAAATCTTCTGATTGTTTATCAGACTGCTTGTTTCCCTGGACATTCTTCTTGCCCTTTTTACCTGACTGAAATACAAATACTTCAGCTCCGTCCTCAGCAGTGAAGACTTGCGCCTTCTTTTTCTTTTTACTATTAAAATGTCTCTCAGCATGTCTAGCG
The DNA here is from genome assembly GCF_019279795.1 of Protopterus annectens. Classification (NCBI taxonomy): domain Eukaryota; kingdom Metazoa; phylum Chordata; order Ceratodontiformes; family Protopteridae; genus Protopterus; species Protopterus annectens. The sequence continues at coordinate 649,246,671 of NC_056745.1, read as the reverse complement.
TATTCGAGTAAGGCTTGTAGCCTCCCTGTTTGATGATCTATCATATGCTTCGTAATGAAGCTACTAATATGTGCAATGCAACCTTTCAAAAATGCATTTTTTAATTGTTGTTCAAACGGGGAATCAGTTGTTTGGTTCTCAGGAACCGACATACCACTATGATTATTAAGGCATTCTAATAATCTAGCATAATATCCATCTATTGTCTCATTTTCCTGTTGTATGCATTGATTAATGCAAGTCCAGTCTGCTCTAGGTTTCCATTTCTCAGAGATTCTGTCTGTCAGACCTTTCACTCTGTTGTCTAACTCTGCGTCACTATGTGGGAGTGGCCTAAGTTCTGCATTACGAGGATTCCAGGTGCCACAAATCATGTGCCAATCTGGACCTATAATTTGTCTTACTACTTTTTCTACTTCTTCCCCATTCAAGTGGTAACTTAACCTCATGCCTTGTAAATCTTCTAAAAATTTCGTAAAATTAACTTTCGGATGGGGGATTCCCTCAGTAGCCTTCCAGATATCTTCCGGTGTCCATGGTCTATATACTAAGAGTGTTGGATCCTGCCCTTCCTGTCCTGCCTGAGGATTTGGAACTTCTATAAGTGGGCATATTTCTTCCTCACTCTCATCCTGTAGATTTCTCTCTATCTGGTATAATCCTGTGTCCCTATGTGTTTTACGTGTTCGGGAACTAGTCACAATAGGATCTCTAACAAATGGTTGTGGTCTTACTGAAACTTCAGGATAACGCGGAGGCGGACCAGCCTGTCCACTCACTTCATATCCTGAAAAGGGTAAGGGAGGGGGCAAGGGAGGAAGAGGAGGCACTGTAGCTTTTACCAAGTTATTATCCTCTTGGTCTAAAAATAATGTTTTTGAATTTTTAAGCTTCTGTTCCCTACAATTTGCTTCCTCAATCCACCTGTGTGCTTGAGGTATGCCTAGTTGGTGTTGCTTTTTTGCCTGACCTCCTGCATCAGATTTAAGCTGTTTAAGGAGTTTAACTAGTGTAAGTTTATCTAGTTTACCATCAAATTCATATTTGTTAACCCATTTCGTATAATACCTAACATTATCAGCACACTGTAATTGCATGTATTTTGCGTCTTGTTAGGGGATCTCATGAGGTTTTAGTGCACTGATTAGCCATGTCAAAGAAAATGTTACGTAACCCTTTTTTATCACGTGATGTCAATTTCTTAGTTCCTGTTTACAGTTTATCTAGAATAACTGTCTAACTTATTCTGTTACCCTGATCTATGACAAAATATACAGTACTTCCTTTTGTCCCTGATCTGCAAAACAAATCTTGACAATAATATACTGAAACCTAGTCCCTGATCTAAAACAGAAAAAAAGGCAAATTCTTCCTACCTGAGCCTCCTGGTCTTGAAAATGGTCAAATTCTGCTCTTCGGCCACAGATCAGAAAGTGGCCAGCCTCTTTACACACGACAATTCAGTCGGAGGTCTTTTCACTCAAGAAGAACCATTTTGGTAACTTCTCCTGCACAGTATTCGACCACCGATACACTCTGATCTGCAGCTTACCAAGGGAATTCCGTCTCGAAAGGACCAAACTGTTAAATAAAAAATCAGAATTCAATACACAGGAGGTTCAGATTCAAAAGTTTACTAGTGTACACCAGGAGGCAAAAACCATACAAGTACAGAATTTTGTCTGACGTGATGCAGGAAGTACAGAATATTTTATAGTGTTTGCATTCAAGTTATGCCCACCTTACTGACGTGGTTAGTCACAAGGCATCTACATCACTTTACTAACAGTATTCTATTCATCTAATAATGCTGATGCAGTACATTTAAAAAAACTTTTCCTTTAGATACAATACGGCCTTGCTATCCAGCTGGTCAGTCATAATGTCTTTCTGTAAAGTTACTTCTTAAAGGTCTCATATCAGTTCGAATACAATAGCAGATTCAGACTTTAAATTCACCTCTTTGTTCACTGTTTCACTTTCTCACCAGCTGTGTTCTTATCTTACAGGGACAAATTACTACATCAGGAAAGGAAGATCCAAGGACAAGTTATCTTATCAGGAAGAAGCGGAAGATTTACACATTTTAATTTCCTGACCCAGCAGATAATCACTTATGAAAAGCATAACATTAAGCTTGCTGAGCTGGCAGCTGCCAGGGTCAGGGGTCAAACCACACTGCAGTTTCAGAAGCTACTTGCATTTACACATGAATTTATCCCTCCTGTTATATGATTAATAGAATAAAATGCATTATAAACTACCTTGCTTTTAAACTAGCATTTCACATATATTTAAATACATATTTTTCTAACAGTTGTATAAAAAGATTTATAATGTCTAGTAAATCAAAAATGATAAAGTCATTGCTGTTTAGGAATGATACAAAAAAATCTATTTTACTTGATAAAAAAAGCTTCTACCAAAATCTCCTACAAAAACACCATAACAACCCTCAAAAGTTCTGGGCAGGCTTAAATCAACTACTTCGCCCAGGTCATTCCACCACCCCAACCCCAGCTAACCACACCCATAGTCCTCCAGAGACCATAGCTAGCGCCTTTAATAACTTTTTCACTGAAACAATCAAATCAGCTAACCCCCTCTAACTTAAACCACATGCCTAATCTACCCAATAATCACCCCGAATTTAGCTTCCAACCAATATCCATTAGTTTTATCAAAACACTTTTAAAAAACTAAAACCTACCGCCCTCACTGCCGATCTCCTCCCTGCAGAGTACCTACAAATAGCTGCAGATGCCATTGCATATCCCATATCTATCCTTATCAACAGAACCTTATCTGAAAACGCTATCCCCTCCCTCTGGAAAATATCTCACATCATCCCACTCCATAAAGATGGCAGCTCTACAGACATATCCAGCTATAGACCCATTGCCATTCTTTCCCCACTAGCCAAAATAATGGAGAAATGTGTACACAAGCAACTAATGCGAAACCTTACACAGAATAACTTACTATCCAACTCCCAGCATGATTTCATGGCCATACCACAGCACCACCTCAGCCCTTCTTTCCTTTACTACTGCCATAAACCAAAACAGGAATGACAATAGGCCCTCTTTCTTGACCTATCAAAAGCCTTTGACATGGTCAACCATGAACTTCTCATTATTTCATTAAAATCTATTTCCCTCAACAAGCCCGCTATCCAGTGGTTTCAGTCCTACTTGACTGGTAGACAACAGCAGTACTATGGCAGAGCAAACTTGCCAGCCAGCTACCTCTCACATTTGGTGTCCCTCAAGGCTCCATACTAGGTCCACTACTCTTCTCTATTTTTATCAACAACCTTCACACTGCTATCCCTAAAGCCACCTGCATTCAATATGCAGATGATTCCACTCTCATCTGCTCAGCCACCTTCTCATCCGAACTGCAAACCTTAACCCAAAATACATTTAATGCTATCAAGAAGTGGCTCACCAACCAACACCTACTACTGAACCCCAATAAAACTAAACTTCTACTCTTCTCCCCCACTAGTATATCTACCACACTTTCATTCTCTGTCACATCTAACAATGGTGCAACTATTTCCCCAGATCATCACACCAAACTGCTAGGGGTTATCATAGACAATAATCTCAAATTTGACATACAAGTCAGCAAAACTATACAGACCATCAATAAGAAGCTTGGATCACTGTATAGAAATAAGACATTTTTAACCCCACTGGCTAGGACTGCAATCGCCTGATCACACTTACTCTCTACTCTTTTATATGCCTCACCTGTACTCTCAAACCTCAAGAAATCAGAACTAGGTAAGCTGTCCCATAGCTACAATCATATTGCCAGATTAGCCACTGGCTCTACCTATAGAACCCACCACTGTCAGAACCTTAAACAACTAGAGTAGCTAGAACTGCCCAGCTTAATTCAATTCAATCAACTCTTAATAGCGCACAAAATTCTGTACCACCCTGAGGATACCCCCTCACTTAAAAATATTATTAAGCCATATACCAACCTGAGATCCCTATGGTCAGCCAATAAACTACTGGTCCAAACCCAAAAAGCTAATAACTCTGCTGGTGAATCCCTGTTTGCCAACTTTGTTGGCAAAACCTGGAATTTGTTGCCAAACTATATAACCCTATAATCCTCCAAAAGTCTCTTAAAAAAAAACCTCAAACAGTATCTCAAGGTGAATTGGCTATGCCCATGTACCAACCCTGATTAAGTTATAAACTGAAAGTATAATCTGTAATTATTATAACATGCAACTACGTCACCAAGCTCTACTTCCAATCTGATGTCTCCTACTTTTAATTGTGTCTGTTCATGAAAATTGTGAGTCCCTACTAGGGGACACTACTAAGCCTTTGTGTATAATCACTTTGTTTTTATAATTGTCTTCTAACTTCTGTGTAAGCCATTGTATCCACTGAAAATGGACATGTATCCAGTCGGACTATCCCGGTAAACAAATGTAAAATAAAATAAATAAATAAATAGTTACATTAGACCCAAACTTTAGTACGGAATAACAGTATGGAAACCCTATAAGAAAACAAGCATGAGTAAACTGGAAAGAGCACAGCAGAAATATACCAAGGGCGTCCATGGATGTGAAAATCTAAGTTATTATGAAAGACTAAAATATCTGAACTTCTACAGTGTCTACTTACAGATATCTAAGAGGAGATCTTAATCAGGTATATAGGGCATTTAGTAACAACTACCTCTGGGAATGTTTGGGGTTATCAAAATGTACTAGAGAATCATCAGATAACCTATGTAGAAGGTTCTATAGGAATGAGACGTGTACTAATTG